>NW_020654810.1:19642592-19701643 GCF_003589595.1 Hyposmocoma kahamanoa
CGAAATTCAACATTTTATCGTTCACCATTATTACTTATAAGTATTACTTATAGGATGTCAGGCTATGGACGGTGATGATGATGATTTCACAATACATTTATGAAAATTTAATTTATGGTAAGAAGAATAGTAACAATTTTATGAAAAATAGTGACAAACATAACTTCGTGCTTGCCTGTTCTTGACACTCATCTTCACAAAGTCACAAATTCATTAAAAGGCAACGACTTCAAAGTACATAGATTCGTTGTATAAGGGACAATGTATACGCGCTTAATACCGGGCTTAGAAGCTGTAATTGATACGGAACTTAGTATATTGAGTCTCACTTGTGTTCGGAGCAAATTAATAGAATATTTTTCAAGATTACGGTCCAACTTAACTTTGACTTAGTTGAAATTCATAATAAAATCCTTACGTTCCTTCGAAACCGTTGCCTTCACTCAATTAATAAGAGAAAGTAAAAGTTTTGAAGTTTTTTCTAAATTCTATTCCAATTGTAGTACCAAATAACCCCTTTGAAAGGGTTGTAACCCTAACAGGCCGTGACCAGGTTCACGGCAGTAAAACAGAAAACTTCCGGTCAACAAATTTATTTAAAGTCGGGTTAAGAAGAAATGGTAACAAAGAAGTAAGGAGTAAGGAGTAAGGCTGTAACAATAAAAAGGTATATATAGAAAAACAGGTACATTAGTGTAAAACACTTCCTAACTTGATGGATATAAAGAGTTATTTAAGTAGACAGTTACCCCTAAAAGGGGCCGAGTTATACCGAATTACAGATACGTATTCATAGGTACATGATAAGGCTGTAGACTGTTATACACTTATTAAAATTGTTACGTGATTTAGATTATAGTATAATGATTATAACTTAGTAAAAGAATCAAAATTGGACGCGATGGAATTTAAACAGCTACGTCCGCTGTTGCGATCGAGCAGAGAGTGGCGATGGAACGAAACAAAATCAGAATGCGAGGCAAAAGAACTATGGAAATTCAAAATTTTAATATACAAGTGGCCAGGAACCGGAGAAATGCGATAAAAAGGTGGGATGACAATGCAAGGAGGTCACACCGTCACACCTTTAAGGGTTTTACAACCAATATTATTTGTATTTATCTGAATCATAGCGACATCTGGCGGTTTTTGTTATTACTAACTGCTGTTAGGATTGCCACGACCTGAAATGATTTGAGAATCAATAATGCATGTAATAATCGTTTTGCGCTTTACAGCTAGGTGGCGCTGACGGTCTTATATTGACACTAGTGGCTTCCCGGTATGTCAAGGTAGTAGCACAAATTGGCATTGACACTGTCAACAGACACTTCGCCAAGATTGATATAATTTATAATATGGAGGATGAAGGACCATAAAATATCTTTTTTTTAACTCCACTTGGTACTAATTAATTGTTTGATTGATTGTAATCAATTGGTTTGATTATGTTCTGTTTTTGGAGAGGTCATGTCAATTATAATTAGTATAAAATAATACTATAGGCTGAAACATTCGAAAATCATTAATTGAAACGATTATTTAGGTACTCATTTTACTTAATTTTGTTTTAGGAACTAATTTTTAAACATACTACAAAAATAAATGCAAACGCAAAACAACCGCAGAAATGTGTAAAATCTTCCAATTAAGTAAAAAAACAATAAAATATTATATAAAGTAAAATATTCTGCAGAAGTTACTTATTTTATTTTCTTCACAGGCTCCATTAGAGCTAAGCTCTTGACAGTTCTCTTGCGTAGTTAAAATTAGCAACTTATTTTATTAATTATTAAAACAAATGTTATAATACTTATGTGTAAATTAAAGAAACATTAAAATTAAAAAAATCATATTGCATATTCAACAAAATAAACTGTATTTCATTTTTTGATTACATTTAACAAGAAACACTAATAACATTAAATATTATTTAGTTACAACCACAAAAAAAATACTTGTGTGATGTACATACCATTTATTTCTATGTTAAAAGTTTTTTGTTGAAAAATTTTTAAAGGAACTTAATTTGTAGTCAAAAATTCTCTCCAGGATGTGGACCATTTTCGTCGGAGGACTAAAACGTCATTTTCAAACGAACCTTTGAGCCAATCATTATCACTAAATGACCTATAAAGTCATTTTTGCTGAATTTGTTCCTAATTCCGTCACCTTCTGGGTCACGTTTTATAACAACGTGTAGGGTTGTCTAGTTTTTATTGATATTAAATTGATATCCTCCAGTTGGCAGATTCAATTATTCTCATTCTTTTCTTTTTACCGACTCGATAGCTTTGTTCGTGCTTTGTTTTCATGTCACGTCGTTGTCCGACGACAATTTATTTTTAATAACAATACAATATTCAAAGATTTTAGTAATAATTGTGTTATTTTTATAATGAAAATACTGAGTCACTACTTTGTTTTTTCATGATGTTTTTGTTTGACTGTATATATTCCGTTTGAAGAGTCTGCCATTTACAGAATGTTGCCGTTAAAAGAATCGGCCGTTCCATAATCAAAATAAACGGCGAAGATTTGATAAGCAAAATATGAGATACACGCTGTAGCGACGACGTTTGTAAAGCTACTTTTTTATATAATACCAAGTGAGAGGACGAACAAGTCGTGCACACGCCTGCCCATATTAGTTGCAGTGCCACTCATATCTTTAAATCGCAAAGATCTGAGGTGCACTGCCACTGCGGTCGTCACCCTGAAACATAAGTTGACCAGTCCCATGTGCCTATAATTTCACAACGCAGTAATACTCACATTGCTGCTTGGCGGCAGAAGTAGGTAAGGTGGCAGTACTTGCCTGTACGAAATTTTTCACAAGGAGTTCTACTGCTGCTGACTACTACATCTAAGCTCATATTAATATAATATGTTCCCATTTCAATTTGAAGAAAATGTACCAACGCTAAGGCTGGCAAACTAGGGGATGAATGACTTTTGAGGTCGGTTTTGTTTAGTACTCTGTACTGAGATTATCAATATGCACGAATAAGCACTTTTGCGTACTTATGTTTATTTCTTTTAAAGCCCTATTTAAAGTTGTAGCGTAATACGCTTGTCGGTCACTAATCGTTACACAAATAATTGCGCTTAATAATTACATACATATACATGCACATAATTTGAAATCTAGTTTTTAATTTATTTTTAATTTACACAGGTTAATTCATTTCCATAGTTGTCGTCAGACATTTTGTTTTTCAAATAAATCCATGAGGTCCCGAAGTTATTGAAGATTTGCCGTTTATATTCATTCTGTAAAGTTGATATTTAAATAATACACGTTTATTCGGTAGGGCTGTCGATATTTACTTCATTGTTCAAAGTTTGTTTATGTCGGAAGATGATAAGATGTTAAGATAATGACAAGGTTGAAAAAACGCCTCTAGAATTTAAGTTGAAACAAATTAATTTCGCTTGTAGGCTTTAGTCGGTCGATTTAAATGAATGATGTTGTTTTTTTGACTTAATGTGTTATCCGCCTCTAGAATTTTAAGAAACGGTTTTCATGTTCTGATAACATAAACAGTCATATTAAATCATTACAACCGCCGTTATTCCAGGACAAAACGTTACTTTTAACCAGAGTTTAAAGTATCGTGTAAGTTATCTTTTTTATGAGACACTTAGTGACGGGACAAGCAAGTCGAGCGCCTGGTGGTAAGCGACACGTCAGTCCATAATAATTGCAGTGTCATTCAGTGCTTCATATTTGAACAGATGTAAGCTTCGCCCTGAGACTTAAGTTGACAAGTCCCATGTGCCTGAAATTTCACCAGCCTTATCCTTACCCTTCAAAACAAAAACGCAGTAATGCTCACATTGCTGCTTGACGGCAGGAATAAGTAAGGTGGCAGTACTTCCCTGGACGAACTCTTTCACAGGGAGCTCTACTGCTACTAAAATGATAATCATCACTAAAATTACCTTGATATTTATGAAAATAATCGTAACAACAAAATGCTACCGTTAGCAAAGTCGCATCATGTGTTTGTTTTAGAGATGTATCCAAACGTGTCAAATATCAATCTCAAAAAAAATATTCACAAACCAAATCGTTAAGCCAGAGATTTTTCTTTGTGTTCAGACTTGGCTGTATGGTGTCAAACCTTTGCCTTTTCCTTTACAGAAAGAATGGAAAAAAGAACAGCAATTAAGAGACAAAACTTTAAGTTGATGTAGTTAGTTGTTGGATATATTATTTCGAACCTCGCTTCAAACAAAATATAATAACAAAATTACCTACCTAGCTGATATGGTTGCCAAGTAAATTTCTATGCGCTAACACTCTAATGTTTATACGGAAGTAACCAGCACTGTAATCACATAACCATTGCTGACAGCCCTATTCCCGAATTGGTTATTACATTTCAATGTCGGTCACCGGGGTGAAGACCGCAAACAACTCTATGACTCATTCGTTCCCAACTGTTACATTGTCATCAAATCGATAGTCACTTGTTATATTTATTGTTTATTTTGACATATTTGAACTATGTACACCTAATAACAATATACACAACCTATATACTTACACATATTAACAACATTCTGCAATAACAAATTTCATACGAGTACTTTGATAATTATAACTGCCGCGTGCACAATAGAATTATTAGTAAATTAAACATGTTTATTATATTTTATATATAAATAAAATTTAATAAAATTTATTATATATAACGTATTTCACTTCTTTCAAATAAAATTTCTGGTCTAAATTCCGTATATATGTTTACTCAACTGTGACCATGGAACCTATAAAGTGTCTGAAACGTAGGCTTCTTTATGAATGAATGCATAATTTAGATCGCGGAAATCCAAAAACTCAATGTCGATGTCCAGTTTGTTAATCAGCTTTGATAATTCCTGAAAAAAAGGTTACTATTAATTTATATAATAATTCATATTTTTTTGCTATTTGTATACAGCGCCTGCGCTAGCACTTGACACGCCATCAAAATTAAATACTTAGGCTCCACTCACACTGGCGCAGAGTCGCGCGTTACTTGAGCGTAGTGAGGCATCATCGTCAGACGCCTACCACACTGTGAACCGGGCGCACTAATGCGAGCGTTGTCGCGCGACGATGCGCATCGCCGAGCGTTGTAGATGAAAAACAGGACGCGACGCGACGCTTCGACTCTGCGCCAGTGTGAATTGAGCCTTACTGTCATATTTTTCAGTGATCGGAAATTGTGTGTGATGTTGGGAAACAATAGCCCTTTTATTGCGCCACAAGTGACGTAGGTCCTTTGGAGGTCGCAAGCCTAAGCGGCGCTCGGCGTCCCCTAAGATCCTGCGCCCGTATGCGCCGCGCACCCTACAAGGTGCAGCACTGTTTTTGTAATAAAAATCTATAAGAGTCGTCCATTTAGCTCTTACAGTTTGTTCTACATATTAAAATATTGCTGTATTGTAAATCTGACCTGGATAAGCCGGATATACCAAGGGGCACAGTTTAAAGGAGTGACACGCCCGGGATTGTTGAGAGTAAGACCAACCAGCAACCGGTGCCCAGATTCCTGCCGGCTATGCAGGGCGTGACAGAAAGTAGGTAGTAGGGGTAGTCAGTTGGGTAGATGGTTACGCAGTGTTGTTAGGAATGAGCGTTGATGCCGTAGTGGTTCATCTTGGGTGAGGTTGTGTTCTCGTCCATGGAACTCGAGTTGTGTCCATAGATATAAAAAAAAGGGGAGATATGTAATCACGCTATGTAAGATCGGGTACCGATATCGCCACTTTTTAGCTTGTGTGCAATTCGGACTTTACGCTCTATTATCTACTACTATAACTTAAAGATTTTGATTGGGTAGGGCTTAAAACTTGAAAACGACATAACACAATTTTAAAATTTAACAAATTTAAAGTTACAGTCACTTGAGTAAGAGTTATATTATAATATTTCAGTATTTTTTTCATCCTGGTTCAGCCAATCACCATCAGGTGGCGTTTTAGTAAAAATGCTACTAGTATATAATAGCTAACTATTACAAGTTAGATGGCGCTGAAACTCATTTTCATTCGCTCACACTAAGAACTCACGGAGCGGTTTTCACCTGCGTCTGCCGCGGGACCGCGGCATCTGTAGAATGTAATAGTTAAGTATGTAAAATTCCGCGCAGAACGCGATCACCTGCGCGCTTGGCAGCCGTCGTCGCCCGCGTACTTTGGCGGTCGGTTCAGGCGCAATGTGGCGCAGGCGCACGCGGGGTGAGTTCTTTATTAACCGCGCGGATGGAAACCGCTCCGTGAATTGTTAACCTTATTAACCTTAAACTGACGCTACTCAACGAGGGATGTGGTCCTTTTTTTTTTTTTACCTAATCGATAGTTAGAAACCATGTGGCTGTTTTAAATATTAAAAAATATTCCATTTTAATAAATATACTTAAAATTAAAATAATCTAAGTAAAAGCTGTACTCGTAACTTCAAAAGCCCGCCATTTTTTTCGAGGTTGTTGGTGTTTTACAAAAAATATATAGTACATACAGAATTTCATTCTTTTTTTTTTCTAAATGCATCATTTAACTAAAAAGGTAATTATTTCTTTTTACTCCTGTACTTTTATCTCTCAATTATAATTTCATAAACCTTATCACAAGGGCGCTCTTTTTTATAAGGTCTTAACCAAAATTCTATTGTCTATGATGGTTACATGTTACGAACTGAAAAATTTCAAAAAAGTCGCATTTTTGCTAATTAAAATATCATCCTGATTGGTTACAATGTAAGCGGTACTTGGCCAATCACGGACACGTTTATTCTATCTCTTAGGTTTTTGTTTTGTAGCGATTGTTTAGCTTTCGTTTTAGTTTGTTGTCATGGATTGCTAACAAATAGTCTTTAAATATTGGTTGTGTTTCATTATTTTAATTTACTCGTAGAAAAAGTATTGTAGTCAATCATTACATGATTAGGTCTTAAAGTCTCGTACACTTATAGGTTACCCGGCTTTAAGAGCCCTCATTATGTACCAATTGCATAAAATATTGTAATAGAAATTTTTCAAAACATGAATAATACTGTAGAATATTTATTTCCACGCAGCTTTATGGTGTTAAAACGTTACCACACCAGTATAAACAGCAGACGGCATGACACCCAGCTCTATTCGCAATAAATCACCTTATATTTCACATTACAAGATCGCTTTGTCTGCACATTAAACGATGTTCACATTTCGAGGTCTACTTGTAGTAATGCTGCTCCAACTAATGTTGTTAGCATCAAATATTCACTCTGATTCGGCGGATAATTATTATTATCGACAATCAGCCTTGTTGGATGACCCTCGTCACTTAACGTACGAATACAGACGTGAATTATCTCGTACAGGCACATCCGATTCCTATAAGCCAACACCTCTCAAATCACTATATTAATTAATTGGCTAAAAGGCTAAACATAAATTGGCTACACGTGTGAAATTTGATACGTTCACCATATGTTCCCGGGATGTCGGGTAAGTGACATGATTCAATTCTCAGTTATGTTATGTGTTGTATATATTTTAGTTATTTGTAAAAATACTAACAACCCAGCAGGACTATACTTCTAACATCATAAGCAACAACTTTTGTTCCAACACTTTTAATAAATCATTACATTTTAATTTTGTGCAAAAATAATAATATTTAAATAGATCTCTCTAAACAATGATAACTCTGTGCAAAACGCTGGAGCTCGTGTTGGGAACGTTTGCACGTTTGAAAATACTAATATAGATTTTAAAAGTGTCAGATAAAATTAACAGTTTATTTTTGGTAAATTTATTATATTTTTTTAAAAATCAAGGAACAAAAGATATAGTTTGCGATGTTAGTAATATAGTCCTGCAAGGTTGTTAGTATTAGAGTTGCAAACAATATCGGTTACTAATTGGTATTCGGCCAATTCGGTCTATTTTTACTATTCGGCCGATTAAAGAATACGTTAAAAAGGAAGAAATATGAAAAAACACAGTCAATTATGACGTAACTTTTATTAATGCTGAACATAAATTGTAAGTTCAGTAAAACACAATATTTTGCTAATTTACATAAAATATGAAAGGAATTGTAACGTAAGTACATTTTCCTAAGAGATTAAAAAGATAAATCAAATTAAAACTAGCCAAGCATTAACGCGATTGGCGAAGCATAGTGACAGGTAGCGTGCCAATCACAGAACAGGGTTTGCAGTCTTGCATGACGCATAACGCCGCTTACGTACGCACCGCAGCACACCTCCCCGTTCCGTCTCCTGGGTCCTTGTACGAGTCGCCCACGTCGTTTCAACGCACCATGTGGCTATAGTTCTAATTTATTATGTACTACATCGCAGCTCCACCGCATCGCACCAGTTCAACGCACCGCTCAGGCATCGCATCGCCGACGCAACGCATCGTGTGTCGGTCTTATTCAGGACTGAAATATTCGGCTTTTCGGCTACGTTCCTTTCCAAATATTAGATAATAATATAATAATCATTGCAGCACCAATATATTAATATACTTATATTTATTTTTTAAATTTGCAAAATGTTGGATGATATAACTGTGTATTGTTTCTAAAATTGTGACAGTTGCTTGCTTAACCGACTCATGTATTATTGCCGAATGAATGTTGTTTCACTGTGTAAAAATCTTTCACTTATTTATTAATGGTAACCTATCAGAAACTCGAATTTCTTTTTTCCGAATTTCATTACTCCGAAAACGGTTCGACTTTTTTTCATTAGTGCGATGACAGTTTTGGTATGAATTTGCAACACAGGAATTTCTTCTAGCAGAAGTATCGTTTGTCCGAAAACCTTTTTTTTATTAGAAAAATTATTACACATATGTATTCTTTGGGCAGAAGTTTGTTTTGTTTAACCATGTTTCTTATACTGTCTGTTTTCCATATAATTTCGATTGCTGAAAATTCGTTTCGACAAATTATTATTCTTAGATAAAATTGTACCACCATACCATTTTACCATACAGCTCCAAAATTTTGGACTGCACTTTGCTGGTGCACAGCAAGTCCACTTATGTAATTTTCATCTTACCATTGTGCTATGTTTTTGCTGTCATCTGAAATGTAATTTAAAAACAATGGTCTTGAGTATTCAATAAATAACTTATAACTGAATCGAAAAGAATACCAGAAACGAATTTGTTTGCATTTCCTAGCTAGGTCGACCCCCTCCTTTGGGTTTAGGTTAGATTAGTATATGAAAAAGCCGCACAAGCCGGGTGAGCGTAGCGAGCGTGCCGCGGCAGCGGCCGGCGAGTGCCAGAGCCGAATTTGTTTGCATTACCTAGACGGTACGACCCCCTCCTGTAGGTTTAGGTTAGATCAGTATATGAAAAAGCCGCACGAGCCGAGCGAGGGAAGCAAGCGTGCCGCGGCAGCGGCCGGCGTATGCCAGAGCCGAATTCATTTGCATTACCTAGGCGGTACGAGTCCCTTCTGTAGGTTTAGGTTAGGTTAGTACATGAAAAAGCAGCACGATCCGGACGAGCGAAACGAGCGACAACAACTCGATCAAATTAACTTGTAATATTTTGTAAAGATGCGAGGTGCTTTAATTTGACAAGTTGTATTGTGCGACACGTTCTAATACTTTTAATATCTGTAATAAGAAATAATAGAACAAAAATATATCATGGATATCGTTTTTTTATAAAATAAAAATAGGAAATGAAACTATTGTTTTTTCAAACAAACCGACGTTTCGGGCCCTTTACAGGTCCCATGGTCACGGTTGACTGAGGTGGTACAGTCTTCAACCAGTTATGTCTAATATTGATGCAAACCACCCTATATAAACTAGGGTGTATATATAAATATAAATTACACTTGTAAAGGGCTCGAAACGTTGGTTTGTTTGAAAAAACAAATATACGCGATTTATATCCGGAAAAATAGTTTTATTTCCTACGTGTAACAATCGCGAAAACCTAAGAACTCGAAAAATAAAAATATTCAATTAGATACAATAGTCAAACGGTTTGTTGGGGAAATAAAAATCGGGAAAATAATTACTTGTCAATATGTCAAAATAGTGAAACATTAAATGTGTAATGAAAAAAAACCGTAACGTGTTTTAGGACGAATGAAACAAAATCTATTCAATAAGAGTGTAAAGGTTTTCGGAGAAACAAAATTCTGTAAATCATGTTTCTAGCTTGTCATAGGTAACCTTTATTAATGCATCAATCAATGTGTGAACGTGTAATTTTAATTTTATCGTTGTTACTTTATTTGTGTGGCATTTACCACCTGCTGCTAAGTAAAAAAAATAACTACTTGTTTTATTGCTCCTTTTCTCTACTAGATACATACTACTTATAGATTTTCCTTATGTTCTTACAAATTCATTTTTTTTAACAATATTTACTGATATACTAAATAGGTAAGGTGGGCAGTATTACCACCTTATCTATTTCTGCCGCCAAGCAGTAATGTGAACATTACCGCGTTGCGGTTCTGAAGAGTAATGGTGCTGGTGAAATTATGGCACATGGGACTTCTCAACTTATGTCTCAGGGTGACGTGCGCAGCGGCAGTGCCCTTCAGATCTTTGCGATTTAAACTTCGAAGTGACACTGCAACTGTCATGGATAGCCGTGTCGCTACCACCAGGCGCATAACTTGTTCGTCCCGTCCCTTGATGTTATAAAAATAAAACATAAGTAACTAAATTTTTGTATTAATTAAATGTTTAAAATGTGACATTTGTCGGTATTTGATCTTACTAACTACTATCTATATTACCGAAATTCCTAACAAAATATTTGAATCAAGAATTAACATTAAAATTGTTTTATAACCATTAAACTAGATGGCGCTATAGGTCTAGAATTAGTTTCTGTAGCTTCAAGTAGAAAAATGTTATTTTATATACATGAAAAATGCTTCTTGAAATTTTTTTTTATGATATCTTGCGACAGAATGAGCAAGTCGTACGCCTTGTGGTAAGCCACATGGCTGCCTACCCATAGCAGTTGTAGTGTCACATAGAACTTTAATGACAAAGATCTGTTGAGTACTACCACTGCACCCGTCACCTGGGATATAAAATTGACAAATCTCATACAAAACTGGAACGAACGAATGCCATAAATCTGACATCCAATTATAATAATTATACACAACATTTACGTAAGATAAATGTTATAATAAAGGATTTAATATTTAAGAAAATATTTATTAATTTAGTAAATGACGGTATATTTTAAGATACCACTTGAGTACTATATCTGCAATGAAATGAAGATCTATTTTGTAAAAAATATGATTTTGCAAAATTTGTAATAAGTCTCTCCCTCCCAATTTAAACCCTCGACTAAGCTCCTCAGCTGAGAGACACAGTGGGACGTATAAATGGCTTGGTGATGGTGATGATTTGAAATATGACATATTACTTATGGCAGTTACTGACCTTAACAAAATCTCCAGGATGTAGACATCCCTCGGCGGAGAATCCCACTGAACATCATTGCCAAACGAATCGTTGCGTCAATCATTATCGCGAAATGGCCTTAGAACCATCACGCCGAATTTATTCCTAATCTCGCTACCTCTGGGTCACGCATTATCGCAACATGTAGGGTTGTCCAGCTTTTAAATAAACGACATTGAGACTCTAAGGTATTTTAGTAGCAGTAGAGCTCCTTGTGACAAAGTTCGTGCAGGAAAGTACTGCCACATTACCTATTTCTGCCGTTAAATAATAATGTCAGCATTACTGCGTTCCGGTTTTGAAGGGTGCTGAAGCAATTACAGGCACATGGGACTTATAAGCTTATGTCTCTGGGTGACGGGCGCAGTGGCAGTGCCCTTCAAATCTTTGCCATTTAAAGCTCTGAATGGCACTGCAACTGTTATGAACAGGCGTGTAGCTTACCATCAGGCACACGACTTGTTCGTCCCGTCTCTTGATGCTATATAAGAAAATACATATACAGGTCTTTATCTTTATAAACTATAGTAGGTAAGGGTGTAGGTTACGCACATGGGCTTGTCGAGTTTATGTATCAGAGTGACCGGTGCAGTGGCAGGTCCCATTGGGTCTTTGCGATTTAAAACTCTGAGTGGCACTGCAAATGTTATAGGTATGTGTGTACTTACCACCACAAATAAAAATCACTTTCATCTCTAATAGTTATTACATTACATATTTTAAGTTTCAAATACCAATTATAATAATGCGTAAAAAAGTAAAACCACAGAGAAACAAGTAAGAGCTGTCACACATGACAATTTTAGCAGCGATACGTAGGCGTTTGCGGTCGTGTCGAATTATTAAAAACGTGCTATAAAAAAGTGTCGCAGCTATATCACGTTTGCGTCGATACTTCATCGTCATCTTATCACTGCTTAAGTTACGCGTATGTGGTAGGCGATTTGCAACTATGTTCGCTACTGCATTGGGCAGTATTTTGATTCAGTAATCGCTGCAGATGCGCTACTAAAAGTCACCATGTATAACCACTCTAAGGTATTGAATTTTAGTACACATGCATATACGTAGGTATATTGAATTCAGAGGATTGGACCCTTCTCATGTTGTGGTATGTTAAAAACGTATTCTCTTTTACTAAAAACAATTACGACATATTTCTCAGCTTTTAATATATTAAAAAGAAGTAACATGATCGGCTAAGGCGTCTAGTTAGCCATATTGTTCGATCGTGATTTTAATTTTTCTTCAATCATTTACTATTCTGACATTTTGATTCTGAAATCGTCATCGTAGGAGAATTGTATATTATAGCACACAAAACCAATTCAAGAAAAAGACGCCATTTTTTAAACACCTAGTTCTTCATATAGCTATTTACAATATATATGTATAACAAGACGGTATTTGGTGGTGGCGGACACTTCAAAATCCAAGTGCTAGTAATTTATACTTCTTTGAATTTGTGACACCCCTATTCCCAAATCAGTGATTGCATCTCAATGTCGGTCACCGGGGTGGAGGCCGCGTACAAGACTGGTGAATCACTGTTCCAGACCGAGTCCCGACTATCGGTTCGACACGTCACATGTAATTTTATATGGCAAGCAAAACAAGCATCACACAGGCTACTGCATTGACACGCAACAAAGAGACGCAATAAATCTACGTGACCTGAATGTCATAAAGATCGCTGACCATCTCCATTTCGTGCCCTTGGTATAAGAAAGCGACATGTGATCAAATACGTCAAACGTGCTTTTGCCATATGAAAGTCATAAAAATAATACGAACTACATGAAATAAATTACGTATATGTTAAATTTTATAACTCTCATATTTATATATTATGAAATTTTACAATACAAAGATCGCACAAGCGCAAGAAAAATTCGACTGGATTCGAACCAATGTCTGTTTGCCAAACCGGGGTAACATCCAGCCGAATCAACGGAATTTTTTTTCTATTTTTGCGATGTTTAGATCAATAGTATATGTCCGCGCCCAATATTGTGGGAGAAACAAAAACTGCGAGACGCCACTGGCTCGGACACGTGGAGAGAATGGGAGAAGATCGTATCGCGAAAAGGGCTTATTTGGGACAACCGAAAGAACGCCGACTGGTCGGACGTCACAGGTACCGCTGGAGAAATGAAATCCTGAAAGATCTCAAGGATTTCGGTGCTAAATCAGGAAGAGTGGCAGAATCTGGTGTTGGAGGCCAAGACCTACTATGGTTCACTGCGCCACGGAAGTAAGTAAGTAAGGACCAATAGTAACAATTATTAATACAAAGATCGAACATTCAGAAAAAATTCCTTCGATCTGGCCGGATTCGAATCGACGTCTTCTAGCATACCGTGTCAGACGCTATACCAACTAAGCCACGGAACGAACCAGCGGACCTCACGAATTTTTCTATGTGCTTGTTGTCGTGTCTTTGTATTTGCTTTTTCAACGACTTTTTAGTCGTAGCGCCATCTATGAAACCAATATTGTCTCGGGTCTGGGTTTTTTATTTATAAAATGTTGGTGTGGTCAAATGGACCTCCATCTCACCTGATGGAAAGTGACGATGTGGTCGACGACGGAATATGCACACTTAAATAATGACTATTCACTCTCGCCTCGAAAAACCCAAGTTATAACGTTCTGAGAACAAGTCTGCAGGCAGGGAATTCCACTCCATAGCCGTTCGCCATATAAATGTGGAAGCGTAACGCTTCGTGCGAATTGTTGAAATATCCACAAGACAGGGGTGGAACCCGTACCTACGCCTAGTCCCCCCGGTGATGGAAAGGGGAATTAAATCGTGTAATTCCATCGCACACTCTCCGTGATATATTCTGTAAAATATCGAAATAAATACCGCGTGTTTATGGTACCGCCCTTGTTTCTGATTTCCATAACACACTAGTGATTTAGCTACTTACTTTGGGACAGGAGCAACGGAGCAACGTATGTGATGTTGTCCAATATATATTTGTGATATTAACCAATTTCGTTTGTAGAATTATTAAACCTTTCTTTTAAAAAATTGTCATTTTCAAGATGTGGCTTTATTAGATCAAGGATGCGAGTTTGGGATATAAATAGTTCAGGGGTAGTACAGAACAGGGTTGTTGCGAATTACAGCATCCGCATCCGTATCCGCGAATAATCTAGATGAATTAAAGTATCCGCTTGAGTATCCATATTCATCGATGCTGATGATCGTTACGGATCGTTCGAGTCGTGACATGACCTAAAAGGTACGCTGGAATAATTTACAAAACTTCCAGAAACAGACTGTTAGACAAAAAGTTGCAGAAAGCTTAATATTTGGATTGTTGTGAGCTCAGCAGTTGTTTTTAGAATATCTAATATAATATCTTTCTTTATAGCAAAACACACAAAAATAGATACAGGGATGTGCCTAACTCCCAAACTAGGATCCCCTGTACTACGGGTAGCTAAAAGAAAGTCTTGTGTCTGTCAAGTGTGTTGCATAACTAAACGCATAACTATATAAATAACAGTAAGTTAGTCTATTACAATAAGTAAGTATATTACAATAAGCTTATCAGATATGATTGGTAGAACAGAAAGAGAGGTGGTTTACATTTAATTTTGGTACACTCGTAAATTTCTTAGTACAGTTCTAGTTTTTATAAAAAACTAGAACTTAAAACTTCAGTGCCAACAAAGAACAAAACCATTGAAAAAAAATTATAAGCAGGATTAGATGCATTAATATTAAAAATAAAAATAAAGGCACAAAAGCAAGACGAGTATATAGTCACAACTGCGTGCGATCGCTATTCACAAATCACCAGCACAAAAGAAACTTAGGCGTGGATGGAGTAAACAATATTACTTATGGATAACATTCCACAACGATTATGCTAAGTAGATTGTTTCTTTTGTTAATAAATGTCACAAACACATTAAAATAATATTTTATTATAATACCAAAAACAATATAAAGCTTTTTCATGTTCAAGATAGATTTACTGAGGAAGCACATTTTTCGCGTGTTTTTTAAATACATAAAATCAACATCCGCTGATGTCGAGGTCAAGAAGTCAGCATACGCATCAGCATCCGCTGATATGTAAAGAACCAGCAGCAGCAACACCCCGTTGTTCTTGCTGTTAATGCTATTACAAACTATACACGGACGCCTAGAAAATAAATCGCGTACCAACGACTGCATAAAACATTGTAAATTATATACTCAGCCAGTGTACGTAATAATATTATTTTCAATGGGTCTGTTCAACTCTGGAAGCGTTTTGCGGTCGCAGAATATTCCCCTCACGTAGCAGGAAAATTGTCTCAAATAACCACTTGTGAGTTTAAAATAAAACTTAATAACCTGCTACAAATCTTTGCAACTAGCGCTTGGAGGATCAAAGAGTGAAACACACAGAGAGCGGGTGCGAATCTAATTCCGTGTATTTATTTGGAGGACAACACAGATTTGGGAGCATGCCGTCCATATAAATACACGGAATTAGACCTGTCGCGCTCCAGACCCGACACACCCCCGACCCGCACCCGCACTCTGTGTGTTTCACGCTATAGTAGCGATCCGCGTCTACCACTAATATAAACTTCACTAATATTTGAAGTTAATTAGATATTATTTATCTTTATTGCCTATATAACTGCCTCCGTGGCCGAACGGTTACCATGCCGGACTGCCACGCAGAGGTCCCAGGTTCGATTCCCGGGCCGGGAGAAATGTTTGTATGGCGTACATTTATTTCTCTCGTGAGTTTGGGTGTAATTTGTGACTGTCTATGTGTGTGTCCATGCCACCTGCGACACAGGGTTTCCCTAGTGCGGGGCTATGTTGAGTGTGTGCGTTATTTACTTTATAAATTCCAACGACGTCAAGAAGTATCGATCGAGCTATTGCAGCGACACGGCTTAATTGTGAAACCGCTTGTCTATCGAGCAGTCTTGATTAGTTTCATTCCCATCGGGGGCCTGCACTACTGAGTGTTATCGAGTCATGTTGGTTTACTAAATTATCACTGGCTGTAACAATGAAGGAAATAGCTGATGAAGCCGGCGTAAGGACTTTCTTTTTAAATTAAATACAGTACAAGTACAGATTACAGATTACAAATAATATTTAGAAGTGTGACGCATGTAACATTATAAATCTAACATCCAATTATAATTGTAAACAACATTTACATAAGGTAAAATCAGGATTTGAAGGGTAATTATCATTGATAATTAATATGATAATTATCATTGATAAATATATTTTGATAATTCATTTGATATTTATAAAATTAAATGGAACAACAAAATTTTACCGCTTGCAATATCGTGTTTGTATAAGAGACGTATCCAAACGTATCAAATGTCAATCTCAAAAAAGAAGTCGCACAAACCAAATCGTTTTCCCAAAGATTTTTCTTTGTGTCATCGAAGCGACTCGCAGATCAACAGCATCTAGCGGGGTACAGGAGGTATAGGCTGCAACTTAACCACAACCTAAAGTCGTATTCAGTGTGCTTGTGCCTAAATCTTTAATTTTTTTTATGATACCATGTGTGGACCGAGTGAGGGAGCGAACATGCAGTTACAGTGTCACTCGGAGTTTTAAATCGCAAAGGTATAAGGGGCACTGCCACTGCGCTCGTCACCTGAGACATAAGTTGACAAGTCCCGTGCGCCTGTAACCTTAACCCTTACCCTTTTTAACTTTACTTAATTTACCTTTTTTAACAATACTTTTTACAATATTTTTTAACTATTTCTCGTACAGTATTCATATAACAATAGTTACAAATAAATCGCAAAATTTTGCTCGTGGAAATGTGCAGACCTGTGAAAAAAGAAAAAAACGAAAGATGGCTGCGTTTCGATAAGGAATCCACATTCCGCCTGGTTTAATTGGCGAGAAAGAGCTTTACTCACGCGTTTTTTGTTGTTTACTTCTATAATTAACGTCTGTGATAAAAAGTGAGTACTTTCTTATAGATAAGAACTTTCTTTAACATAACGCACACACTCTAAAGAAACCCTGTGTCGCGGGTGCCATGAACACACACATAGACAACCAAAAAATACACCCAAACTCACGAGAGAAATAAATGTAGGCCATGCAAATATTTCTCTCGGCCCGGGAATCGGACCTGGGACCTCTGCGTGGCAGTCCGGCATGGTAACCGTTCGGCCACGGAGGCAGTTATACTGACAAAACATAAGCTGTACTATTTAATTACATGTGTATACACGTCTATCATATATTTTTGTTAACGGCGGTTAGAATGCTCCCTAAACATGATAATATAAAAATAATCAATATTCTTTAAAAATTATTAAAATAATTAAATTTAAAATAAATACACATCATGACAAAAAATATATTCTTCTCTCTCCCAACATTTGCTTTATTTAATGATATAAATACTTAAATGCATATCATAAATTTAAAAATCTACTGTATTAACCCATATGAAGCCAGTAACTAAACTGGCTTCAAAGTCCACCAACTACATCAATAACACGATCTTTAGTACATTCATTCACGTAATAATTTAAATTTTATTACCATTACTTTATGACTCATAAAATGTAAATCAAGTTCACGAAGACGACGCGCAACTTGTCCATACCTATGTAAATAATTTGTTTAAGGAAACCGTTCCACTATTGATTATTGAATGCATAGTAAATGCATTTGTAATTTAACATTTTTTATGGAAAACTGTACCAACAAATTTAACAGAATTTAATATCTTAATAAAGGCAGTATCATTGCAACAATTTTATAGACACTATAAACTCTCTTTTTAATTTTTAACAAGTACTAATAATAACATTTAAATATTCTTCAAAAATTTTAATACGTATTGTGTTGTGTGAAGACGACAGCTGGATAAAGCGACAACGAAGTGTCCAGCAGCGATATGGGTAGATGTTTTAGTAGTAGTAGAGTTGCATGTGAAAGAGCTCGTCCAGGTAAGTACTGCCACGTTACCTGTTTCTGCCGCCAAGCAGTACTAAGCATTACTGCGTTCGGATTTTGGAGGGAAAGGTTGCTGGTGAAATTACAGGCACATGGGGCTTGTCAACTTATGTCTCAGAGTGACGAGCGCAGTGGCAGTGCCCCTAAGTTCTTTGGAATTTATTGGAGTCAGGAGGAATCAGGAGCTTTGAGTGTGCATGGTAAAAACTATTCGAAAAACAAACAACTGCCGTACTGAAAATACCTCATAGGTTTTATAGAGGATCTAATATAAAGATCGAACACAAAAAAAAATCCTTCGATCCTCGAACCTGCGACTGTACCAAACCAGGGCCGCCGCTCTACCAACTGATCGAGTCTGCAGGTGTTAAGAATTTCTCCATGACTTTATATTGGTTTTTTCGGCTTTTATACGACACCTGTGAGAGACTTATGAAGCTTCTTGCTCAGCTTCTCTCGTTAAAGAAAATAATTAAGAAAGAAATTGATACTTTTAAATGAAAACAAATTTCCACCACGAGCAGATTTTACGCCGGACTAATTCATAGGCGGCGGCGATGTGAATTAACCGTAGGCGGCGGCACACACGTATTATCTTGTTACTATACAGGGCAGTGGCGTTGTATAGTAACACTACCTCAGCATCGGCCACGATATAAGCTTGTAGACTTTTTGTGTATAATATCTCATATAAATATTTTTAATGTAAACCTTATTTAATATAATTTTATTTAATATAAACTTTTTTCATATTCTAACGACCGTTTAATTTAAACTTACATTCTGTAATGTCATTTTTATGACACTCATTTCAAATAACAATTTTTAGTTATAAACCTTAGTTTATATAACAAGATTATTAAACTGAAATAAATTTGACGTAAAACTTGTTCGGAAACGCAAACAAATTCGGTTTTGGCATTCGCCAGCCGCTCCCATAACACGCTCGCTTCGCTCGCTCGGCTCCTGCTGTTTTTTCATATATTATTATAACCTTTATAACATTTTACTAAATTTAACCAACTTCTGCTGTCCCGATTATTTTTATTCCATTACAATAAAAATATTATAAGAAACTGAGTCTATCAGCATAAAAAAAATTGCCAATTTTATTCAATTTGTATGAAAAATTATTTTACTAAATTGAACTAAAACAAATAATGTGTTATTATTATTATTATTATTATTGAGTATGGTACTCGAAAACTAGAGTATATAATACCTAAGTTATTCAATAATTTGCCTGGGTATATTCAAGACCTATATGTGGAAGGAAAATGTAAAAACAAATTAAGGAAGTACTTACTGGCTAGAGAGAATCGCTGTGGACAGATAAACCCTTAGTGGTTTTTGAGCTACAGCTGCTTGTAATATGTTTATGTTTTTGTAAAAGTATTAAATAAATTTAAAAAAAAAAAAAAAAACTAACTTCTACTGTTCCGATTTTTTCTTTCCATTCAATTAAATCATACTTATAAGAAACTGAGTCTATTAGCATTAAAAAAATTTAGACAATTTTGTATGAAAAATATTTTATGAAATTTGACCAACTTTTGGCTGTTCCGATATTTTTGTCGATTGGCACCATTGACTTACAATTATATGGACGTCGGGTCCGCGCTAAAAAGTGTCCGCACTTGTAAGGCGCTAAAATCGTATACAGAGCGCGACACTCCGCTTTAGTCTTCATTTGTTCTACGGACAGCGCGATACTGCGATGACATTACAATTTAAATTTCGAATAGGTTGACTTGGGACATTTTTTTCGTGGTATTTGTATTAGACCCGTCGTCCATTTATTTGTAAGTCAATGATTGGCACTAAAAAAAATTTGTATCAATTTTATTCGTTTTCATGGACAACTCACGCTTGACCAAAAAATTGACTATACCAAAATTGTTTTCACAAAAACATACTTAATGTTTCCTAAGACAATTTCCTGGTATCTTCGGATTTTTCAGTATCGGATTTCCCCATACTGTCCCATTTAAAAAAATACTGTATATGAAAATTAATTCATTTTATTTTCACACAAATGAGGCGCACCCTCTTCACATGCATCTGAATAAAATAATCAGAATTACATCAAACTCCTTTACAAATTTCAGTAGTTATACTAACATTTTCATCGCCATGAGCCGCATTTGGCTAATAGATATAACAGATCGAGGGCCATCAATGTGTTAACATAAGCTGGGTCCTATATAAACACAATGAATAGCCACCGAATTATCCCTGAGGACATAGTTGAAAAAACACACCGTAAAGGTTTTCTTGCGACACAAATAGATCTATTTTCTCTAACTGGGAAAGTAAATAAGTCATGTCACATTAAGAGGACAGCTGCTTCGTAATGTAAACTTAAAGCTGTGTCGATCGTGTTCAATCGAATCAAAATAGTTCGAACAGCACCTGTACCCAGGCTCGCGGAAAAGATTCGATCTTTTTAGAGCTTCGTTCATTAATGTTTGACTCAAGCGCAGGCCACGGTCGCAAAATTGGCCTTCATGTTTTTAATTATAGAGATTTTTGAACAATTCACATCACACCCAGTCTACAACTGACAATATTATTGTTGTCTCGTTTGTACTTACGGGAAGTCCCAAACATTTGTTCGATAAAAGCATTCGTTTCATAGAACCCTACGTTCGATCGAATCATCTTGATCGAAATTCAATCAATCTTCATATTATAATTTTATAAGTAGACCGTCTCCTGGGGTCTTACTATGTTCTTACTCTTCAGTCTTAAAATCAGTTTACGATATAAAATGAACCGTTATGAGACAGCGCTACATGAAGTGTATATCACCATCCCGCTTTTTTGTATACTAAACTATAATAAGAGTTCATGGTAAGGCCTCAGTTTACCGACCGGAGTGGTACGAAACGAATTATCTTTTTCATTTTATTTAGTATAGGGAGCGACGAGTGACCCAAAATCGAACATAACATGTGATCAAATCATTTAACGTGATCATATGGATTGTAATCGACCCGGGTCAACAGGATTGATCGATCGTCACAGGTATATTGTAGGTAAACGTCTTGAAATATCTTTATTTACAGTGTATTACAGTGCACTGTACGGCATAGAAAATACGTAAGCAATTATGAAGTACAATTACGAAATGCCATTGTCCTATAGCAAACTAATTATACGCAGTTTACCGTACTATGACGTTATAAGTAATATAAGTCGTAGATTATGCATTTATGCTGTTTAAAATTAACATTTTATGAACAACGAAAATTGACATAAACAAATTCGTTATTGCCTCTATTTAAGTGTGCTTGCTAAATTGGTATTTAAATTCATACGTTACATCCTCTCCGAAGTCTACTTTGTCGTCGAAACTTTGTCGTCGAAATCGTTTCTGCTTGCTATTTATCTGGTTCAGTACACGGTCCGTAGAAACATTGCCGGGGCAGACTGAACAGACCAATGATACAATAGTAAGTAAGTATAATCAGAACAACAAAGCATAAAGACAAAAATCAAGTGTGACTTAGAATGATATTCGTAAAGTTCACTTCCTGAACGCGATTGTGAAAGTTGGAGCGGTTGGGACTAGCTTACCCCGGAAAGTGAAAGTATCGCAGAAAATATTATTTTAAAAACATTATTACTTTTGTCCTAAAATGTTAAAAGTCGTGGAATAATAATACATATTACTAGGGCGGAAAGTAGCTTGTTGTAAACGAGTTGACACTTGGAGACCGACCTGCAGACGAGGGTATGAAGCGTCACGCGTTTGCAATAACATCCACGCCCTTGTAGAAGACGATGTGTTTAACACATTTATGGGAAAACAATTTTTTCCGAGGCTCTTTGCGTGCACCCCGCGTCCAATCGTTACTTAATTTTTAGAGAAGTGCTAAAAATAAAGTGACAATTGTGCAATCCATCAGTAGACCAACACATAATATTCCTATTTTATGTTATGTACATTATTCATGCATAATTTTCAATCCAATAGCAGTAGAGCTATCCAATAGAAGTACTGTCACCTTACCTATTTCTGCCGCCAAGCAGTAATGTCAACATTACTGTGTTCCGGGTTTGAAGGGTAAGGGTGCTGGTGAAATTACAGGCACACGGGACTTATCAACTTATGTCTCAGGGTGACGGGCGCTGTGGCAGTGCCCTTCAGATCTTTGCGATTTAAAGCTCTGAGTGGCATTGCAACTGTTATGGACAGGCATGTAGCTTACCATCAGGCGCAGGACTTTCAGGTAAAGGTGTTGGAGAAATTTAATGGACATAGGACTTGTCAACTATGTCTCAGGGTAACGGGCGAGTTTTCTTTTTTTATGATCACGAACAAGTGCGCCTGATAGTAAGCTACACGCCTGTCCATAACAGTTGCAGTGCCACTCATATCTTTAAATCGCGAAGATCTGAGGTGCACTGCCACTGCGGTCGTCACCCTGAAACATAAGTTGACCAGTCCCATGTGCCTGTAATTTCACCAGCACCCTTCAAAACCGGAACACAGTAATGCTATCATTACTGTTTGGCGGCAGAAGGTGGCAGTACTTTCCTGGACGAACTCTGTCACAATGAGCTCCACTGCGCTTACCACCAGGCGCACGACTTGCTTGTCCCGTCACTTGATATCAGTATCCTTCTACAATAATAAATGTTAGTTGCCAATGAAAAAGTACAGAACAAGACACAAACGTGGTAGCATAATGGTTTGACCTAAATCCTCGCGAGCAGAAGGTCGTGTGTTCGAATCCAAGCTTGCGCCTCGTGAGTTTTTCGGAACTTATGTGCAAAACTTACTATGAGCTTTTCGGTGAAGAAAAATATCGTGAGAACACTACACATCTGCAAAAACTATTAGTTCCCAGTCCACATTGGGAACTACAGCTCAAGCGCTGTCTTTGTGAAAGGAGGCATGTGCCCAACAGTGGGACTATATAAGCCTAACTATTATTATTATTATTGAAACACAATACAATATTTCGTGTTAATTTTAGACGGAGGTATTATTCACTTTATGTGTATATTGTTTTAGTTACCATGCGTATTGCCACGCAGAGGTCCTAGGTTCGATTCCCGGGCCGGGAGAAATATTTGTATGATCTACATTTATTACTCTCGTGAGTTTGGGTGTAATTTGTGGTTGTCCATGTGTATGTCCATGACACCCACGACATAGGGTTTCCCTAGTTCATGTTGAGTGTGTGCCTTATTATTATATTATTGTTTATTACTTTCTTGTGAGCAATGAAAAACCAAAATAATTCTCAAATAATCATTTTTATGGCAGCACTGCCGCCGTCGCATATGATGGGCAGTGATACTGCCATCACCTATAGCCAATGGCTATATTAAAGAAGTTTCTTTAATATCACAAATAGGTACGTAAGATAATCTCCTAAGCCTGCAAGTGCGCAAGCTCAGCCTACCCTTCAAAACGGAATATAGCAATGCAATGCTGATTTACGCAAGAATTAGGTAGGGCAGTGGTACCTACACAGACAGATTCTGCATATATGAAACTAGTACCATATCGTTGGTATTTTATAGAAAGGGCAAAGGCGCCATTTTGAAAAATTTTTCAAGGGAATATGTTTTAGTTTCTCACGTTCACATTTTAAAATACTTACGTCCTGTTTTAAATTCAATTTTAAAATTTAAACTTAATTAAAAACAAAATTGAATTTTAAAAGAGGGCGTTAATATTTTAAAACCTAAAACATGCTCCCTTAAAAATTTTTCGAAATGGCACTTTCGCCCTTTCTACAAAACTATACTAACATCACCTGAATCCGAATATTCACAATTAATGTGAAACCAGTTTTATTCTCAAAATATATAACAATCATGTTTATTACAAGTGCCATACTAATCCTATATAGTCAATGTACTCGATGTATATAGCCATTGCATAGCTAACCACATACACCTACTTTAATATCTAAAGTTTATATAGAATATTACTACCAAATTTTAAAAATACAAAACCATAGGACGGCAACGGATCACCAAAAATTCGGAAAATTGTTCGAAATATAAATTCAAAATGTTCCCCACCTACACTTATGGACATAATTATTTAAAGGAACACAAGTATAATATCATTGAAGAACGCTAAAAAAGGTTGAATTATGATAATGTTCATATGAACGGCCACGCGAATGTTTAATTTAAAAATCTTTGATTTCGATTAAACGTTTACACGAGAACGTGCCAGTTTCAAAACATATAATTTCTTCATTTGTCATATAAAAAAAAATCAAGCAGTCAACGAGGCAATTTTGTAATTAATACTTATTTGTATGGTAATGGTAATGTTCGCGACGTACTTACTTAGCTCCCACTCAGTAATAAATAAGCTTCACTAAAGGTAATTTCCTAACATTTACTTAGGTGAACGGAGACGGGATGACCTATCACTGTACGGAAGGTCTACGTGGTTTAATATTACAAGATGTGGAAATAGAAAGTGAGATAATATTTGATTTCGTTTGAATCACGATCTATAGTGGGCTTTGTTCTGTAAGGAAATTCTTTACCCTTTTGATACCTCCTTACCCTTTACAAAGAATATTGTCGTTATTTCTGTTTTGTAGGTGCAATAATATGTACGGACTTATAGTACCTACTCATGAATACAAAACGATTCTTGTTCTAGTAGTACTAAATTGTTGTCGTCTTTCGGGACAAGCTAAGGCGTCTGATGAGCCACACTGACAGATCTTAGGTTGTAATTTTTCTTAAATAACTTAATTTTCAACACATTTGCTCGTAACGGGCTTCTTATTGTATCGCTTTTAGGCTCATAAACCTAGCTATTGAACACGCGTTTGTAATTATATTACAAAACGTGTGTGTAATAAGTATAGGCTTAACCGGATTAAGATGTATCTCACAACAAGGCCTATGTATTAAAACTATGCATTCTTAAATTATCCGGGTTATGTCTTTGAAATTAACTTGGTCTATTAAAAAAACAGCTCTAACCTACATATTATAAGATTCAAATTACAATGACAGTAATCCCAAACAAACAGGGTCACAGTTTTTTTTTTATTTCTGTTTAATACGGTTGTGTAGTCTTACCTTACAAATAATATTTTTATTAATAAATTTATATTTCTTATTTGATGTGATAAATATAGAAAAACATACACAATATACACCTATAAAACTTTAATTGAATAAAATTACTTATTTTGGATAATATTTTACACGAATTTGAGTGAAATAAGGACATATTTATATTATTTCGCATTGGCTGTTTAGGAATTTCACCTAAGTCTCATTATTGCCGAAGCACCTGCGCGCGCATATCCGCGCCGCGGCGCCAGGCGCAGAAAAAATAACTCTGCGCGCCAATTTCCATTGATACGTTCGAAACATTTATATACGCTGTGTGTTAGATAATTACCTAGGTGTTTAAAATGTCCTGCTCAAGCACGGAAGAAAACATTTTGATGGATTTAACACCGCCCGAAATCCTCACAGAGGCACAAAACGCAAGTGACAGTTTATTACCTTCGAAATCCAGAGAAAAATACATGGCTGCATATGAAACTTTTATACAATGGAAAACCAACAAAAAAGCGTCTTCGTTTTCAGAAAATGTTTTTCTTGCCTATTTTAATGAACTGGCGAATAGGTTTAAGCCCAGCTCGCTCTGGTGCATTTATTCTATGTTAAAGACCACAGTAAAGAACAAGAATAGCATAGACATAAAAAACTATTCAAATCTGACGGCATTTTTAAAGAGACGCTCTGATGGGTATGTTGCAAGAAAATCGAAGGTACTTTCGCCAACTGACGTCGAAAAGTTTTTAAAAGAAGCCCCCGATTATCAGTATTTAGCAACAAAGGTCAGTTGATCGTATTAAACCTTAATTTTTTTATGTTTTCATTTTTCTTGTATTATATTTGCGAAAATACCTATATTTTTAATTTCTTTACAGGTTGCAATGATATTTGGTGTCACTGGCGCGTGTAGACGCCAAGAACTAAGCGAAGTAACGGCAAAAGACGTAGAAACTCATGGCCAAATGCTTTTGATTAAAATTAACAACACTAAAAATAAGGTACCGAGATCGTTTGCCATTCACGGTCCATTTTACGACATAGTAAAAAAGTACGAAGCGCTTAGGACAGATAAGGCAAAATCCGATCGGTTTTTTCAAAACTACCAGAAGGGTAGATGCGTGGCTCAGGCAATAGGCATTAATAAATTTGGTGCAATGCCTAAAGAAATTGCCAAGTTTTTAAATCTACCCGACCCGGATTTATACACTGGGCATAGTTTCCGAAGAACATCAGCTACATTGCTAGCTGACTCGGGAGCTGATTTGCTTACTTTAAAGCGTCATGGTGGCTGGCGATCTAGCACAGTTGCTGAGTTTTATGTTGAAGATTCAGTTCGAAATAAGTCCAACATATGTACTCAAATAACCCACGCTATAAATCTGGAGCTCCAGGTTAAGAAGATGTGTCCTGAACCGCAGCCATCCACCTCCCGTGATACAAGTTATTTGTTACCTAGGTTGTCTATTTCTGAGTCTTTAAATGAACCACCACCACTTTCATCCATATTTGTACACAATGAACCCGTATCACCGACTTTTACGCAAGAATTAAGACAATAATGAAATAGTAACAAATAATATCACACAGACGGTTCAAATGCCTAACAAAACTGCACGTTACCATTTTGAAAATTGTACATTTAACAATTGTTTTAATAATTAAATTTAAATAACTACATTTTTGATAAAATCAAGATACAATGACTTTGATAGGCTTTGGAGACTCTTAATTAATTGCTATTGATAGATATAGTATAGAATAGAATAATATTATTTACATTAACGTGAGCTTAATATAGTATTCAGTGTATCTGTATAATTAATGCCAAATAAAGCTATTTTTCATTTCCATTTTACTCAAGTTTGTTTCATTTTCCTCGCAAATGT
Organism: Hyposmocoma kahamanoa; assembly: GCF_003589595.1. NCBI lineage: Eukaryota > Metazoa > Arthropoda > Insecta > Lepidoptera > Cosmopterigidae > Hyposmocoma > Hyposmocoma kahamanoa. The sequence continues at coordinate 19,669,969 of NW_020654810.1, forward strand.
GTTGAAAAACGTCGTATGAAACACGTGTGCTTTGATCATTACACTCTCGGCTTTCTTATCGCGCTCGCCTGCGGCTCGCGCGAGTAATAACGCCTCGTGTGTAATGACCAACTTAGCACACTTGTATCATAATGTACTATTTCTGACATTTATTATTTATTTCGTAGGAAATCGTTACATTTTTACGGTGGCCATTTGGAAACTCCGATTCTTGTCTATAACTTTAACTACACTATTTTTTTCATCAAATTATATGGTTACACGAAGTACATTGTCAAAAGTGCAACAACAATAGTGAAGAACTCGAAGTCGAGCACACAATATACTTGACCAAAAACGACGCTTAAAATATAATTAAAAGTCTAAAATATTCAACAACAGGTAAGGCACAGTTTAAAAGAAATGTGCATCCCGAGACTGCTTATTAATTATCAAACAGCATTTGTTAACATTTTCGTCTAAGTGTTTGTAGACAACTATAGAGACTCGGTCCCTTTTGCAGAAAGAGACAGGTCATTCCATATTTTACATTACGCATATAGTTTAACCAGCGCCGGGTAGCAACAAATGGCATGATCGGCTTCTTAAGCAAGAAACTCCTATTGCGCAATCTCCCAATACGTATTTTAGATACAAGTTTATTGTACAGCTGTTTAGTAACAATACATTATAATTATTGATAATTTTGACATTATTAAGCTGAAGTGACAGTGAGCTAGAAATGTCAGTCGAAGGACCGACAAGGGGAAACGAGTACCGAGGCAGGTGATTCTCGGAACTAAATAAAAACGGAAGCAGGGAAGTAAAATACATTTTACACCTAGATAGTCAACCCGCGTCCCTTACCCAGTGTAATAACGAGCTCTTCAAGTGTTCATTTGTGTGGAACCCTACGTAGTCCTGTTTTATTTTACAGTTTTAAACAGTGGTTACGTCTCAGTGACAAGCGACGATCCCTCTTTGTACTTCTGTTCAAACTAATTCTTTTGTAAAAAGAACCTATGATGCTTTAGTAATGTGGTACCTTATAACTAGTAACAATTGTACTCTTATAAGGAGTGTAGACGATTGCTAGGTATTTTTAAATATTCTGTACTAGCGGGGCGACAACCCTGTCATAAAAGTGCCTTTCTTTTTTTAGTACTGTATTTCACTGTGATTAAGGCCTATAATTGGCCAATTTGAATTCCCCGCCAAAAGTTCACGAAACTAACCAATTTATTATGTATTGGAACATACCTGTGGCAAGTAGGGGAGGCTTTTAGTGGCTTCAGCATAGTTGTATTTTTAATTCAACTTTTGTAAAATTCAATTTCAATTGTAAACGCGTGTCTGAGGCTCAGCCTCGACCACCGGTAATGACGGGAAAACAATAAAATACGTACTAAATACGGTATTTTAAAGGCTTTTATACGGTAGCTGGAAAGGCGTATTTATGTAGTCGCATCAAGGGCATTAAACTGTATAATATATTTCAGTTGTTTAGGCCCTTAGAACCTATGCACACGTATTGTATACGCGTCGGCGTCGACGACGCGCGTTTTACTAACGCTCGTCTACGGTGCCGGAGAGGCTCAAAAGGCAGATTGTTGCGTTTTTGTCGATTCAAACGCACGCAAACATCGCGTTGCAAGCAAGAGGTTGCTGTTGCTGTGATTTTTCTTCCTTTTCACACTTCGTGTGTAGTGCAATGCATGCAAGATAAACACCCAAAAACTAATAGTAATAATAATGTACAGTAAGTAATTTTTCTTAAATTTATTTTAGCGTATATTTCAAAAGCGTATATTTTCTTTTATATGTTTTTGTTGCTTCATTTCAAAAACTAACTGGAATTAACAAACAAAACTAAAATAAAAACTATCTTAAAAGATATTTTAACTTATCAAAGTGCACAATACATACGCGCGACTACAGCGCGTCTGCAGCGCGTATACGTGCAAATGACGTGCGTTTACGGCGCCCCTGAATTTGTGAACGTGTGCAAGGTTAACTCGCTGCGAATGCATCGCGTTTGAATCGCGTTAACGCGCGTCATCTGGGCGTCGTCAGTGCGTATAAAATACGCCGTGTGCATAGGCTCTTAGATAATCGTACCTAACTCATCTCCAGGTGTGCATAACTTAAATTTACGTAAATATACACGTAATTAGGTTAATTCACACCTTTGTTGTAATAAAACAACATCTATGTAGACCAACTAACTTTATCTCTGTCTCTGTGCAATATTTATGGGGTGTGATAATGAGTGTTACTGTTTAGTGTGTCTTGTACTGTAATTAGAGCAGTTACACGGGGCGATTTTTACCAGCGATGCAGTCGGTAATGGTCTACCTTTACACACGCGCGCTATATTAAGCGGCGATGCAAACGCGATGCATGCGCTCGACTACATCGATTCAACACTTTCGCTGTTATGCGGTATCAACCAAAGCCTTTTGAGGTAGTATCGAGTCCCAAATAGGAGAGCTATAAAATTTCACATACTTATACAGAATTTGTTTCATGTAATTCGTATTATTAATATTAACAAGCCGTTTTAGCTTAATGGTTTGACCTACCGCCTCGAATCCGGGCTCGCATTTCTGAGTTTCTCGAAATGTATGTGCGAAATTTACTTTTCGGTGGACGAAATCTGCACGCCGAGGAAGGTTCATAATCCTCAGAAAACGTGTGAAGTCCCCAACCCGCATTGGGCCAGTGTGGTGCCCTACGGCCTAAATCCTCGCCCGAGAGGAGACTCGTATCCAGCAGTGGGACGTATAAATAGGTTGATAATGATGGTAGAAAGCATTTGCCAAATGTCCGAGATGTGTAATGAGTGTATAATTTGCCAAATGTCCGAGATGTGGAATGAGTGTATAACAGTACCAAACTCGATAGATAACAAACAAGTTTAGCGTCGTTACCGTCGAGTTTTGCTTACAGAAACACAACTAACTAACATTAAAATCATTACACTATTTCGATTAAGGTGTTATAAAAGCCTCCAGTGACATGGCATGCGTCGGAAATTCGCTCCTAGCAGTGGCAGCAGCATCACCATTTATACGTCAAATGGGTTGATGATGATGATGAATTTCGTATTATTTTTGTGACTTTCATGCGATAAAAACACTTTTGACGTATAGTCACTAGATTATGACGTGAACACTCACTACTTTGTTAACCAACTTCAAAAAAGGAGGAAGTTCTCAATTTGACAATATTTTTTTGTGTGTATGTTACGCGATTACTCATTTGTGAACCGATTTTGCTGATTCTTTTTTTTTTAGTTGGATAGAAGGTACTCATTATTAATATCTTTTAAATTTGAAGAAAATATTCCATTTTGTTTTTATAATATCAAGTCACGGGACTGACACGTCGCGCGCCTGATGGTAAGCTACACGCCTATCCATAACAGTTGCAATGCGACTCACGAGCTTCAAATTGCAAAGATCTGAAGCGCACTGCCACTTCGCCCGTCATGTCACCCTGAGACATAAGTTGACAAGTCCCAAGTGCCTGCAATTTCACCAGCACCCTTACCCTTCAAAACCGGAACACAGTAATACTGACATTACTGCTTGGCGGCAGAAACGGGTATTCCGCCTCTAAGGGTGGCAAACTAGGGGATGAATCCGCTTTCGCGCACTTTCCGGTAACCTATTTCAATAAAACTTGGCAAATAGATGTAATTCCACGAACTTTTGAGGCCGGTTTTTGTTTATAAGAAAGTTATAGTTATGTACAACTGACTTCATGTGTATATAAAAACTCGTCATGTTGAAATACTAGCACGAATTGAGTACATTCAAGTAACATCTCGTATGCCATAGTCCTACGCTTACTCACCTTCATGAGAGGTGAACGCACTTTTCAACGTCAAGTTCAAGTTGTATTGTTCGCCTTGTGCTTGAAAACAACGGTTACGTCAAGTATCAAATTCTTACCTATGAGGAAAATATATACGAAAAGCCATTAACGTACTATGATACGTTAATGGCGTGTGTGTGTGTGTGTGTGTGTATATATATATGATATATATGTAGGTGAGAGGTAGAGGACCTTAAATAGATACATATTTTGGAACTGAAATGTTTTTACAAGCATTGCTTTAGAGGTCAATGATATATGTATAAGATCATTGTTTAGAGTGCTAAATATCACGCAATGGTAAGACATTAAAGCGTGAAACTCACACAGAGCGGGTGCGAGACGGGCGTCTGTCGTCCATGTAAATACACCCGGAATTAGACCCGCCGCGGTCCCGAACCGACCCGCACCCGCTCTCTATGTGTTTCACGCTTTAGTCCTATCGTCGTTTGTTTTTTATTTAACATATCTTATTTGACTTCAAGAGTGGTTGCACACAGCGACTTTTGGCAGCGATGCAAACTCGATGCAAATGCGTTGCAATAGCGATACAGTCGCTAATCGTCTACCTTTCACACGCGCTCGATTTTAAGCAACGATGCAAGCGCGCGACTGCATCGATACAAACGCGCGATTGCATCGCTAGACTTTTTTTGCGACGTTTCATGAACGCGCGTTTGCATCGTTGCTAAAAGTCACCCTGTGTAATCACTCTAAGATTGATTTTAAATGCCTAATTAAGAGTCTCATTCTCTTTGAAACGCTCTGTAGTAAAAATTACTATTTGTTATTTAAGGTTTTTTTTTACCTTTCCTCTTCAAACCCTTTATTCCTTCTATTGCTGGGCAAGAGTTCTCCACTCAGGCGACGGTTTTAGGCCATAGTCCGCCACGGTGGTTTAATGTGAGTTGGGAAATTCACACATTTTCCGAAGGTTGTGAACCTTATTCAACGTGCAAGTTTCATCAGGTTGTTTTCCTTCACTGAAAAGCTCAGGGTAAACTTCAAAATGCTGGACTGCCACGCAGAAGTCCCGGGTTCGATTCTCGGGCCGTGTGGTTACCTATGTGTGTGTCCATGGCACCCGCGATACAGAATTTCCCTAGTGCGGGCCTATGACTAAATATGACCACCAATACAAACAACTCTTATTGGTCATATCAGTATGACATGCTAGTAAAACCACCAATAAACGGCCAATTTTTTGTTCCTTTACCTGTCACCTACGAATATAATACATAATAAATTACGTGAGAAGTAATAGCATAATTGAGACTAAACATATGCGCCAATCGTGAAATCTTCAGCGGCGCCGTCATGATGTGCATAAAATCGGCGTGGTATATATTTTTCAGCTGTTTAAAAAAACATTGTGTAAATCAACATCTGAATTATTCATTTTGTGCCGTTTTAATACTTTAACTTGTAGTTAGCCGGATACTGATATCTACTAAAAATAATCAACTTAAATATTGTCATAATTATTAATACAAAGATCGAACACTTGACAAACTTCTTACTTCGATCCGATAGAATTCGAACAACAACAACAACAACGTCTTCCAGCGAACCAATACAATAAATAATGTTTCTATAATAAAACAACCGCATAAAAGTAAAGGTTATTGAATAGAACGTACGTACATGCGAACGTAATTCATTCATGATTTTTATTCATAATTTTGTACGAGAATATTGTATTCAAAAATGTTAATTGTATTATTGTAAGTATTGTAAATAAAACAATTTTGCATCACACCAATTTTACGCCGGCCAAATTCATCGGAAGCTGCTGCGCGTCGGCGCGGAGCACAAAACAAGTTGGGACAAATGCAAATGGCATTTCTATGTCCTATTCTATATGTATACAGTTTACGTTACTAATTATCAATGACTGTAAATTTGAATGAAAGTATAATTAAACGAGGTTAAACCTACTTTTGTGAAACATTGGGTCACATGAATATTGGATCGGCACGGTGAACTAGATCTTAAAATATTTTCCAGTTCCCAGCAGTAGGTCTTCTGTGGGTTAGCGATGATAACATAGGATCAAGTCGTCATTTGCGATTTCTTTTTAAAGCGAGTTTAACTTGCTACTATAACTTTTCTAAAACTCGTTTTCGTACATTTCTCGTACATATTTTTTATTTTTCATACAAATATGTATATCTTTGTTATGTTATCTGTAACTACAAGTTTAGAACCTTTTTATTTTATTTTATTTAAGTGCCTGAAATACAAAAATTGTAATTTCATTTTGTTCCCATAATTATATATACATAGTAGGATAATGCATTTTTGTTTACTACTCGTTTTTACTTTTTACTTTATTTAGAACTCGTGGTTATAAAAGTAACAGTACGCAGGACATTCAACAGTACACTGTACATATCGTTAGCAATAAACTAGAGCAAGTTCTGGTTTCTATTGAAGTCGCCTTGGACCAAGCTTTTATCTCGTTGGTTGCGCTACTTCCTAGTATTTATGTTGAAATTGCCTTGCGAAATATAACCCTTCCAATATTCCGCTGTAAACAACGTTTCAATGTGATTCCAGGGTAAGGACCGTGAACCCCGCGCGCGCGCATACTCTGCGAGTATTTTGTTTATCGGTCGGATGAGCCGAGGCCGATATAAAAGCGGGCGACAGAGCACCCGACATCATTCGCAATCATACTTCACCGCCGCGAGCTTCCGCCACCACAGGGCCATTCTGACCGCACAATCACTTGACATATATTCGAATACTTCCGCGATGTCGGTGTTGCGAGCGATTCTCCTTGCAGTTCTGTTCGTAGCAGTTTCAGCAGAAGCGGCACCGTTCTTTGATGCAGTCTATGATGCTGTTATAGGGAATGGAAGACGTACGTATGGTTACGATGGATATGGCCAAGGATACTATAACCAGGGTTATAACAACCCGTATAACATTTACGGAGGTTCGAAGCCACCGAGGCGACAGGAAAAAACATGGAAGGAGATATGTAGAGTCCATTTCCCGGATTCGGTCGCCCAACCGGGGGCGAATGGGATAACGTGCCCTTACTGAGGGTACGCTCGCGTGTTCTACACAATGGACCGGCTACTGCGCCGCCGGAACGTAGTGAGGATGGGGTGACTGTTGGAAATGCTTCTTCAAAGATGGCTCCTTGAAGAGGAATTATACAAAAGAGGTCATCTCAAAGTGGGTTTTAAGATGACCTCTTTTTTACGTTGCGCAGTAATCCCGTCGCTGTTTCAAGCCATTTGTTTAAATTGATAAACTCGTGTTGATCATTACTTTGTTCAAAGTTAATGCATAAAGTGTTGTTAAAAACAGTGTTCGGATTAAGTGAAGTGTGATAACCTTGTGATAATGAGTTCATCTATGAATAATTACGATAAATAGTGAAGTTTCTTTACGTATTAAATGCCTACTGAAGTGCTTAGAACACGCGATATAAAGAAAAACAATTATAATTGGCTTATTGTACTTATGATTACAAAATTGTTAAAATTTCAACCCGAAGCAATAAATTCGAATTACCTAAATTAAGAAATTTACCCCATTAAGTATTCAATTTCAATGCACAAATAATTTGACTAAAAATGACTTGTTTGTTATATTAATATTGAAGTGTGTCTAGTACAAAGTTAGTGCCTATTTAGTAGTATAAGTAATTTTAAATGTTGTGTTATAGATATTATAAATAAATAACAGTAATAAATAACATGAAGGGATGTTAATTTAATATTTATAAGAAATTGTCATACTACTTTGAGAAAAGTCGAATTAAACAAATTTGAATCGAGTTGGAATTAAAACTATTTATTGAAATCTAAAACAAACCGAGGTTTCGGATTCCTCGGTTACTGTTGATTTGCCTGTAAAGAATCCTTGCCTGTGAAGAACTTAACAGATCCCTCAGTTACTGCTAATTTGCCTGTAAAGAAGCCGAAACGTTGATCGGTTGAATAAACAATGGTTTTTTGAATTGAATTTTTCCAAAGTAAGACATTATCTGACAATACCGTAAACTCGTAAGTAGAATAAAGTAAAATGATATGTTCGTGACATAAAATGTATGTAATTTGTAAAACAGTCATTGATTTAAATAAATGCTAATAAAGAAAATACAAAAAGAAACTTCAAAACATACAAACTAAATAATCACTTGGACAAGATAAATGTGGTTTACGTTTGAAATTTGAAATGGGTGATTTGACATGAGTGAAATAAATGAAGTAACAATAGAGCTCCTTGGAGCAGAGTTCGTCCAGAGACGTACTGCCACCATAACTATTACTGCCCCGGCCAAGCAGTAATATATGAGCAATAAATATTACCTTCCGGCTTTGAATGGTAAAGATTGTCAACTTTGTCTCAGGGTGACGAGCGCAGTGGCAGTGCCTCTTATCCAAACTCATGTCAAACCAAAACACTATGAGGCTCAGAACAGTGTTTTGTAACTTCATTACAACAACAATCTTTCGGCTGTTATTAACGGAAAATCAGTGCATATGTTTCTCAATAGAAATTGCTTATTTTGCTTAGTACCTACGACAGTAATGCCTGTATATAATTCTTTAATATATTAATAATTCTTTAATCTACAATAACTGAAATGTATCCTTTGTTCTCCTTCTACCCTGTAACCTCAAAAATTACAAAAATTATCGAAAAATCTCTTTTGCTGTTTTTCTCAAAATATTGTGTTTTGGTTTGACAAGATAGAACTCTGAGTGACACTGCAGTTGTTATAAGTAAGCTTGTCGCTTACCACCAGGCGCACGACTTGGTCGTTCCTTCACTTGACATCATAATCCATATCCCACATGTTGACATCGTGTAGAATCTATCAATCCACCTTACATGTAAAATATGCCAAAGAACCACAACAATCCCTTGTTAGGTACAGAACAAATTTAGCTGGCTTCAATTTAGGCACTCCTCTGTATAATGAGTACCAAAGCAATGGAATGGCTTCTCGTGAAAGAATTAGTCCAGGGAAGTACTGCCACCTTACCTATTTCTGCCGCCAAGCAGTAATGTCATGTCATGTAACTACCTCCGTGGCCGAATGGTTATCATTCCGGATAGCCACGCAGAGGTCCCAGGTTCGATTCTCGCGCCGGGCACATTTATTTCTCTAGTGAGTTTGGGTATAATTTGTGGTTGTCTATGTGTGTGTCCATGGCACCCGCGACACATGGTTTCCCTAGCGCGGGGCTATGTTGAGTGTGTGCGTTCTTTTAAAGCTCTGAGTGGCACTGCAACTGTTATGGACAAGTGTGTGTGGCGTGAGACAGATTACCATCAGGCGCACGACTTGTTCGTCGTGTCACTTAATATTATCAAAAAGTTTAGAAAAGTTGATTTCCTAAATTGGTCCAACCGGGAATCGAACCCGGGAACTCCAAATAAAATCCCCACAGTGCAAACCGTTGCGCCACTGATGTCGTCAAATTGTCGTGTTATTGTCATTGATGCGTGTGGAAGGCAGAGTTCTACCCCGACGGGAAAACTAGAATATATGTAGAATCTAGCACAACAAGGAGTTCATAAAATATATACTTATATAATTATTAATATAAACAACGAACACAAAGAAAAATTCCTTCGATCGGACAAGATTCGAACCTGCATCTGTCCCTGTCGCCCTGGTATCACACAAGTTCGAGTCGTGAGAGTCAGAATGGCGGGTGTATCTTTACGAATCCTGACAAGTCATCATCATCATATCCTATCGAAGGCATGCACTACAATGTGGTGAAACAAATTACCAATTGGCGTAAGTTACTCGCCTATAGTTGCCCTAGAGTGCACCAAACGTACAGGAAAGCCCTTGTTTGGTATAGGATACCGCCACACTACCAGTGGATTGCTTAGTGATACGATGGGTCTCGGAAGACAAATTCTGGATTCGACAGATACGTGATTCGGCACATTCGCTATGGAAAGCATTGGGTCTTGGTTCGGTACTTTTGTATTAATAATAATAACAAAGTAATGGAGTAATTTCACAAAAAACAAATTAATATTATGGTAGTAAAAATATTCATTACAATCGAGATAACTTTATAATCCATAAAAGATACTTATATTTTCAACAAGGAATTAATGACAGACAATGTTTTTATGACCTAATGTTAGTCAGAAGCAGGACATACATATTAATTTATATGTATAGATTGATACTTGAGTACAGTATATACATGTATGTATTATGTATCCATTCAATTAAAACCAACGTAGAAAAATTAATTTGTAAAATTGGTCCTACCGGGACTTGAAACCAGGACCTCCTTATCCAGCGCTCACAGTACAAACCTCCTTCTCGGGCCTCAGAAGTTGTCAATATTTTTAATAGCATGGGTGTCTCTTGAAGTTTCTGTAAACAACATTAGAATGGTTTTTATCATGGTGTGATTTACAAGTTTAAGTGGTTTTTAACTTGTTCGCCACCAACGTCAATCGTCAAATTCCTGCTATTATTATAGCCGTTAACGACAGGGCATGGTATTGGTAGATTACGCTCTAAAATACAGGTTCCCAAACTTTTTGGGTCACCACCCATAAAATAAAAAAAATTATATAAAATATATAAATATATTATATAAAAAAACGATTTTTTTGTATTAACTTAACACAAAACAAACTCCCCCTAATGGTACACAAAACATCACAAGAAAAAAAATTATATCTATTATGTAGTATATGTATTACGTAGTAGAGCTCTTTGTGAAAGAGTTCGCCCAGAGGAGTACTGCCACGTTATCAATTTCTGCCGCCAAGCATTAATGTTAGCGTTACTGCGTTACGGTTTTTGAAGGGTAATAAGGGTGCTGGTGAAATTACTGGCATATGGGACTTGTCAACTTAGGTCTCAGGGTGGCGGGCACAGTGGCAGTGCCCTTCAGATCTTTACGATTTAAAGCTCTGAGTGGCATTGCAACAGTAAGGACAGGCGTGTTGCTTACCACCAGGCGCACCACTCCTTCCCGTCCCGTCACTTAATAATATATAAAAAATAACTTCCGAGGTCCCTACCCTAGGACTCTTTAGCGCCTACTGGGCGGTAGGGACCACTTTGGGAAACTATGCTCTAAGACAAAAGTTGAAACAAATAAAGTCGCCTTCTTTTGGCCGTTTATACTAACATGTCATACTGGTATGACCAATAAGAATCGTTTGCATTGGTGTTTAGCTTCTGGTGAACGACAAAGGTATATCTTTACGAATATTTCCTCAAATTTCTTTCTTTCAACGTTTATTTTACCTTCAATTTTTTTCATTTAATTTGGTGGTTTTACGTGTTTCTCTGCATCACCAATTGAACTTGGAAAAAATAGGATAAATTATTTTAGAGCCACGTTAAGGAACAGACACTGGTTCCTGTATAGTCGGAACGAAGGATTTTTTCTCTGTATTTGTTCCATCTTTGTATCAACAATAATAACAAATTAGTGGAGTATTTTCATAAAAAATATATGGATATCATGGCAATAAGAACACCGTGCTATTCAATAAAAACAAATATTACAACACAATAAATTCTGAAAATATTTTATATTTCGTTCACTTTTAGAAGCATTAGAGCTTCTAGTGAAAGAGTTCGTCCAGGGAAGTACTGCCGGCTTACCTTTTTCTGCCGCCAAGCATTAATGTGACTATTACTGCGTTCCGGTTTAGAAGAGTAAGGGTGCTGGTGAGATTACAGACACATATGGGACTTCTCGACTATGTCTCAAGGTGGCGCAGTGGCAATGCCCCTAAGATCTTTGTGATTTAAAGCTCTGAGTGGCACTGCAAGTGTTATGGATACCACCAGGCGCACGACTTGTTCGTCCCGTCACTTGGTATTATATAAAAATAAATATTTTAATATATTTCGTGCACTTTTAGTAGCATTAGAGCTCCTTCAGAAAGAGTTCGTTCAAGGAAGTACTGTCACTTTCCCTATTTCTGCCGCCAAGCAGTAATGTGAAGCAATATTGTGTTCCGGTTTTTTGAACGCTGGCGAAATTACAGGCACGTGGGACTTATCAACTTATGTCTTATGGTGCTCTTAGACTTGCAGATACTAGAATAATATTACATTGTACTAAACATTTAAAAATACAATTTTATATGGAATCGGTACTATGCGATTAAACTCACAAACACAACTGGGTACGTCGTGGAGTGTTACTTATTAAAGACGTAAATGAGCTGACAAAGTTCAGTCGTACATCACACTCGAACTAAAAGCAGTGAAAGATCACACCGTTCGCACCGTTCCTATTGAACTAAAATACGGGTGAACTATAAAATCGCCACGCAGACAGTTCCTAGTTCTTACTAAACTAGAAAGACCCGTGAAGTATTCAAATCAGAGTAACTAGATCGTTTCGGTCAGCGTTGGGAATTCATTCGTAAACTACTCAAGCCTAATAAAGCCGCGTGTTGTATATCACCTTATTCTAATGTACTTACTTTAGTGTTCTGTATTATCATCGTAATTTTCGTGTGCATTATACAATATTTCATTAATCTATACATTAGTTTGTCTAGGGAAACTTTATACTCAAGTCAGCAATTACAGCGATATAGCCCGGTCAATGCGACCTACTATCCTATATGATTGGCACACGTTCATTAGCCATTATGTTCGCAAAACCGGCTGGCTCGTATAGCTATCCATCATTGCATAAATATATTACAAATTAATGGTCCTTTAATAATATAATGGAAACTGTTGCCATTAATCATACAAGGTGAAAAAAAAGTGTTAGAAACGTTTTAGTAAATAATTTATTGAATATTATTGAATGTCTCGATGTTTGTCCTCCATGATATTCAATTGCAAATTGCAACTGCCTCGGTGGCCGAACGGTTACCATGCCGGACTGCCATGCAGAGGTCTCAAGTTCGTTTTCCGGCCGGGAGAAATAATTACCTATATGGCTTACATTTATTCCTCTCGTGTACACCACAAATTACACACAAAGGTGTGTAGTTTGTGGTTGTTTATGTGTGGTTGCCATCGACAGATGGCACCCGCGTCGCAGGGTTTCCCTAGTGCGAGCCTACGTTCATTGTGTACGTTATTAAATAAAAATAAAAAATAATATGTTTATGAAATTACTCCACTACTTTGTTATAATTTTATTAATACAAAGATCGAACACTTAGAAAAAATGGATACGAACCAACGTCTTCCAGCAAACCTTGCCAAACGCTATGCCAGCTAAGCCGTGGAACGAACTAGCGGACCTTACGAATGCTATGTGCTTGTTCTTGATCTTTGAGAGATCTCAAAGTTTTGTTTTTGGTTTTTAACTACTTTTTTGCCGTAGCACTCTTAGAATCTTTTCATAAATAATAAAGATTCTCGGCACTAAAAGTAAATTGTCGTTATATTTCATATTTTAATATTTTACATACAGGTACAGGTACCTGTAATTATAATTGTCGCGCCAAGGGTAACCTGTCGCGAAATCCAAAAGCTCACTTTTTCTATAGCATCTTTCAAAGCAAGGCATTTCCAATTGAACTACCTACATGGTCAAGAACACCTGAAGGTTGACACTTAAGATTTAAATTCAACTTTATGCGACTTGCGATAAGTACGACACAAAATTCAAAGTGTTTCTGTACTAGGGCAAGTTCCAGATTGCCTAGGTTCCAGTGTCTTCATTTTGATAATAAATAAGGTCAGATGGATTACAATTCAAAATTTGGTCTTTGGTCACTCGTCCATGGTGTCACTCAGAAAAGGACAAGCTTTGGGCCTGTGTCAGTTTCAATTAATGTTATCAGTTAATATTGATCAATAACGCCAACGTTTCGGTAGCAGCAAGGTATTTATGTTTAGATGAATCTCTTCGACAGAATGCTGTTGTACAGATTATACTTGGGATAAAAAACACCATGATTGTGTTTTTTACCCCAAGTATAATCTGTAATCATGTAATCATCATCATCAAAAACACAATCATGGACAAACAACAAACTAAAGCATTACACATATTATTAGAGCATATTAAATCACACAAAATGTTAATAAAGGGAGACTACGTATAAAGAAGGATTTAAGGTTAATAGAACAAGGAATGAAGGAAGGAAGAAGGTCATACAAGGAGGAAGTCACATTGAAAGAAAATGTGATCAAGGGTACCCTCGTCCAGACCAGATTCACACAAAGAGTTGTCTCTGACACGGATTTTATTGAGGAACACAGGGGAACAAAAAAGGGCTTTTTCGCCCACCTCGTCGTAGAGCGGTATTCGGTTCCAATTCCCCCATAGCTCGTATGTCTAATTTATATAATGACTGCTCCAAACATGGGGATATTTTCGTTGACTCACTGTTAGGTTTCAGAAACAGAATTCTTAATTTTCTTGGTTCGCGCACATGGCTTTCTTCATTATTTAGTATATGAATCATATAGTATATTTTACTTATAAAATTAATCTTCCTAAATTATTTCTTTTTTATTAGTTTTAAAATTATTTTTAACTTTTCCAACTCTGTTTAGACTTTTTTTTGCATGATGCTCACCTATAATTAGTTACGCAACTAGACCAAGTTTTTGAAATGTATTAAAACCTGCATGAAATATTGTAGTAACTGTTGGTGTGCCTAATAAATAAATAATATAAAATAAAACAAAAGTGGCCCAATCTCAGTCTAGAGATCATTGAAGTGGCTGCCCTACACGCTTGGCGAAACTTACAAAAACCATGGATTCTCAGCACATTCCTAAAATTCTGTTCCTATGATTAAAATTGAATACTGTCAAAATTGTACCCAACCTTTTTTTTATTTATTTCATGACCGTGGGTCCTAGTCACAAGTCTTTCAGTCGAAATGTTTCTTTTTTCTTTTTTAGTATTAATGGGTTTGCCTTCGTAGTTAGCCAATGAAAGGGTTGGGAAAACAGAATTACAGATTATGGAAGAGGTACGGAATTTGGATAAAAAAGGATATGGTATGTTGGGTAGGAGGGTAGCTATTATATATAGGCATACATATATAGCTTGATATTATTATTTTCGATAAATGAGGCCAGTACATTATAAACATCTTTGTTGCATAATTAATACAGTAAACTTGTTATAGAGGTGGGGAGTGGGTCAATGATTGCCAGGAGTTCGAATATGAAAGTATCGTGGTCAGTTGAGGGGTAGGAAAAGAAGATACGATTTAGATTCCCATAGAGACAATACCCAATCTGAGGAGGTAAAGTTGCCATAAGAAAAAACCCTTACGTAGTTTTTTTTTCTTAATACGAAAAGTTCAATTCATAACTTTGGTGGAAATTGTGTAATAAATTCCAATCTTCCAAATCAAAGGATAAATTTCAAGATTTTCGTAAACAGAAAAAAAACAAATTGACTTAATGATGATGACTTAAAAAACATAATTTATCTTACATCGCAATTGGTCGCCAAAAGATTGTGAATAACAGACTACATTCCGAATACAAAGTGTTATATTTAATAGTCTGTGTCAGGCTATCACATCTAATATGCGCAACCCCGACATGAATAATAATACATTTTCCTCCACATTCTAGGAATAATTTAAGAAAAAATATTTTTAAAACATACATACATATTTTTTTTTCTTAAAACTTTGAAGAAATACTACGGAACTCAACTCCATCTAAATAAAATAAGGTGTAATTATCACGTTGTACCTGTTTAGATATAACATGGTTATAATTCAATGTGCCTACTACTTATGATTATACTGATTATACTGCGTTCCCGGAAGGGAGGTGGTGACTGGTGAAATTGATACCGTTGTTGAGAGATCTTTTGTCAACCCTGCAGGAGGTTCGATTTCGGGAGGCATTCCTTTTTGCTAGATTACCTAAGTACTACCACAATAATGTTAACAACAAGCCTTCAGGTTGAATACTGATAACTTTTTATTAAAAAAACCGACCTTTAAGGTCGTGGAATTACATCTATTTGCCAAGTTTTATTGAAATTTAATGAATATTTTCTTAAAATTTAAATGGGACCAATAATGAGGTATACTCTTTCTAACAAAATACAATCATCGAAATCGGTTCACAAATAGCGTAATCGCGTAACATATACACAAAGGATTCGCTCTGGACCTTTTGGAGGGAAAAGTGTCGTTTTTATTTTGCCTTTCAATTATTTTGTGAAATCTAGTTTAAAGTGGAATAGGATAGTGCTATTGTGCCTTAATCGAAGATTAAATCGCGAAATTATACGAATCTCGAAATAAAATACCCGTATCGGCCCGTTTTAAGGAATCCCGAGTCAATCCAAGCACGCCGCCTCAAATTGCCTATCCTCTTTGTGGCGGCCATATTTACAGAAACATATTTAAACTTCATGTTTAGGCTGATGGCTTTGCCAAAGCCTTAATAAATTAAAAAAAAAACATGTACACAAAAAAAAATACAGTCGAATTAAAAATTAAGAACCTCCTCCTTTTTTTTTAAGTCGTTTAAAAATATACTTATACATAATTATTATAGTAATTATCTACATAACGTACCCATGGTACGTACGCAATAAGGCCACATCTGATATAATGCCACTTCTGGGGGCCTACCATAACCTTTCTAAAAACAATCTTATTTCAATGTAAGCTTAAAGTAAACTTATAATAATATTACTCATATTCATACCACGACGGACCTGTCAACCACGTAATATATTATTGCAAAAGTGATTGAAAGAACGAATGATTTCCCAATATTGTGTATTCCTTACTAAAAATAGGAAAGAGATAACGCCATCTCTTTCTTTTTTGATGTTCCGAATCGTTTCATCGTAATATGATATTTAAGTACTTAATGTTATTTAAATCCAAAGAATTTTGACTGTTAAAAAATAAAAGTATGTAATAACAAAATCTATTAAAATTACGTTGTTTTCAATCATTATTCCGCATTTTCATGAATCATTATTCCGCATACTTTTGTAAATAAAACAAGCTAAGTCTTGATAGTCACGTTATGAATTCGGAACAATAATCTAGTGTCAACTGTTAGTTTCACCAAGAAGTATATAGTTGGCGCTGTCATAATTTTACGAAATAAACATCGCGTACCTATTTTTATTTAACGATAAATTATTTCCTATATGCTATTAAATAAAAAATAAAGAAAATATTGAAGAGATATATGTAAATAAATAAGTTCACAATAAAACTGAAAATAATATTGTTTACGTTGCATCCGTGTAACGATTTTAAGATTGCCAAATTTGACATGAGAGCAATATTACTTCACTGTTAAAGTCGCGTCATAGTACGAACTGAGTGAAAGAATAGTCACAAAGCTGCCAATAAAACATCATAGTTTTAACATTACAATAAGCTTACTTTAAGCGCGTTATGGTACGAAAAGTCAATGTAAGGTTAAAGTAATATTGTTTTAAGAGGTTGTGGTAGGCCCCCAGGAGAGAGGTTTAAAGATCTTACGAATGAAATTAGTCTAATTCAAATCGTCAAATTTTTACAACATAATTTATTTCATCTAGTTCGTGTTATTTTTACAACTTTCATGTCATAAGAGCACTGATCACATGTGACTTTATTATACCAATGGTATATATTACAATAAAGGGAACGTCACTTGGCCACATCATTAATAATCACTGTTTCCCGTTGGCCAGATTGATGGTCAGACTGGTCTGGCCAATGGGATTGTTTTCCCATTGTCCAGATCAGCTAGTGATTTATTAAAGTATCGTTTAGTACGAAATAGCAGACTTTTGGTCATATACATATTAAATAGGTTTGATGTGTATTTTTTTTATTTATTTATATGTGCTCAGGTTACAAAATCCCATAAATACATACCTTGTAGACTAACATACATAATAATACAAAAAAACACTCGTACAATATATACCTTAAGGAACAACATACATACAATATAATAAAACATTATTTTTAAGTAATCTACACGAATTGCACTTGTCAGCGACGTGTGCCGCAATCTGGTGTCAGGTAACCGGCCGCGAAATCGCCGATACATGACACTATTATTATAAGCATTGTATTGTGATAAACATGGGTTTATGGTGCATTTTGTAAAATATGTGGCAGTTTGTAAACTCAGCGTAAATAATTCAAAATTAAAGTATGTACATAACAAAATCGGTGTGGACAAAAAATCCACGTAAATCCTCCAGGTGATTGTAGCAGGGGATTCCAATGAACGGAAGGAAGTAAAGTCTGTAACGATATACCATTTTGTAAATATATATATTTTTTATATTTTATGATTTAATTAAGTTATGGGACGAGGAAGTCGTGCCCTTGGTGGTCACCGTCACGCCTGTCCATATTGGTTGTAAAAGTTGTGTGTGTAAAAATAAAGATATTTTGAATTTTACTTTTATTATGAATTTATAAAGAAGAGTAAATAATAATATGCAAAACTGTTTTGAGCCTGATTATACGTGTTTCTATGTCATCCTAACGAATCGCCAGCCGTCAAATCAATCTGGGCAATGGGAAAAAGAATCCCACTGGCCAGACCAGTCTGACCATCGATCTAACCAATGGGAAACACTGGTTATAATACTACCTAATTCAAAATTAGATGTAGCTAATATCACGTATTGTTCAAGATTGCATCAAATAAACAATAGGTAAAACAAACGTTGCTATTGTAGATTACACTTGTGAGCCGACTAGTCGCCTAATGTGCCTTAACATAATAAAAAACTCATGTGCGATCTCGACAGTGTAATTATTTAAAAATCGCTTTTTTTTATTTTATAATTCCAAGTGACAAACAAGTCGTGCGCTTGGTGGTAAGCGGCTCGCGACTCGCCTATCCACAGCAGTTGCAGTGCCACTCAGAGCTTTAAGCCTGACACATAAGTTGACAAGTCCCATGTGCCTGTTATTTCACCAGCACGCTTACCCTTCAAAACCGGAACGCAGTAGTCACATTACTGCTTGGCGGCAGAAATAGGTAAGGTGGCAGCTTTATTTTCGTAACTACGACCATTATCATCTATATCTTGATATTTCAACTTTAATATCATAACCTTAAGGCGAATGGAGCTATGTGTGAAAAGAAATCATTATTCGTCACCTAAAAATCTTCTGCCTTCTTTTTTTTTTTATGATAACGAAGGGACGAACAAGTCGTGCACCTGGCGGTCACCCTCGTACATCACCCTGAGATATATTATGTAAGTTGACAAATCCCATGTGCCTGTAACTTCACCAGCATAATGATACATACGAAATAGGTAAGGTGGTAGTACTTCTGCACTTCTTCCCTGGACGTACTCTTTCACGAGGTGCTCTACTGCTACATTATACTTATACTTACCTAAGTACAATCAGCGTACAACAGTCTAAACGTGCTATATGCAAAACGGTCTAATATACATAATGCTCGTTTATTTGGAACTCATAAATAACGAAATCCGACACGTTAAGACTGATTCAGAATCTTCATTGTCAAGAAGTAGGTACGTTCTAAAATGTTAGTCAGCCAATACCTTATTCATAACGTACGTCGTAACAAAATAACAGTCATCATTTATTACAAGTATCTTCGGTAAATAACCCTATGTGGTTACTGGGTGGCCTTGCAGAGGTAGCAATTAACAGATCTGCGACATTTCATTTTCAAGTTTAAATATCTACCCACCTTCCGCAATATTCAACGTCACTCGCGACAAGTATCGTGTATCGTCAATGGTATTGAACCAGAGGAGGTGTAATGCATGGAATGACGCATAAATTCCACGACTGTGGACCGTACTTACCTAAGTATTTTAGACAATAATATAGGAAAGGAACAAAGGGAATTACAATAGTGTATTAACTCAAAAGGTGTATTTTTTTCAAAATCAATGAAAAACAGATCACTTCCCGTGAAAGAATGTATCATATATAGGTTCAAGTTTCATAAAGACATGACACACGTCCTCACTTGTCGAATTCCGATCATTATAAAATGGACATAATGTTTGGGGGTGTAACAAAGGTTAGTAAACCATCACCAATGACACACGGCGCCATCTTTATAACAAACTTATCTTAATCTTATTAATAACCTTGAAAATTAGAAATACTAAAGCGACATCTCTAGTCAACTGCTGGTAGCTGTAAAGGTACCTGGCTGAGTGAAGAAATATATTTCTCACAGATGGCGCTACAGCAATAAAGTCGTTAAAAACCAAAAAACAAAGATCTGCTCTTTTGTTTCTTACAATTTTTTTACGGTTTTATTGACGTGTAGAGAATCAAATTTCACGTTCTGAAATGGTATAATCTTGAATCTCACCTATTTTGAGTACACTATTGTAATAGCAGTGCGTTATATGGTCAAATGTAAACTATAATAAGTATTTTATGTTTAATGCATTTATTGACGACTGACGACCTCGGTTGCCTAAGGGTTTACATTGTGTGCACTGGATGCGGAGGTCCCGAATTCGATTCCCTGTTGGACCAATTTGAAAATGAACTGCCTCTGTGGCCGAATGGTTATCTTGCCAGACTGCCACGCAGAGGTCCCAGGTGCAGTTCCCAGCCTGGAAGAAGTACTTGTATGGCCTACATTTATTTCTCTCACGAGTTTGGGTGTAATTTGTGGTTGTCTATGTGTGTGTCCATGGCACCCGCGATTCAGGGTTTCCCTAATGCGGGGCTATGTTGAGTGTGTGCGTGTTAAAAAAAAAGAACTTTTGTAAATTAGTTCCGGTCTAGACGCTCTGGGTAGTGATCCAGAATTCCATTGCTTTTGTACTCATAGTACAGGAAATTCCACAGTTTGAAACCAGGCAATTGGGTATGATTGTCTGGCATATAGTATTATCAAAATAATAATTATTATTGATTACGTAGGTAACAAACGTATCCTGGATTTTAACGAATCTGTGGTAAATGCATTAACCTAGGTCAATGAGTGATGAATGAAAATAAAAATGGGAGGAGGATCTAGAGCATAAACCAGGACGTGAACCGTTTGTGAGTTATTTTCGCAACTATTCATTAAAAACTTAATTTTTTTCCCCTATGCATTACCAGAATTTTTACAACCATGTCGTAAACATGTGATGATAATTTTTAATTGTTTTGTTTAGTCGTTCATGTATAATCAAATTTTTGGTGCGACCAGTCTTCAAGAAAATATTCAGGATTGCGGAACACTTTTTAAGTATTACCTCCTGCGTTACTAATCAAACAGAATTTAGGTATGTATTTTTTCTGTAAATATAAGTACTTATAATGGAAATGGGAATATTTTACTATTTTTAGAAATTCGATTTAGACCAAAACAAATTGAAGTTTCTATTATTAAATATAGAAGAGTTAGGCATTTTTTTTTTTTTATTGAAAAGTTTGAGGATAGCAGAGTGTCGGTAAAAAAATTTATTGCCCCACTTACAACCATTGAGGAATAACTTATCATGGTAATTTAAGACCTCTTAAATAATACTTTAAGCAACTTGGCATTGTAAATAGTAAATTGTGCTTTCTATAGAAGGCAAACTCTCCTGCATGTTTGTAATAAACGTTCATGTCATCATCATCAGCTTATCGCAGTCCACTGCTGAACATAGACCTCTCCCAATATGCGCTATTTCACCCGGTGCTCGGCTTGTCACACCCATTTGCTACCAGCAGCTTTTCTCAGATCGTCACTCTCAACTGGCCAGAGGGCGTTGTGGGACTACCTACAATAGCCAAGTCGTGATCTCCACTCAAGAACTCGCTTCCCCGATCGGCTTTCGGCTCTTCGACAGACTCAAGAACTCGCTTCCCCGATCGGCTTTCGGCTCTTCGACAGATATGACCAGCCCACTGCCACTTCTTGGTTAACTGTCAGTAGGCTAGCACGACAGGACGCGACTTCAGCGAGAGCAACATAAAACGCGAGATACTGCTATTCTCTCATAGAGATGTCTGTCGTGCTAGTCCTACAGATAACCTCATTTCGAATCTTATCCCTCGAAGAAACTCCGAGCATAGCACGTTCCATAACTCGCAGAGCAACTGTATGTAATTGTGAAAGTATTATTCACAACACCGCAAAATTTCAACACGACTGAAAGAACAAAAGCATTCGATGAAAAATAAACGTCATTCCTGTGCAGCGTGCCCCGGTGACTAATTACGAGTGTCCAACTAATTCAAATCCCGTGAACCGGCTTTTGTTCTCAGAATCATTTCATACTATATCACTACGTAAAAGCGCTAATTAGGAATAGCATTACTAATGTTTCTTGAGCTTCTCGAGCGAAACGCATCTACAAGGTTTCTTGTCTAAAGCCTGACTAACCCCCGTCTTATTGTGTGAATACTGTCCGCTCACATTTCATAGTACCTATACAAGCAACTGTCCCATATTAATATTATAAAGGGAAGATTGATGTATGTTCGAGAGCTTTTTTATTACTAAGTGAAGTGACGAAAAAATCATGCGCCTAGTGGTAACTGACACGCCTATAACAGTTGGAATGCCACTCAGAGCTTTAAATCGCAAACATTTGAGGGGCAATGCCATTGCGTCCGTCACCATGAGACAAGTTGACAAGTCCCAAAACGGGAACATAGTAATATTTACCGGTAGAAGTAAGTAAGGTGGCAGTACTTACCTGGACAAACGATTTCACAAGGAACTCTACTGATACTCAAATCAACGCATATAGCTGCTAATGACACTGGTCTTTACTAAGAAAAGGGCCAAGACTACTACTCTGGTCTATACAAGTTGAGATTTTATATCTATTTTATAATTCGTTTAAATTACAGAACGAATGTACTTTAAACGAATTACAAACGAATTACAGAACGAATGTTTTTAATTCTTGGCAAGAAGTTCTCTAGCTTCATCGTATTATCAATTCCAAGTGGTTAAGTAGAATTTTTTTTAATTCGTGGCCAGCATAATAATTGCTTTATTCGTTAAATTATTTGCATATAATGTGACTGGAATGCATTCATACGTTTGTTTTATATTCACAACAGTTTTGTTTAAAAATACTTTATAATTTACTCATATCACATTTACGAACAAAAAAAATAATAAAAAATCTTTTGAGCATTCAAACTTTTTGTTTTTGCTCATGAGGTTATAGTATTTATGATTATGTATATTTTAAAAAAATATAAAATAAATAAAGTCGACTTTATTTGTATTACGAGAGTTTTTATAAATTGAATCAAAAGTCTACTACAACTTGGGGCCGTTCGCGCTAATTTGGCGCGACGGCGACGACTTCAACTTCGAGGCTCCAGTGCTCGAACAGCCGGCGGCAGCGGGAGCGTAGAAATAAAAAAAAAATACAAGTAAGTGTGATGAAAATGAGAATCTAGTTACCTACTATACAAGTACCAATGCCTTACTATACAAATACACCAATGCCAGAGCGGCTATACCGTTAAAATAATCAACAGTACTAACTTCAATTATTTTAATTAAATTATTCATTTTTCAATTTCTTTTCACAACATGAATTTTTAAATAATTTTAATACAAACGAAATCAGCCTCATAATTTTGAATATAACGTATAAAATTATCAAAAATAAACAACTTAAAATAATAATGACATCTATGAGCGATCTTTCGAACCACGTAGTTCGTTGTGACGGTAAAGGTGGTGGCCCAGATCCATGACGTGCTACGTACTCAGTCCAGTAGATGGCGCTATCCATTACATTCATTGGCCTATCGCGCCAAAGTTCTGAAATTTTCTTTGCGTTTTGTTGCATTCTGCAATAATAAAATGAGGATGCATAAACTATTAAATTATGCATTGATTATAATATATACAAGTTTACCTACATACTTATCAAAAGCAACATGAATACTTACTTTTGTGTCGTTAATTCCCGTATTCCATCCACGAGGTTGTCACTGTTAAGTTTGTCAAAATATATAATTTTGCCCAGTCCAATTGCTTCGGCTGCAGCCGCGTTGCTGAACTGATCGCCAAAAAAGGGGATTACAAGCACTGGTTTACCGCAGTATGTGGTTTCAGAGAGACTCAGCATTCCGCCATGCGTTACAAAACCCAGCACCTTGGGATGACCTAAAATCATATAATCTCAGTACAGAATACTAAAAAAAACGACCTCAAAAGTACGTGGAAGTACGTCTATTTGCAAAGTTTTATTGAAATATCCTTAAATTCGCCACTATACAGGACTTGACACTGGAGATAATAAAAATCGGGTCTCACTATTCAAAGTTTATTGAGAGAAAAACGCCTTGAATTGGAGAAATAGCAAAATTTAAAAAACCATTAAAATAATTGCTCCTTAAGTAAAATTTAGGCGTTATTTATAAAAATGAATTTTCATGTGTGAACAGCCACCCTTAGAGGTGGATGATTTTTTTCAAAATGAAATGGAACAACTTTGGAAGTACCCCCTTTCCAACAAAAAAAGAATCATGAAAATCGGTTCACAAATACCGGAGTTATCGCGTAACATACATACAAAAAAAACATAAAGTCGAATTGAGAACCTCCTCCTTTTTTGAAGTCGGTTAAAGATACTGTGCACTGTACTTTTTTGTTTTATTACATATTCTTTGACTTCCACACCATATAAACTTGTTTACTTTTACTGTTTAACATGGACTTTTAATTTTGTCTCAACAGGAATTAGAGTAGGTACCTAACTTAGAATTTTGAAGAAAATCTGTTATCTATTTGCATATTACCTACATAGAACGTAAAATACATAGGGCACACTAGAAGTTTCCGAAAATGGCCACTTACATAAACAATATTTAAACAGTAATTACAACATTTGAAAATGGAACTCGCTGTACAATACAGTTTGTTTCATCTAACTGTCACTTGTTTTTACATTGTGGCGTCATCTTAGAAATTGATTGTCTAAGTACATCACCATGGATTTAACTTGAAAATTTTCGAAGTGTAATGTAACAGCTCAGCGGAGCTTCGCTCGACTTCAAATTGCTTTTGGCGATAAAGCACCAAACAAGACGACTACTTATTTATAGCTGGTTTGCAGAAGTCAAACGCGGTCGTGAGAATCTCTGTGACGAATTTCGTGATGATCGCCCGTCCATTGCTGTGAACAACAAAAACATCGATGCTGTGCGCCGTATGATCAAAACAGACAGGCATGTGACATACCATGAGATTTGGGCATCTTCTAAATATAATCAACACTACACAAACATTGGAGTGTCAAAAAGCTATACTCTCGGTGGATCCCACACAATTTGACTGAGGCTCAAAAACGAATCGCGTCACTTGATGCAATGCTTTCAGATTCCACCAAAGGGTGTCAAATTTGGTGTGGGACATAGTAACAGGTAACGAAACATTGATTTATAGTTACGATCCCAAAACAAAGCAGCAATCGAGCGTATGGGTCTTTCGAGATGAGCCGAAACCACCTAAAGTGGCGCGCGTGCAAACTACCTCTAAGCGGATGATTGCTTCTTTTTTTAATACACGTGGCTACTGCTGCTTTGGAGAATCGTTATACCATGAATAGTTATTGGTACATGACCATTCGTTTGCCGGAAGTTATTGACAAACTCCTTAAAAATAACCGTAAACCCCGTATCACCTTGCACCACGATAATGCCAGTTCTCACACGGCCAGGCAGACAAATGAATTTTTAAGATGAACAACGTTGACCTTATGAGCCATCCCGCATACAGTCCTGATCTGGCACCTGTGTCTTTTATTTATTTCCAAAAAAAAATTAAGAACCAGTTACGCGGTCAACGATTTTCATCACCTGAAGAGGCTGTCGAAGAGTATCAAAAATATGTTTCAGAGATAGTCACAGAAGGAGTGGCATAAATGTTTTCAAAATTGGTTCATTCGTATGAAAAAGTGCATTAACGCTAACGGAGTATATTTTGAGAAACAGTAAATTCATTTCTGACCATTTATAGTATTTTTTTCTTATTAATTCAGGAAACTTATGGTGCGCCTCACGTACCTACATTAGTTATAAGTTACACCATAATTCAAATAGTCACTTACTCATTTTTTATTACTTACACAAAATATCTAATTGCGGAAACCAATTGTAAGCAAAAACGCTTTGATTTTCATGAAAAGTGGCGTTCTCATATTTCCAAATTACTTTTTGAGGAATCTTCTTGAAGGCGTCTAGAAATTGCTGCATCTTCGCCGCTGACATTGAATTGGCTTTCAAGTTTGAACCAAAACTGACATAGATTGCCCCAAATTCTGCATCTGCTAAAAATTGTTCCACGTTCTGGAAAATAATTCAATAACATAATTACGTTCTTTAAATGCACGAATAATAATGGAACAGATTAAGGACCGGAACCGGTTAAATTTCTAAGCCGATTTTGAGTTAATAGAGGGGGTCATTAACTCAAAACCAGCTGCTTGATTTTGATTGCCTCTCCCGATCGGAAAGTGCGTCTTTTCCGAGTCGAGGCGTATAATATTGCGGATGGGCTACCGATCGGATCAATTCTGATTTGAATTAAAGTCAGGGCCCAGGGCTGAAACAAAAAATAGTATACAGGTTCCGGTTATTTTATAGGTATAGGTCATTTGCATATTAAATTATCAGTTTATCAGAAGTATTGCTCGCTGTGTACCTACGATATAACGATTTAACCGCAGAGACGAGGATACCGCCGTAAAGTTGCCTTCATATCAGTATTGTACAGGATATATCACAGCTTGATTTAATTCCGCCTTTCCCTTTCCATCATAGGGGGACTAGACGTAGGCCGGGGTTCTACCCCTATGTTGAGGATTTTCTAAGAATTCACACGAAGCGTTTGGTTTCCACATTTATATGGCGAAAGACCAAGGAATGGAATTCCCTGCCTGCAGACTTATTCCCAGAACTCTATAACTTGGGCCTTTTCAAGGCGAGAGTGAATAGGCATTATTTAGGTGTGCATGCTACATCGTCGACCTCATCGTCCCTTTGTGAGACGCACCTGATGAAAAGTGACGACGTACTACTACTAATAGGGATCAATCTATTATTAGTACTACCAACAATAGATACTATGAATAGTGAGCCAAATAAATTACAACACCCATCGCATTCGTAACGGCGCAAACATGTGGCGACGAACACCATATAGACCTAATGAAATCGTCAGTTGCGCGCTATAAGACTTCTTGCAATTGTACCCTATCTATATCTTATTTTCGCATTCCATGAACAAGCGAGAATGACAGTGGCGAACGTTCGGCTACATCATGTCCTCTCTCAATCAAGCACAATATAAGAAAAAATAAATGAGAAAAAATGAATACACTTACTTCTGGCATGGGTTTTGGTTTGCCGATATGAATCCCTCCGATCTCCAGCACATGAGGCGACTGAATACGAGATCCAGTTAACGAAAAATGCTGGTAAGCGAACACCATCTTTATCCTCTCTTCAGCAATCTTCTCAATATCCAAGGCAAAGTCAGGAAGAAATCGATAAAACACTTCGTAAACTGCCCGTTGATTATACCACCTCCCAACAGTGTTGTAGAAATGATTTAAAACAAAAGCTTCGACTTTGTAATATAGTGACGGATTAGGCCCGCTCTTTGAAAAGTAAAACGGCTCGGAACTGACGTCAAAGGGTAATCCTAACCTTGAGTAACTTAACGGTAGTAACACGTGAGATGTAATGCCGATGATTGGAGCGTCGAAATATGCTCCCACATACGCCAGTCCGCAATCACCAATAAATTGTTCGGCAAAAATCACGTCGTACTTAACGTCTTCTGCCAAATGAGTCCTCGCATTTTCATTCGTAAATAAATTCTCGCAATCTGCTCTACAAGCATCAGGAGTTATTTGGAAATGTCTGAAGAAATTATATAAATGTAGATATGTGGAATCAAAGGTCTCGTAGAATTCTAAAGGAGTGAAGTACCCAGCGTAGTTGGTGTTGTTACTGCTTATATCCACGAACTGAAGATTTGTGATAGGCCATTCGTTCGGATAGTTATTGATTACTGTCACTGTGTGCCCCCGGTATGCAAGTTCATTGAATAAATTTTGGAAAGCCATGTAGTGACTTCGTAGTGGTGCGGAGACAATAGCGAGGATTTTGAATGAGACAACATTTTGCGAAAAGAGCAACGTTAGAAAGAGCGCAGAGAAATTACGAAAATACATTGCGGTGCGTAACTTTGTCGGGGTGAGGAACCGCTGTGTACTTGACCCAGCGCGACCGGTTCTAATTTGAGCGAGACAGCCAGCTGCCTGTCACCGCGGCCTGACTCTAACTGACGATAATAATGTACCATATCCAACGATCGCGTGCAACGACAGACTCTAACCACATGACGGCGGCAGTTATTATTATCGAACAATAACCTTGTGTTTTACGTTTTAATTCAGATGTATACTAACACGGGGTTCCATTAATCTAAAAGGAAGAATGATGACCAGATATCGGAATATGCACAGTATATTTACACTTCGAGTAGTACATATAGAGTGGATAAAACCTCCTCCTGAAATCTCGGAATATTTGTTGTTTACGTGCGGGGTTACTTGTAAATACCAACAACCACGCAGGACTATATAACTAACATCATAAACAGCGACTTTTCGCCGGGAATAGTGCCAATCCGCGTAGGTATGTAGCATTGGTAAAAGGCCCGTAACAGCACTAAACCAAATTTCACGAGAGAATAATTGTACATCGTTACTTTGTTATTTCAATAACTTTAAATTTTCCACAGTAAAAGCATTAATTTATGTTGTTTACGGACTAATAACAATAGATTCCCGCTAATTTGTTTGCACGAAAGTTACGCGTTTTTTATTTGGCCACTAATTTACCGAAATGGAAACTTATAATCAAATGCTAGTTACGCGTTATTGCACTATCCCCGACGTTTTGTTCCATGGCTTTTTACAAAACATAATAAATTTACCAAAAATAAACTTTCTTGTTTTACTATCTGCCACTTTTTAGAGTAAGGTTGTAAGTTCAAAAGTGCAAGCGGCCTTTCCAGATATATCACTTATGTATTTCGACCGATCTATGTAAATATTATATTTTTGTAGGAAAGTAAAATCTGACGAATTATTTAAAGTGATGGAACGTGAGTTGTTACTTATGTTGTTAGTAACATAAACCTGCGAGCTTTGTATTGTACTAATAAACCTGTATAATTATACATTATCACAAAAACAAACTGCCAAGGAAGATTAAAAGAACAACACGAAGTATTTTTACAATTACAACAATTTCAAAACTTTTCTTCTAAATACTCTGCCGTAGTAATTTTTCCTTCTCCTAGCGTCATACACCTCATCATTACTGACTGTCGTGACTCCCCCGCGGACACAAACTCCGCATGACAACGCTGTGCCATCTGTGGCGGTCTTTGGCATAGTGGAGCGCATCATGGAGACCCATGCCGAGAGCCATCTTATGGGACAGCGAACCCTCAGACGTTTACCGTCGATCCGTCCGGTGACCGTTAGTTGTTCGGTTGTTGTGTTCTTTCCTGGCAGTGTGACCGAAGAAATGAAGTATCCTACGTAAACATAAGGTGAACAGTCTGGTCTGGACGTTCAGTTCCTGCAAAACTGAGTCGTTGGTGCGACAATCAGTCCAATTGACTCCCAACATTTTCCTCGTCACGTTCCGCCTTTTTTAGTGTCCACGTTTCCGCTCCATAGTTAAAAATGGAAAACACCAAAGAGCCCACCAATCTCATCTTAGTTTTACGCGCGATGTTACGGTCCTTCCATACTCTCTGCAGTTGGTCCATAGCACCTTTACCCAGTAACGTTTAGATAGATAAAAACAGAACGAAATTTCAGAGGGCGGTATTATCCACTGTACGTGTATAATTTCCTTGTGCGAGCGAGCGATTCGTTCTGTGTACCGTTTAGGCTCTCGGGTTTCTCTCAGAGAAAAGTTAAAGGAGACTGGTATCATGACTGTGGCATCACAGTACATTTACTCAAGTATTTTATATGCCCGTAAAAACACATATAATTTCAATAAGGTAATATAACCTCAGAGTTAAGTCCAAACTCACGGTACCAAGATTTCGTTTAACCAAGGTGACCGACTCTTTTATGGGGAACTGTATACATATTTACAATAACCTTCCGGAGCATATATTAATATTATAATTTCCTGAGTTTAAAAACTACATTAAAAATATTTTAATTGTAGTCATATTATAAAATTGAGGACTACGTGTTAGATAAAGATATATGTCAAGACGAAGACAGATTCCACACAAATTTGATTCAAAGTGTATTCCATAGCATTTAAGTATATTTGAAAAGAGCAATCCCTAGAGTTTCTTACTGTTTCTTCTTAGGGCAATCAGCGTAGTGAACGAGCAGTAGCTTAAATGTGAACGTTTTCAAGTGTGCATTTATTTTGCCTATGGAATAAATGATTATTTGACTTTGACTTTGACGTTGTAGTTCAGGTAAATATACATTGCCTATTTCGATCTCTGATGATGATTAATAAAGTTATATAATAGACTATTAATACCTGGACTTTGACGCAATATGCAAAACCGCTGAGCCTAAGGAACAAAAGAAATAATGGTCCTAAATAATTGAGTAGTCGATGTTTTATTTGTGATTAAATAAATTAATAAATAATATTTACATACATCAAGTACAGAGATGCTGATAAGAGTCTCACATAATGGTACACTTAAATTCATTATACATACGAATACAAGTTTAAACTAAATTACAAAAATGAACCATTGATCATCCTATAATACCTATTTACATTTATTTTACGTTTAGTAGTTTTCTCACAGCACCAAACATCTATTAATCGACAAATAAATAAAAAAATAGATATAAAAACAGTCAGCGTCAAAGTAATCTAAATATTGTAACCAAATATAGGTATATTATATAGATACGTTCAAAGTAGACAATTTTATTAACATTTAACAATAATGGACCTTAACATTTAATAATAAATTCAAGCTTTTAAGTGATTAGACGCTGAGTGTACCAAACGATATGAATAGGAACAAAGTTGATAAGTAAATTTTTCGCTTTAACCGACGACAATGTTATATCAATGAGTTTGTAACATTATAGCTCTTAGGAAATGGAACTATTTTTCCGGATTTAAATCGCGTATATTTGTTTTTTCAAACAAACCCTTTTGTTTGAAAAAACAAATATACGCGATTTAAATCCGGAAAAATAGTTTCATTTCCTATGTGTAACAATCGCGAAAACCTAAGAACTCGATATTACAGCTCTTCATTAATGGTGTTATCTTTTTTAAATAATAAACCTATTGTCTTTACAAGTGCATACATAATATTGAAACCCTATTATGTCTATTTAACCCGTTTGCCGAAATTAAAATAATCTCTTCTGTACAATGTAAAGGCAGACAGCAATAAAGAAGAGGAATGCAAAGAACATTATCACTTTATCGGTGAATTCTCTTCGTCCATACTTCTTCAACAACTTGCTGGACTGCGAGATCGTTCCTGCCGTATTTTGGAGCTCGGATTGTGTACCCTAGGGACAAAATGCGGTACATAATTAAATATTTTACTGGCTTAATACAAGCGAAATTTGTCATAATACTACAAAAGTTACCTTAAAAAAGCGACTATGTAAAACAAACTAAATACATAAATGTAACTCAAATAAGGAAATTTATTACATATTTCGTTATATAAACATACATAACACGTAGACTATACTAATTCTTATCTAAATACAGCATAAAGTAATAATAAGAATCAAAGTTTAAACTGACGTTCTCAAAATCTGGTGTAACTTTTTTACATTAAAATTAGATTTTTTAATATAAAATGTTAAGATTTTCAATATTTGACTATTGGCGTTACTTATTTTACTATGCG
>NW_020654810.1:19706643-19708278 GCF_003589595.1 Hyposmocoma kahamanoa
TACTTTATTTAAATTAATAATAAATGGCGATTTAAGTAATAATCAAACTGTCGTACTCAAGTTTACAATAGTAGTTATTGTTTTACTTTGTTTACGATTCGTAACTTCGTGGTTGTCACGTATGCCGCTAGAGGCCGCGAGTTGTTCTTTCCGGAACATTGATCACATATTATTATTCTAGTAATCACATCAGCCATAAAATTATTCAATTATAGTTATAAATTCGTCTTTATTAAAAACTGATAATATGTAATTAAATTGTTATAATTATTAATTCAAAGATCGAATACTTAGAAAAAAATTCCTTCGGTCTTGTTCGTTCCGTGACTCGTTCAGTGGCTTAGTTGGCATAGCGTATAGCACGGTATGCTAGGAGACGTCGCCGTGTCGGTTCGAATCCGGCCGGATCGAAGGAATTTTTTGTAAATGTTCGATGTTTGCATTAATATTTATAACAAACTGGTGAAGTAATTTCACAAAAATTCATTAAATGACAATTCAATAAAAAAAAATTATTGTAATTAAATTATTATATACAAATACTGTTGTAGTTGTATGTTGTAATTAGAAATACTTGTACTAAAAGTTCATAAGCATTTTAAGTTTGTGATTGCTAATTACGCCGCTACATGTCACTGTTGCTGAATACTAGTTTTTGGTTGAAAGATTTTGGGTGGAAAATGAAAAGGTATCTTCTCATGCTGTTGTGTTTGTGTTTTTTCTTGTATTTTTCGGTGCTTTTCTCCTGAATTATAACGAACTGTTAATATTTCAACCATGGACTAGTCCACAATAGGTTCATTTAATTTGGTTCAACATGATATTGAGTGACTAAGGGTCGTATTCTAGAACTCTACTCAATGCTCAAGTTAGGATTTGAGTATGGTTTAAAGCACTTGATATCATACTCAAGTCCCTGCCATTAGGGTCGTATTTCCAGTGCTTGTGTTGCCTGTGCAATCCTGACTTCAGATTGAATAGAGTTCTAGAATGCGACCCTATGATAGTGACCACACGTGGCTTTGAGCGAGGCAGTCCGCTTTCAAGTTTCGTGTTCTGCTGTCGCCAAAATACTTAAAAATGTCCCGCTTTGATAAAACAGGACACGCGTGACAATAAATTTTTAAAAATGGCGTGAAAGTGAAAATTATACAAAGCCAGCCAACTAGACTACACAAGACAAGTTTTATTAAATTTTTGTTCTTTGTTTCATTTGTTTAATCATGAAACATTAAGTAACTATCATAAACATGTTTTATTTTTTAAAACAATAATCAATTTACAGGCGCCCGAAGGAAAAAATAATTTAATCAACCACAGCTAATTGCTATTGTGAACTCGCAAAGAAAAAACCACGACTAGTCAACTTACGACAACGCCAGAACCGTCGGACAAACTATCTCCAGTTAACAATATTTCCATTCCGCCTGCCCCCTTTTGCCAGCTTGCACAGCTAGACGTATGGCGGGATATCATCTACTTGATCGACATTCCCTTCAGGCGTATTAAGCACTTTTCGTATTATGCGCACCGCCCATAAATGGAATTCCCTAGCTGCGACTGTCTTTCCGCACATACAACACTTTGATAATTAAATTTTTATTGAATTGATATTCAATTATTTTTTGTGAAATT
>NW_020654810.1:19708288-19741271 GCF_003589595.1 Hyposmocoma kahamanoa
ATTATTAATACAAAGATCGAACACTCGGAAAAAACACTCAGAAAAAACGAAAAAACGAAAAAACTCAGAAGTTCCGTGGCTTAGTTGGTATAGCGTCTGGCACGGTATGCAAGAAGACGTCGGTTCGAATCCGACCGGATCGAAGGAATTTTTTCTGAGTGTTTTTTCCGAGTGTTCGATCTTTGTATTAATAATTATAACACTTTGATATTTAAAAAAAAATTGTATCTAAAATTATATCTAAACTGAGGTAACATTATAGTCAGTCAGTTGTATTTATCACTCTCAGCGCCAGGTGGGCCGCCGGCCGCCCTCAAAAATTGAACTGTAACAGGCTACCATGTACTTTCGAACTTTACCTAACAGACCACGTGGCCGGCCGAAAAAATAGGAATAGGAATACAAATAGGAATTAAAATTTATTTTCGATTTTTGTCCTGACCAGTCAAAGGTTGCATCAGCAGGCTGACAATATAAGTTGTGCGTTCGGCGAACACAGTCAATTATTTGGCTGCGTTCGGCGAACACAGCCAATTATTTGGCTCTTCTCTTACAACTGATCCAGATCGTAATCAAGTATCGATGTCGTGCCTAGTGGTGAATTCCGTCTGTTTTTGGTGGAATCACGGCGTAATGCGCGGTCTGCTGGTAAAGTTTGAAGGTGTCACGCCGGCAGCCCACATGGTCTGCTACAAAAGTTGCTCGAGATCAGGCGTGGCGTGCAGTGAAAAAAATGCGTGTCCTGCGCGCCGTCCACATGGCCTGCTGCAGCAGAAAAACCGTTTGTTCCATGTCGCTGAGAGTGTTAAATCCCATGAAACAGTCGAAAATGAGTTCCAAAACAGTTGATTCGCATTCCTAGCAAAGGAATAAATGAGCTTCCAGCATGATGGAAGAAATGTACTAATAACGTGTGTGGGGTGAATTAACCCTACTTTAATTTAATTTCATTTTTATAATTTTCTTATAACAGCCATTTTATACTTTAACCCTTATTTTTATAGGAATCAAAATTAAAGTCAGGTCCATTTGCTCCGTTACAGATAACTTTTTGTTTGAAGAAAACTGTTTGTTTACGTTCAGATAGCATAATAAATAATATTTAATGGCAAGCAATTTATCTTGCTGTTAGATCATTATTAAATAGATGGAGTTCACACTTATCACATATCTTCTTAATGCAGTTTATATTTATTTATTAATATACTATGATAAATACACCAGTTATTATTACAATTTTATTATTAATAATTAATTTCACCTCACTAGCTCGGGAAGGCTTTCTTCCTCATTAGTAATCTGCGCGCAAAAGTGGTTATTGCACACTAGTGTGGAAAAGGTTTTGAAATTCGAACTTGACGATGGAAAAAGATAATGACACTTTCAACTACGCAAGTTATCATACATTACCTACTTATTTATGTAATATAAATCCGTTGATATATTTCATACTTATTATTGAAATTAAATCGACAATGATAACTAACTGTGTTTATTAAATTTGTTTTAATTCGTCGAAAAACTAAAATAAATTAATAATGACTTAGTCACACAAAATTAAAGTACAAGCAAGAATAAAAATTGATGCGGTGTAAATTCAGAACGCATACGAAGATAAACTTTTTCTTTTGAATAAAAAAACTGATGTTTTATAGTTCAACTGTTTTTCTTTCATCCACCTATTTCCTCGCTATAGTGAGGTGAAAAATTGTGTGTTTCACTCGGCAGCAAAGTTGTTTTGCGTCTCGTGTATTGAAACCCTCGCTACGCTCAGGAATCTATTTTTCGACCATTGCTTCCACCGCTTACTCAGGTTTCAATACATGCTTAGATCGCGTCAAACAACAACTTTGCAACCTCGCATAACAAATAACAATTCTCACTTAAAAATACTTACGTGTACTGCAGAGCTGGACGACACTAAACTGTCCAATGTAACTTGGCTCCTCTGTGTTGTATCTGCCAATTGTCTACTAATGGATAGTAACTGTTCTGTCACACCTAAAACCAAAATTTATAATTTAAATATCATATTAATATATGGTTTTTAATTATTGTCACATTTGGACGAAAATATTCAGGCCTCAATTTTAGTTGTCGTTTTTGGTCTGGTGTAATGAGTGTAAAACACACTCGAGCAAAAACAACAACTAAACTGGCTTAACCGACTTAAAAAAGGAGGAGGTCCTCAATTCGACTGTTTGTTTTTTTTTTGTATGTATGTTACGCGATAATTTGTGAACCGATTTTGACGATTCTTTTTTTTTTTTTTTGGAAAGAAGTTACCTCAGTAGTGGTCCCATTTAAGTTTCAAGAAAATATTCCACCACTAAGGGTGACAAACTAAGGAATGAATCCGGTTTTGCGCACTTTCCGTTAACCGATTTAAAAAAAACTAGGCAAATAAATGTATTCCACTTTGAGGTCACTTTGAGGAACTTTTGTGGTCAGGTTTTTTTTAGTACTTTGTAGTGAGATTATGTTCTCAGTCATTACAGGTTACAAAAAGAGGGTTATATACTCCAGTCTTCTATAGAGGATTCATAGACTCACTTGATAGGTTCATTAATTGTTATTAAATTGTATTGAGTGTGAAATAGTGCCTTTGATTTTATTTATTTAATCTCAATGCAATAATAATCATAATAATAACACACACACTCATAGCCCCGCACTAGAGAAATCCTGTTTCGCGTGTGCCATGGACACGCACATAGACAACCACTAATCACACCCAAACTCACAGGAGAAACAAATGTAGGCCACACAAATATTTCTCCCAGGAATCGAACCCGGGACTTCTGCATGGCAGTCCAGACTGGTAACTCTTCAACCATGGAGGTAGTTAAATTTAAAAACAAAGTAATAATAGTAATTAATATCTTATTGTTTAACCAGTCACTACTTTGTTTACTTTTTTTTTAATGCATAATTTGCATTTTTTGTTAAGGACAATGTTGTGAAAACCTGCATGATTAAACAAAAAATTAATATATCACTATTAATCCCCGTCCCTAATGATTTTGGTACTGCGGCATATTAGAGTCACACAGTGTCTTTAACACAACCCACAGCTGTTTTGGTTCACCATTTTTTTTTTTAATTATAAAAAACTTCACCAAAATCTTAAAATTCTTATAAACTTTAAAAAGAATTACCAAATCAATTAGCAAATCCTTTCACCACATTTGATAAGAAGAGGCGTATTTTTTAAAGTTTTTTTTTTAAACTTAGTGACGGAACGAAGAAGTTGTGTGCCTGTTAGTAAGCTACACTCCAATAAACTGGAACGTATTGTTAGTCACATGACTGCTTGGAAGCAGTAATAGGTAAGGTGGCAAGTACTTCCCTGGACAAAGTCTTCCACTAGGAGCTCCACTGCTTTTTTGTTTGATAATATTAATTATAAAATACTAACCTGAAGACATTTTAAGCAGCCCATCTCTATCAACTTTCTTATTCCTATTTCTGACAACGGATTCCTCACCATCTTGTGGTTTCATCAACTCTTCTCTTTGTTGTTTCTCTATAGCAAACAAACTACTAATGTTTGCATCTCGGAACTCTTTTAAAAGTCTGAAAAATCAGCAAAGGTTGCAACTAAGAAGCCACACACACATTCAAAAATCCACAGGGATTGCCTAGTTGGGAGATGATTGCCTCTTATGAAGGAAGACCTGGCTTTGAATTGTAACAAAAGGATTTTTGCCAGTAATCTTTCTGAATTACGTGCATGTTACCAAATTATTGCCTACTTTAATTGTGAAAAAAAACTGTAATGAAAAATGATGAGAATGAACTACAACTATGCTCAACAATGTACAAAATCCCCAACCCACAAGCCAGCATGGAGGACTAGCTCCTTCTCTCCAATTGAGATCCATTGACTTTTTTAAAATAGAATAGAATAGACATTTATTGCAACGCCACAACACACAGATACAAAAAAAAATATTGATACCACTTAGACAAGCAAAACAAAACAAAAAGACGTAATTAACAAAATTGAAATTAAACAAAATAAGACAATAACAAAGAAAGAGCAAAAAAGAAAAATACTAAATATAATGACTACAAATGTTGTACTGTCATGTCTTTTTTGACGTTAACCAATTAACTAACTGGTCTCAAACCAGGGAATTCCCTGTACTACCCATAACACCCAAAAGTTCAATTCTCAAATTGGTCCAACTCACCCTCCAAGCATATGCCTCTGTGATTCCAGCTCCACCATGTACTTATCATCACCACTCTCGCGGCCGTACACCTCTAGATTCTCCATCTCCTCTCTTAATTGTGCTATCTTTGCCCGTCCCTTCTCGTTCAATTCATTTAACGCTTCCATCGACTCCCTGCATTCTAAAATGTCCTGAAATTATTAAAAAATAACAATATCCTAAAGTTTAAGACCTAACAACTATAGCAAAAAGAATAACGAAATTGACTAAGCAGGCACTAACAGACACTTGGGTAGTGTATGCATGCTGACTTCTCTTTTTTTCAAATGGTAGATGTGAAGAAAAAATATTAAAGACATAGAGATCCTTACCTGAATTATAGCCTTCACCTGAAGATGGTACTTGGCGAGTCTCTTTACGAAGTTCTGATACGTAACATCAGAATTATCAAGCTTCGTAAATAATTTTTGATACGTATCTGTTGTACTTATGTCCAATTTCATGCTCATTTTCACGAAATATTGCGTTTTTTCTACACAAGAAAATATTTATCTCGGATTACTTTGCTTGCAATGTATTTGCTATAAAATTACTGCTAATTTTTTCTTGGGATTTCGCTAGTATCGAGTTTTTCGCTTGATTTCACAAAGTACTATAATATACCTTGGTCATTTAATATGACTTTCTGTTTTGTGCTGCTAACAAGTACCCCGCGCTACACTGGTCACTTGCTCTGACTTGCTCAACAAAGTCAGCCTAAATACAATAAACTGGTGAGCTGTCACTTGTCAGTCTACTGATTTAGGGTTGTATAAAATATCGAAATGATTTCATTAAATATTCGTCGATTTTTTTTTTCGATATATCAACAATCGATTTTTTTTTTTCGAGTATCAATTTCCTAATCAAGCAGCATAATCAAGTGCTATATTAATATTTGCAAACAATATCCATTTCATAGTTTGCTAAGCGTCGTTTTGTGGAATAAAATAAATAGGTATGTGTAGCTATTCAAAATGTAAAAAAATCATTCGCTAACAATTGGTAGACTTAGTGGAGCCTCTTAGCTCATTTAACTCTTTTCCTTCGATATTTTGCAGCAGACGACCACGATTGTACTTTTCACCTGATCTTTCTTTAATAAAATTTTCTATTACTTAGACACGTGTCTTTAATCTTCCGAATTTTATTTTATACATATACTTAATAAATAAATAGGCATAATTTGTGAAAATCGTAAGTTACTACTGGCTTTGGGAAAAATATCGATATATTTCTTTCAATAGATATCGATATTGTTTGTAAACATCGAAACGATATATTTTGTCAGTTGTCCATCCCTGTACTAATTGACACAACTATGACAGAATAGGTCTCACAGATGGCTTTTTTTTCTATTACAGTTTTTGAAGTTACAAGTAAAGAATTTACAAAAATTATTTTTATTTTAAGTATATTATGAAGAAAAAACGAAGAAAGAAATAGTGATGAAGAAAGTTAGAACTATAGTCCTTATTTTAAACCAAATTAGAAAAGAGTATCCTGAGAATTCCACTACCACAAGTGATAGATGATAATGGGATCTATGTGAAAGTAAAACATAAATATTGACTCCCGCCGCTTAAAAGGTCTATTTAATAAACCCAAATAAGTGAACTAAGTGATTTAAAAGAAAGTGAAAAGTATTAGTATAACTTAGAACTACAATGGCAAATATTACTGAGGATACCGATAATTAAACGAAGACATGGCTCAAAGGACTTATATCGAAGCCAAAACTATTAATAAAAAAAATGTGACGGAATACCAACATAGCCAAACCAACCGTTGATATTTTTTTTTAATTTATTAAGGCTTTGGCAAAGCCATTAGCCTAAACATGAAGTTTAATGGCCGCCACAAAGAGGATAGGCAATTTGTGGCGTGCTTGGATTGACTCGGGATTCCTTAAAACGGGCCGATAAGGGTATTTTAATTCGAGAATCGTATGATTTCGCGTTTTAATCTTCGATTAAGGCACAATAGCACTATCCTATTCCACTTTAAACTAGATTTCACAAAATAATTAAAAGTCAAAATAAAAACGACACTTTTCCCTCCAAATGGTCCAGAGCGAATCCCAACCGTTGAACGTCACTTATAAAGTTGCCACATTTTACTAGCTATGGCCGTGAGTATTTTCATCCAATTCTCATCACAATGATTTATTAACATGATCACCCTGCTCAAATGGATAAATGAATACCTATTTTAAATTAAGGATTTTATAGGCAAGTACAGCGATCATTGGGCAACTATAAAATCGGATTGAACGGCGTTTCCGGTAGCAGTGATTGTATCATGTTTATTTGGAAATAAAGTAAGAATCAGAAAGATGCAGAAACTTTAAGAGCCTATGTATGTACGTACACGGCGTCTTTTATACGCACCGAGGGACGACACACATTCCACTAACACGCGTTTACGGCGCCGCGCCGTAGTGAATCGATTCAAACGCGAGCACACATAATTTGCAACAACATCGCGATGTTGTTGCAAATTAACAAACAAAACTATAATAAAAACTATGTTTTATCTAATTTTGTTTGTACTATCTTTTTAAAACTTGCCTACGCGCAGTTGACCACCGTTTATAGCGAGTATCCGAGCGTTGTCGCCGCGTATAAAATACGCCGGGTGCATTGCTCCAAGTGTAGAAATAGACGCCATACTTAGAAATACAATATGAGAAATCGGCTTTATGTACAATTTGCATAAAACCGACCTGAAAAGTTCGTGGAATTACACCTATTTGCCAAGTTCTGTTGAAATCTGTTACCGGAAAATGCGCGAAACCGGATTCATCCCGTAGTTTGTCACCCTTAGAGGTGAATTGAAGAACCTCCTCCTTTTTTGAAGTCGGTTAATAACAAGCACCGAATCACACAGCACATTAATTTAAATGTATAATTAAAAGCTTTAGCAACGCTTACATGTTAACAATGACATACGAATTTTTACAGTGATTTAGAAGCCCGCTACAACGTTACAAAAGAAAGTACTTAACGTGACATTGTTCTGTGCATATAGCATTACATGTACCTATATTAATTTATCAAAAAAGTTAAGATTTCCGATGATATTACTGCGGCTCGTAACACAGGTTGTTAAGTATACATACGAAACCGCTATCAGAACGATACAGCATTATATTTCGTTTATTAGTTCTATCTTAAATTATTAAGTTTTAAGCGTAGTAACTTTATCAACTGCAGCAGCAGCTGGAATTATGTCGACCGCTGTAATTTCACTCGGAATCTCCACTTCTTCGCAGAGATTACTATCTAGGAATAAAGTGTGATGCCCAGAGATATACTTCAACTTTGTGCGACACGTGGGGCACACTGGCATTCTCCGTAAAGCCTTCTTCAAACACGTCGTACAGAATACGTGCCCACACTTCGTTGAAGACACTGCTTCTTTATTTATATTCTCGAAACATATTGGACATTTTATTCTCAAGTATTGAGCGATATTTTTTGACTTTTCCTGAAAAGTAGAAAATACTATTTAGTGACGTATGGACAAACAACTTTATTTAAAAGCTTTTTTTACCATACAAAACAAATTTTGATGTTGATTAACGATTTCATTCTATGGTTACCCACAAAAAGAATTGATGATTTTTCACCACACTAGCTTGTAAAGGCTTTCTTTCTCATTAGAAATCTATGCGCACAAGCAGTTTCTGCACGCTAGCGTGGAAACGGTTTTTGAAATTCAAACTTGACGATGGACTGTGGTGCACCTAAGGGCGCGATCCCACTATGTCGTGACGACATGTCGCGACAGATTGTCGTGCAGTTTACAGTGTCGTGGATTGTATATTTAAATTAAGTTGTTCACATATAGCACGACACGATTAACTGTCGTTCACGATTTTTTTATCGTTACAACGACAAACTGTCGTCACAGTGGGAACAGCTAGAACGACAGTCGTCTAAGATAAAAAAACGTCACGATAAAAAGTGACGACAGATTGTCGCGGCTCCTATTGTCGTCACGATCTAGTGGGAACAGGCTAGACACGACAGTCGTCCAACGATAATAAAACGTGACGACATAGAAATTCAGAACGCATCTGAAGATAAACTTGCACCTGATTTTCTTTCATCTACCATTTTCATCGCTATATTGAGGTGAAAAATTGTGTGTTTCGCTCAACAGCTAAGTTGT
Organism: Hyposmocoma kahamanoa; assembly: GCF_003589595.1. Classification (NCBI taxonomy): domain Eukaryota; kingdom Metazoa; phylum Arthropoda; class Insecta; order Lepidoptera; family Cosmopterigidae; genus Hyposmocoma; species Hyposmocoma kahamanoa. The sequence continues at coordinate 19,716,682 of NW_020654810.1, forward strand.
TTCGCGCCTCGTGTCTTGAAATCTTCACTACATTCAGGAATCTATTTTTGAATCACTTGCTTCGCTCGTGGTTCAATCAAAGCTTCCTTCGCTTATTCGCTAGCTTACTCAGGTTTCAATACAAGCACTCGCATCAAACAACAATTTTGCAGGCTTGCATAACTGTTACAGATTAGACAGTACCTACCTGTAGCGTTTTGGTCTATGCAAACTCTAGGACTAGCACGGTGAGAAGCGCGAGATATTACTATTCTCTATGCGAGAATAGCAGTATCTCGCGCAAGTCGCGCCCTGTCATGCTAGCCCTGCAGGTATAGTATAACTTTGATACGCTTCCTACTTGGTAGTACGATCGTAAACATTTAAGTTCACCTATTAGTATGTGCATGAAATCGCTAAACGCTATCTTATGGATATGAAAATACCCCTATGAACGACAGTCAATATGTATAAAACCGTTATAAAACAATGTAAAGATGAGTAACGTACCGCTTTCGTTTTCGGTTTTGTTGTTAATGTCTTACTTTTCCATCCTTGGTACTTAACATTACTTGCTTTTGGCGCCATGTATTTAAATATTTTACACTATATTTTGAATATTTTTCATTACTTCACCGAAATTTTTTGACAGCCATCTAAGTAAATTTTTGTTTTCTATTCTATTCTATGTCCTTAATGGCGGCCACTAGGCTTGGGCCAGTGTCAGTTTCGATTTTTGTTTTCTGCAGAATGTCAATACAACGGGCATTGCAAACAGGCTTTTTGTCTTTTTTATCAATATTTTGCTTAGAGAATGGAAAACATAGTCTAAGATCTTTGCCACGAGCTTTTGCCAGGAAACATGCATAGCTTCTTGTACTCTACCCTTAGAAGATGGAAAAAAACTCTACCTTAGAGGATGAAGAAAAAAATTATACTGAATGATCTTTTAACTCAAACTCTACTTCTACATAATATAGTGGCTATAGCAGGTACCTACAGTAACACAAAGAGGTACAAACAGAAAAAAAATTTTGTTTTATGAAAAATAAATAAATAGAATAAATTCCTTAGTAGCTCGGTAATACGAATTTATATAAGACTAGAACGTTCCAATTTCTTTAGAGCGAATTATTTCACTATTAATTTATTTTTGGTGAGCTGTTTTGTGCTCGAAATATCGTCCACATTGTTGAAACAAGGCATTGAAATGCCCAAAGATCCATTGTGTACTTGTGAATTTCTATCAACTTTCTTGAAATGTGTTTTACTAGAGTTAAACCATTTTCCTGCATACTCCGTCCTAATACATCCTGAACTATCGGAGCCAATTTTCAGAAAATGAGGCACTGCAGTTTGCTAAGTGCGACAAATGTCACAGAAGTACAATTAGTGTCTTGTGCTTGATATTATTATTTTCGATAAATGAGGCCAGTACATTATAAACATCTGTGTTGCATAAATATAGTAAACTTGTTATCTAGGTGGGGAGTGGGACACTGATTGCCAGGAGTTCGGACATGAAAGTCTCATGTTCAATTTAGTGGCAGGAGAAGAAGATATGGTTTAGATCCCCATAGGCCCCACATGAGCATGCAGGGTCAGAAACAATTTTGAGTTTGAATAGACGCGCTGTAGTTGTCACGTGACCAAATCGTAGCCTACAATTAGTGGAGGTAGTTTTTTGGCAAATTGAATCTTGCTGAACCATGGCTTCCGAGGGATAAACTCATGAATCAAGCGGTAGTGCTTCCCATGAAGGTATCTGTCATCCAGCCTTTTTTTTCCATGCGTCGTATAGATATCGTTTCGGTAGGTTTACCAGGTGATAGCTATACTTCGCGTAAAGGTCGACGTCCCCATCCTGAACAACTTCGTTTGCCAGCCTGTCAGCTATCTCATTGCCAGAGATGCCCGTGTGACTCGTGATCCAGGCAAGAGCGACAGAGAAGCCCTGAGCCGAGCATTTGAAGAGGAGATTTCTGGTTTCAAAAATAATAGGCGCTTGTTTAAGACTATTAAAGGGAAATCACGTTAGGGCCTGTAGAACGCTGCTTGAATCGCTGAATATTATTGCTTTTGACAGTCTCATTACAATCACATATTCAATTGCTTGCAGTATGCCGAAGCATTCACCTGTGTGCACCGAGGACTCGGAGGTAAATAAACTTTTCGAATTATTTTGTATTATGAATGGTAGACTCCCACGCCGACACAAGAGTTGTCCGTATGCTTTGAGGCGTCTGTGTAGATGTAGTGCCAATCCGGCCATTAATTATTGATTTTGTTATTAAATTCAGCGTTCTGAGTGAGGTCGTCCTTCCTTATTCCCAGACTATTTTCTATTGACTTGGTAACGAGGAAGTTGTAATTATATTCAAAGAGGGGAAGGCGGTTTGACTGGTAGTTGTTAGTTTCAATGTTCTTGAACTTCTTAAAGCTTTTTACAAGACAGGGTTCCTCTTTATGTCTCCAATAACTGAAAGAGCCTGCTACCCCAGCAAAATGCTGGACTTTATTCAATAGATATTTTGTTTGTAAAATACGGAAAAAGAACATATCACTTAGATATTGTCTTCTTAAATTAAGAGGTGGATCGCAGCATTCAACTTGTAGGCATATTATTGGACTGGATTTCATTGCCCCCGTGATTATTCTGAGTGCTGTTAATTGTATGTTCTCTAGCTTTTTTAAGGCTTCTAAATTGCCAGATTGTAGCAAAAAGGTTCTGTGGTCCAGGACGCTCCTTATTAGGGCGTTATACAAGAGTCTCATGGTAAGTGGGTGGGCACCCCACCAGACGCCATAGACGCCATCTTAGAATATTCAGATTGCGTTCGTATTTCGCCAAAATGTAGTCACAGTACGACACTCCCTAGTGTTTTGAGTCCATTACTCCATTACTCCTAGAAATTTTGCTTGGTTCTTAGCTGGGAGGGACCTATCGCCATATTTAACATTTATGACAGGAGGTCAGGAGAGAGGAAGGGACGGAGGTATCCGCTTCCTTGAGAATAGAATAACTGAGCTTTTGGATGGGGATAGATCTAGGCCATTATTTTTACAGCCAAATACGTAAGCTGGATAGCTCGGTAAGATTGTCGCTGATCGAATGCATCGCCCGGAGACGTACATCAGTAGGTCGTCCGCATATTGCAGGACACTTAAGTACCTGCTGATGGAGCTTTCCAGATCGAACGTATAAATGTTGAACAGTATTGGACTCAAAACAGAGCCCTGGAGTGAACCTTTCCAACCGGTTCTAGCAGTTGGATGAATAATATACCGATGATGATTAAAATGAAACAAGTTTAGCTATTTATTGCATAAGCGTGACCAACATTCAGTCAATAGTCGAGAGAATATTTATCGATCGCCACCACTAGCTGCTTGCAAGAGGGGAACATTTTTGCGTAATGAAATGTCATTTTACTCCATCTTCAAAAGAGACAGACTATAGAGGGCGCCAGGGTATTGATTGCACCTGGGAGCTACATGGTCTAGCGCCGGCGCTGAATACAACGCGATTGAGTGAATTTCTATTGTTTAAAGCGTGTAGTAAATGCTACGGACCCCGATTTTGCACTATGTGGCCCCCTCTTAAAAGAGTCACTGAATTTAAGACATACACTACACATAACATTGGATGATTTATAGGTAGAGAGAGCGTAGGGCGATGGCGATGATAGGCAACATGTCGACCCGTAGGTTTGCTAGGTATACTTACTATATACTTAATTGTAATAGTTTACATTAAATTTTACATGTGATTTTAAATTTACTTATCACTTAGCTAGTCTCGTTAATTGACTGCGTCCTTAAGAACTGCAAAAATGGAATACCCGTTGTACAGTGCCTGAAAGAAGAAAAATGACATATCAAATCATGTGTTTAAAGCATTAAAGGAAAAACCACATAAGTGACATTTTCCACAAAAACTCTTTAATTTGTATAGCTAATGGTAAGAAAATTACTATCTTTCTGCACGTAACACGAAACTCAATAAAAAAAAACTATAAACTTAAGAGTTTTATCTCCAGAAAGATGGTGAATTTCTTACAACTGGTACATAATTTGAAGATTTTTTGTGGGAAATGTCACTTTATATTTATGTGGTTATACCTTTAAGCAGAGGAAATACAGTATAATTCATACAGGGTTATTTGTAAAACACTGACGATTTCACAGGATTACATTACTGACAACATAAAAATAAACAACAACCAACAAAGTATGAATTTACCATTGACTTACAAAGAATTTACCAAAAAAGTGAATTAGTTTAAGTTAGTAAGTTTTTGTTGTACTATCTGACACTTTTAAGAACTGTATTTTATATTTATTCAGTTTAAAAAATATATTTATTCAATTATGTAAAATATAATGTGTTTTTTTAATTGAATAATAATAATAACGCACACACTCAACATGGCCCCGCACTAGGGAAACCCTGTGTCGCGGGTGCCATGAACACACACATAGGCAACCACAAATTACACTCAAACTTATGAGAGAAATAAATGTAGGCCATACAAATATTTCTCCCGGCCCGGGAATCGAACCTGGCACTTCTGCGTGACAGTCATGGCAACCGTTCGGCCGCAGAGGCAGTTAAATATTGTTATGAATATTTTTTTATTTAGTTGGTTGTTGGTAGTAAGTTGCCGCGTGCTTTCTTTTGCTACTGCACAGAATTATCACCATTTAGAGCCAACTCAAATATTTTTATTTTTGTATAAAAGTAAAATCAGAAGAATTATTAAAAGTGTCAGTTTCGATTAAAATACAGAGCTTGTCACTACAAATAATCCTGGTGACGTCGGCTTTTCTTGACGTTATTCAGGGCGGTTAAAGTTATGATGGGATAGGTACGCACAAGAAATAATAAAGAGAAAAAAAACTAACTTGACTGAATGTTTGAATACACATCATCGTTATGCCCCCTGCACTCAGCTGGTAAGGCCTTTGAGCCACCCTTATGAGGATTAGCAGATCCTTTTGCAAGTCTACCGGCCACGAGATCCAAGAAGTGTCATACGCTGCCAAAGCTATGCTTTCACTCTAGATAAATTAGATATTATATAAATAACAATAGATATTTTTAGGAAGTGTGTCCTAAGTAAAGAAAAAGAGAGCCTTGTGAGAAGTAGTGAAGTATTAGATTGTTAAAAGAACACATTGTTGCAATCTGTTGCTGAAGTGAATACCTACGAAGTAAACATTATTCTCAAACATCTTACAATTATAATAAACCTAAATATAAAATTTAATAAGTAAGTATATGCAGGAAAGCAAACGTTAATTAAAAACGTCATAAAAAGTACCTAAAAAAAACTAAACGTAGTGCTTAAATTCTCTTTGGTCTATTAGGCACTTTTACAAAAAAAAAGGTGAAACGGAATGCCCGGTTGGTAAAAATTCATATTATATTTCATTGACTTACAAATAAATGGACGACGGGTCTAATACAAAAACCACGAAAAACATGTCCCAAGTCAACCTATTCGAAATTTAAATTGTAATGTCATCGCAGTATCGCGCTGTCAGTCGAACAAATGAAGACTAAAGCGGAGTTTGGCGCTCTGTATACGATTTTAGCGCCTTACAAGTGCGGACACTTTTTAGCGCGGACCCGACGTCCATATAATTGTAAGTCAATGTTATATTTTTAAGAATAATTCATTAGTCTAAAAAGGGGGTATTCATTATCCTGCATTACAGTCCGCCTTGCCATGCGCCGCGTAATGCAGGGTTATGAACGTAGTCGTAAGCGTACAAGCCACCCTGCAATCTTGTAATGCGTCTTGCAAGACTCCATACGTGGGCCATATGCAGGGTGATGTGTGAGCAGTCTCCTGCCTGCGCGGCGGACTGCCATGCAGGTAGTGAATGGGCCGTTTAAACTGTCAAACTTGGTGTGCTCTTGACTGTACGCGTAAATTCTTCAGAAGGCTTTGTACACCATAAGATTCCAAGCCAAATTTTAGATATCGTTTAGAAATTAACTTAAACTGGTCAACGTCATCTATTGACGTCATATCGAAGTAACAACACTAAATAGAAATCAGTATCACTACATCCTTTACTTCTCTCGTCTCTCGTGCATTTATTTACTTATATACTTACTTGTATAATTAATTCATTTCCTAAGTAACAAAAAATGTAAGCGTTAAGTAAAGCTAGCAGCAAGAAACCCAAGAACGGAGCCAGAATTTTCTTTTCCTGCACCTGAAATTTCGTATAGTTCATTGTAATTCTGAAACCATTTTTGCAACCCCATACATAGTTCTACATCCAGTAGCTACATATGCATTAACACTCCTACTCCGTGGTAGTAGATACTTACCAATGTAAACATTATCGCATTCAAGCATAATTCTACAGTAACTGCAAGGTTCTGTACCAAAAAGAACTCTGTGAACACGTCGTTCATAGACTTCGAATATCTGCAATTTTACAAATCGATTTTTTTATTAGTACCAAGTGACAGGACGTACAAGTCGTGCGCCGGGTGATAAGCGACACGCCTGTCCATAACAATTGCAGTGCTGCTCTGAGCTTTAAATCATAAAGATGTGAGGGATCCCGCCACAGCGCACGTCACTCTCAGATATAAGTTGACAAGTACCATGAGCCTATAGTTTCACCACTCACTCAGTCCTTCCCTGTACGAAATCTTTCACAATGAGGTCCACGGCTACTAAAATTCAAAGCAAAGCATAGAATTACTCACCCCATCATACGGATGTGTTTTTTCACGATCGCATGAAATTCTTGCCTCATCGAGTTCTCGTTTTCCTGACTGTACGTCAAATCCCTCAATCTTTGTTGTAATTCTATCAACTGATCGCATATGTACATCGTGAGACTACAGACTATACCTTGCATAGCTAGTGCTCGGCACATACACGGAGACAACAATACTGTCAGGATCTGAGCTGCTAAGGCTAGGTGCATTTGACTCTTCAAAGGGTCAAAAGGCATCCACGCTTCCACAGGCATCTCAAACTCCAATTGAGCCACTATACAAAAAGTTCCGACAACTGACAGACACATTACCGTGACAAATATAACAAGAATTATCATCAATTGCCTTCGATCTTTAGAAACTGTATCCCCCGAATGAAGGATATCATTTATTAGAGCTCTTAAGCGATTACGGTGTGCTGTAAAAAAAAATGCTTTGATGGCAAAATGGTACGCAACGAGAGATTTATCTAAGTTTGACAAAAGCAAAGTAACTCCGCCATTCTTATGTTCTATTATCCCAATTCCAGTTATCACCAGAAACAAGACAGTTTGTAAGTGTATAAAGATCTCGTATATTTTATAGAGATTATATTGAATTTTCGACCAATTCTCGTCAGGCCATAAGCCAACTAACATAAGATACATTAAATTAAACTCAAAAAAATTCTCTCGCTCCACGAAATAACTGAACATTGTGATGACCATTTTGCAAATGAACATGATTGCAAAAAGAACTAAGGTTACTTCCATGAAGACAATACAATGTCTGCTATTATTATATAATTCGAGTTTGCTGAACTACTGCAATAACATACTATCAAATTTTAGCCATGGATTTAGTTTGTAGAGCGACGACTTTCGAATTTCTACTGATAAGTACCTACTTATTTCGTTCAAATAGAAAAATAGAACTGTATGTAATTTTATTTACCAATCTCAGCTTAATATTACTAATTATATTTAGAACAATCTAATGGCACTTAAGCAAATTAAAATTTGTAGTGGACAACATCGATTAGAGTTGCAACAAATATTCGGTATTCGGCTTTTTCGGTCTGTTTTTTTGGCCGAATATCGAATAGCCCAAAAACAGGAGGAAGAAATATAAAAAAACAACGTAAATTATTATGTAAATTTTGATAATAATAACGCAACACGCTCAAAGCCCCGCACTAGGGAAATCCTGTATCGCGGGTGTCTATGTGTGTGCCATGGACACACACATAGATAACCACAAATTACACCCAAACTCACGAGAGAAATAAACGTAGGCCATACACATATTTTTCCCGGCCTGGGAATCGAACCCAGGACCTCTGCATGGCACTCCATCATGACAACCGTTTGGCCACAGAGGTAGTTAATGTTGAACCTACTATACAGAAATTCGTGAAAGCGCTATTTGCACTTCTTTATAGATTTATTTTAGAATAGATCAAAGGAACAACATTATTTTTCTAAGAGATCATAAAGGTCACTCACAAAATTGTAATCATTATTATCGTTATTTTAAGTTTACTCATGACAAAAAAAACGCTAACAAAATCAACTAAGAACCTACCTACTTATTATTTGCAAACCAAACAAAGTTATTACATGTTTAATCAGCCAACAATCAAACTTTTGTGTAATAAACAATAAAATTACTTTCTTCCTGTGTTATAAATTTTAATTATAAACGTGAAAATTAATATTTTATATTATATTATATTAATAATTATCGTTATTATTTCGTGTTACAAAATTATTTAATCAAAACTGAATGTAATAAGTAGAATTTTCGTGCCAATTTTCGTAAGTGCATTAATCAGGCCGAACGTTCATCTACTCGGCCACGCTTCAGATTTTTCTCTTATTTAGTGCCATGAGATTCTGGTACATTTTACCAACTTTAGGTTAGGTAGGCATCATTTGTCTTTTCGATACCTTTTATTTTATTAACATAATTAAGTCGTCTACAGTAATATTATCACAGACGTCTTAGTTAAAATCAATATCAAATACGTGTCTGGCAAAAAGTTTTCAATGTCAAAGAGAACCAACAATCTTATACTGTACGAATACTGTTATAAAGTTCTTTGCAAATTGTTTGATAAATTAATATAAGGAAGGTCAAAGTAAACCATTTGAGTTCCAGTAAATTTAATATTTTCATTTTTCTAAGAAGTGGATAACTATCACGTTCGTGTTTATAAATTATACATGCAGTTACAGACTATGTTCTATTAAGGGTTGCATTTTACGAGAAAGCTTCATGAACTAATGTTAACTTGGTCTTTGTGGTTCTTGAGATATTTTTGCATTTACTTCTAAGTAATTTCACTAATTTCTTTGGTCCACAGCAAAATAATTTGAGATGCTCTCTGAAATTAAAATAATACAAATTAAAAGACAAAGAAAGCCTACTCATGTAAATTTAGTAGAACAAACTACCCTAAAAATGGTTTCTTTAGGCGTTCTTTAGATTTCTATAATAAAAACTTATAAACAATTAACGAGATATTTTTTTTTTTATAATACGGAGCTGTAATACTTTTTTGTAATAATGTCGCTGAGCCCGTCACCCTGAGACACAACAAGTCCCATGTGCCTGTAATTTCAAGAGCACCCTTCAAAACCAGAACGCAGTAAAACTTACATTACTGCTTGGTGGCAGAAATATGACAGAATTCTTCCCTGGACGAATTCTTTCACAAGTTATATGTGTAAAATTTTACAAACTACTATTTTATTATAAAGAAAGCACTTACTCTGGATACAAGTGCGCCCAATATCCAAAAACGCGATCCCAATATGGCCTTCCACTTTTTACCCGACATCCTAAAATTGGATATTCCTTTGCTATTCTATAATAGTCATGCTTATCTATTCTTTTTTCAGTCTTCCTCTTAATACAGGGAGTCAAGAGAGTAGCTTTTTCTTCATCTTTGCTCGCTAGACTTGTAACACCCTTTTCATTTACTATTGTATGTGTGTTTGCTATCGTATTCGTAATGTATAGTTCCAAATGCAATCTATCTGGTCGATTCGCATTTCTTAGATGAAGTAAACAACTGTTAGCTAATTTCGCCAGCCAAGTAAGCTCTCTTTCGTGTCTGACTATCCAAATTAGATGGAGACGACCTGGGTATTTGCCTCTTGGATTGCTGAAATAAAATCGATAATTGTCATAATCCACACCTGTAGCCCGCACATTAGAGGTAAAAGTATGAAATTGCTGTTCTAATATCCTGGCCACCTTAAAATGAAATAAGTCTTTTTAGTTAAATTTCAGGTTAGGACCTTTTTTTCAAAGAACAGCTTAAGTTTCATAATTTGAAATTGTAGCGATGTTCATTTGTTTTCTCATTCATTAATTTTGCATTCGCTTTGTTTTCAAACTTGGATTGGAATGTTAAAATTAGTGCAATTTCTAAACACGATCTACGACGTGCTAATGCAGCGCAGGCGACTCAAAACATTAACGACATATACGGATCGGATACAACTACAAGCATAAAAGCGTAAAAGAGTAACTAAAGGTTAAAAAGAAATAAAATTCAAGAGATTAAATGTTGCGTTTAATATAATCGGGATTTCGTAATCGTAATTTCGCTATGTTACTTTCTAAGGACTCTCGAATGAAAGGCTCCCTGAAAACAGTGAGGCATTAACATGGCAGCTTATGCTTGTGATCTGAAGAAACTGTGAGTAAACAATGTAAGGTGTCAATAAACTTGGTCTACCGTTCCTAACGATTTCTAGAACGTTATTAAGCGAAAGGCTAGTGGAAACTGCGCTGACAACAAGTATTAGATATATATAAATTAACAAGGTATTATCACTGAAAAGCGTTTTAATACACTATAGATACTCTTGGAGAATACTAACCGTAACATATCACGCAGCATTGCCACAAAAGGTGTGATACCGACTCCAGCTGCCACACAGAGGGCTACACGACAGCGACGGGCATTCTGCATCGGACTGGCAAATGGTCCATCTACCAACATGCTGAAAACAGTACAGATGTCATTACAAATAACATACGACAGTAAATGTAAAGTATTTAGATAAAAGAACCGGTTTGGCTTTATTTTTAGGGTATTTAAAGGTCTTTTTAAAGTGCTTAAGATGTCACACATGTTCAGACAAGTACCAACTTGGATACTCTTTAAAAGTATTATATATAGTTAATTACTCTTTATAACCGATTCAATTTTCTTTAAAGCACTTCAATCAGCGATTTATAGGTATTTGTGCGGGATGAACAGCGGTGAACAAAACAAAGGCGACATGACTAACTTTCTTTGGTCTCTAAAGACAGGGTTTCCCTATCAAAACACGGCTTAACTATTGTTACTAGCTTTGTAATTAAATGAAGAAAACAGTATTAAGTATTGAGTAAGCCGGTACCTAAACTGAAAATTTACTGTTTTATCTTATTGTTTCATTCCTTTGAAAGTAGCTTAACGATTAAACGGCTTGACTTAGACTAAGGTTGACTGTGATGGATAAGAATAAAACCCTTATTGCATTGGGCTCCACTGACTAGAATCACACAGTGAATTGATATAATATGCGCTCTAGAGTTAATTGGGATCCCTCATTAAGAATTTTCAACTTAATGGATCCTGTTACAATATTATTTTATTCCGATCCCTAGAAGGAGAATTACAACAAGTGGTCTTACCTAACTTCATCCGGCCGTTTCAAGAAAAGTAAATTCTCTAAAGATTCAGTCCAGTCACCTTTGACTCTTATCCAAAGCGTAAAATTTCTTCGATTGGATGTGGGTATCTGTAAAATATAGCTCCATGATGGTAACTATAGGCGATAATAACGACTTTCTTCGATGCTTTTTTCGGATTCTTATTAGTATTATCAACACATTTAACATTGCAGTTTACTTGCATAGATACTCACGCTATACGTTCAGTCATCTGTTCATGTTTAAGGATTACCTAGTCCCACCAAAAAATCCGGATCAAGTTTAGTAGTCACTTCGAATCGTCCTGATAAGTAAATATTTTTCCATTTCTAATCAATAACTGTTAGCATTCCGATGGTATCACTTACCACAACAGCTGTGAAAGGATGCCACTCCAATAGAGATATATATGGACATTGCAACAGCACGTACTGCCCTGGACGACATTGAAACTCTTCGTCAGGACAGCTCAGGGTCAAGCTGATTGTTCGACCAGACATACGAGTTATCTAAAGTGGGACAAATATAGCATGATAATTCTACCGAATTGAAAAATGTAAATAATTAGGTGTATAAATTTATAACCTCAAATCGACTTCACACGGCACCTAACACCTTAATTATCTTTGTAAAGGCAAATCGCAGCCACAATAACAAAAAAATAGAATGTGAATAGTATTGATTTCTGGGAAACTGTAGTACTGGCTGAGATCAAGGTATTTGAGGCTTTTGCTATTGTTGGCTGCTCTGGTAGCTGAGACCACGACATCCATACTAACGTAGTCACGGAAGCGAATCAGCGTGCTGCATCTTACACTAACCTAGTTCAAATGGGCTGACAGTCATACCATCAGGCCTTTTACAGTCGCTGCGACAGACGTGTACGATGTGTAGAAAATCACAAAATAATTTTTACCTGTATAACATCCACTCTAGCCCGGTTCCGAGACAGTATTCGCCAAATGAGATCGAGGAAGAAACAACTGAGAGGCATTGCCATCCACAACCATGTCTGAAAATCAGAATAAAATTAAGAGCACATCAGAAAATCTGATTTTGAGCACAGTTGAAGCAAAATAAAGTCGTGGGTATGTTTACGATCCATGACAAAGCCTATATATGTATACATCCTATTCTATCATAGACTCATTGTTAAAGTCGGCAAACGACAAACTATTACGATGTATTCATAGGGCCGTATCCAAAAATGTTCGTGAATGAAGAAATAACACCGAAGGCCGGACTCATAATAGTTAAACCGATACGGAAGAGTAATAAAACTAGAGCTCAGTTAAACACAGGGTTGTAGAGAAAAGTTTTCAAGGACCGGAATTATGCACTCAATACTTCGAGTTGTGGTTGTATAGACAAGCACAGGCTTGTTTTTGGAAACCATAGAGTTTCCTCGCGATACAGGGTTTCCCTAATACGCGGCTATGAGTGTGTGCGTTATTATTATTGTTATTATTTTATAAAAATGTATTTTATAATTGATATTTGAAATACTTTCGTGGTCATGATTGTATTTTGTATTTTAAATAACTAATGTGAAAATATACTATTTTGCACTTTATATTTTCAGTACACATAAAAATATCTGTATTTCGTTTTTTAAATAATATGCGAAAAAACATTGGTTATTTATATTTTAATTAAGATACAGTACTTGCCTACAACCGTAGTTGGCTACAACAGCCCTGTGTCGTCGTAATGAATTTAGAGTGCTCTAAAAATTAAATAGATGTTCCTTCATCTTTTTTGCGCAGTGTACTTGTGGGCTATACGTATATATATTTAGAGACAATTGAACACAGCTGTTGGTTGTACACAATTAAAGTCAAATCATGAATTAGATGTTAATCGTTTAAGGGTGATTTGATAAAGTAAGCAGCTGGAAACAACGTGAAAATCATCAAGACAATAAAGTTGAAATTCGTCACAGATTTCTCACAAATTTGTCTTTGTGGGCATCGTAACGCTTTAACTGACGGTTGGAGGAATTTCATAATTATTCGTATTAATTGCTACACAACGTCCTAGCACTTAGGATCTCATTTACCTGTAAAATTCAGCTTGGATCGGAATGTTGTCGGCCTAAAGCGCTTACGGTTACTATTCATAATTATACAATTACATATTAAAAAAATATACGGGATAGTTTCATAAACTGTTTGTTCAAATTCTAATAACAATCGAATAAAACTAATTTTTGCGTAGACGAACGTATTGAAAAATAAAGATTTGGCGGAACTTTGTATTTTTTCTTTTTACATAGCTATAGTAGTCCATCGTATTTCGAGCCCCATAATTCACTTGTTTATTCTGTTTTCATCATAAAGAAAAAAAAAATGATGAAATGAATTCGTATTTTTAACGTGTTTTACGAAATACGTCTCACAAAAACTTTTCACGTTTTTATTATTTGGAATATCTGATAAAACTACGTTAAGTTTCATTAGCCTAGTGGCTATAGGATGGACCCTACCAGTTAAACCGCTTCAGAGTGGCGTCCGTACTATAGGTGTGCTTTAGTTATGGTCTCACTAGCACACTATGGTGCTGAACCTGGTTGACGATATTAAGATGAATATAAATAAAATAAATAAATAATCTCATTACAGAGTACTAAAAAAACCAACCTTGAAAGTACGTGGAATTACATATAATTACCAAGTTTTATTGAAATCGGTTACCGGAAAGTGCGCAAACCCGGATTCTTCCCTTAGTTCGCCACTATACGGGACTTGACACAGGAGATAATAAAAATCGGTTCTCACTACTCAAAGTATATTGAGAGAGAAAAACGCCTTGAATTGGAGAATAGCAAAATCAAGCATTAAAATAATTGCTCCTTATAATAAAATTTAGGCGCTATTTATAAAAATGAATCTTCTTGCGTGAACAGCCACCCTAAGAGGTGGATGATTATCTTCAAAATTAAATGGGACTACTAAGGAGGTACACTCATTCCAACAAAAAAATAATCATGAAAATCGGTTCACAAATACCGGAGTTATCGCGTAACATACATACAAAAAAAAAGAAAAAAGAACATACAGTCGAATTGAGAACCTCCTCCTTTTTTTGAAGAAGGTTAATTAATAAATAACGCACACACTCAACATGGCCCCGAATTAAGGAAACCCTGTGTCGCGGGTGCCATGGACACACACATTGACAACCACAATTTACACCCAAACTCACAAGATAAATAAATGTAAGCCATACAAATATTTCTCCCGGCCCGGGAATCGAACCTGGGGCTTCTGCGTGGCAGTCATGATAACCGTTCGGCCACAGAGGCAGTTATTATATGTTGAGACAGTAACTGCGAAGCGTACTTGCCTGATATATACAAGGCGTCACACGGCTATGCCACATGGAGTGAAAGTAAGACATCATTTTGATTTTAAAAACAATTCGTACTGCATTCGAAGATTTTTAAGGAATCACCTGTCGGAACCGGGAATCGCACCCGCCAAGTGTGAAAAAAAGAATGCCTGTAATTTTACTTTACTGGTCGAAAGCCTCAATCACAAAGATCGTTTTCTTCTAAATAACATAGCATCTTAAATAAAAGAAAGACCATGAAATTAAACATTTAACTAAAATAACTAGGTGCACTTAACTGCAACTTAATATATCAATTCAAGTTATCAAGTGCTCAAAATGTGTCCCATTCAGTAGTACTTATACAAATTCTCCCTCTTTTGATTTTCGCTTCCTGTTGATTTATTTATCTTTCATGGTGAACGTTGAAAATACTAGGTCAGTTTGTAACTCTTGCACACTATTATACCGGTTTCTGTAAACTAAATCTTTTACAGGAAAATTATTCCTGAACAAAATTTCAAATTAAATGTTGAATTTCATGGTCTTCCTTTTATATAAGATGCTATGTTATTTAGAAGAAAACAATCCCTGTGATTGAAGCTTTCAATCAGTAGACTTAGTAAAATTACATGTGGTTTTATTTTCTCATTTGGCGTGTACGATTCCCGGTTCAGACTGGCGATTATTTAAAAATATTTGAATGCAGTTCGAATTATTTTTAAAATCAAAATGAACTCATCTTTCAGTAAAATTTTCAATCTACGGCATTTAAAGTAATTTCCCTCCGTATGGTATAGCCATGGGACAGCCTGTATATCGTGTTTCTAGAACAATGCCGAAGAGGACAAACAACAATCGTTTTTGGAAATTCGTCAAGTTTTTACATAAAAAACGTTAATGTTCGATATTCTGCCCGTGTTATTCAATCTATTATGCACCGCGTTCTGACTGGAACGAAACTCACAGAGTTATTATTATTATTATTTCCTTTATGGCGGCCACTAGGCTTGTGTGTTTTAGTTTTACAAGAATAATATAAAAATTATCGCGATCATCGCCAGTGTCGCATCATCGGTGTTGACGTTGGTTGTAGTTATCGCTAAAGCATTGAGCTTTACTTAAAATAATCTAATTCTCTCTTTTTTATAATACCAGGTGACGGGGCAAACAAGTCATCCGCCTGATGGTAAGCGACACGCCTATCCATGACAGTTGCAATGCCACTCAGAGCTTTAGATCGTAAAGATCTGAGGGGCACTTCCACTGCGCCCGTCACCTTGAGACATAAGCTGACAAGTCCCATGTGGCTGTAATTTGACCAGCACCCTTACCTTTCATAACCGGAACACAGTAATGCTAACATTACTGCTTGGCGGCAGAAATAGGTAATGTGGCAGTACTTCCCTGGGCGAACTCTTTCACAAGGAGTTCTATTGCTACAAGATTTACAAAACATTTCATTTATTATATTATTTTTCGTTATGTACAATCAGCTGGACGTCAATAGCTTGATGTGCTGCTGTCTGTACATAGCATTATAAGGTTTGTAAACAGTATTATCATATTATTGTTTTTATAAAATGCTAATGAATAGTAAAAGGAAGTTTTGAACATTACCTATTTTACAAGATAATGTATTTTATAAGTATGTATGTATGTAAGAAAACAAAAGTAAAGGGTTTTCGCATTTTCTTAAAATTTTCTTGCTCTCAGATTGGATGCTCGGTTGTAAACCATTGTATGGTAGGTATGGCAAACATATTATCTACGTAATCATCTGAATGACATTACAATATTTAAAGCAATTTAAAAGTTTGTAATACATTGAGCATGATTTGTTACAATAAGATATTTTGCATTATTAGCGAACACAATTGCCAACTTATTAGCATGCAATGTAATTTCTGTTTATCTCTACCACATGGGACAACGAGCTGCAGTGATTTAAGTGGACATGAGCGTATCTAATACTAGATACAGCTAATGTTATATACGGGGCGGTCCGGAAGTGATAATCAAAACGATGAGATAGGGTTGAGCATTTCCAATCGATTTGACCACTATTGGGACTTCGGAAGTTGATGGTTCAAAAGTTATATGATGATATGATGGTTAAAAACAAAAATCTCTAAGTGAACTCCTAAAAAAATCACAAATATTTTTTTTTATGTTTCTGAGGTGTAATAATGTATCTTATCAACAGAACTCCTTTCATAAAATGTCTTAGCCAATTATGGCAATTGCAAATAACCCTTTAATGAACAATTTTTTTTCAAGAAACAAAATTGTATTCTTTTCAAGAGAAGCTCGCCAAATAAAATGTACCACAGAAAGGTGCCCCTGTAGCAGAAAAACTAATGCATTTCATGCAGATTGTAACGATCCACATGACATTTATTTCTACAGTTACATTTTTTTAAATGGGTCATTTTCTTACATAATTATAATTCCGTGTTAAATGGAAACGTATGGAAAAAACATCTTAGATTTGAAGTATTTCAATCGTTTACACTAGAACCTTTTAACTGACGCGCCACTGCAGCGCGTCTAGGTACAGGGGTCTAATTTGAATGCGCCTTAATCGCTTACCATTATTAACTACCTACAAATACCAAAGTATCCTACTCCAAATTTTTCAAGACAACGTATTTTAGATTTATACTATTTTACACCTTGAGCTTGTACCTCGGGCGTAACACGTTCTATTCAGATATATTCACATATAAAATAGGTAAGAAATACCTTTATTGGAAAATATTCGCTTTTGAAAGCTAAATAAAATCGTATGTCTTAGTTATGGCAAAAATTACATACCTATACACGAGGAGAGGCAAGATACAAGGATTTTTTTTACTTACCTTAGACTTAATAGGTACGAACGTAGGCGCTTTGGTAAAGTTGCTACTCGAATGGACTTGACTAGAATATATTCCATTTGGTTTCAAAGCCTCCTCCTTTAAAACTCCGCTGCAACAAAACAGTGAGTTCACCTTGACCTGTACGAATTTATGGTTACGCAAAAACTGCATGAAAATGACTCACACTCTGTTATTTACATTATATTAGCTACAAGACAGGACTCGTAAGAAAACAGTAATCTTTAAACGATATTACCACATTACATTCTTTTCAAATAGCAGTACATTTTGTTTGTGTTTTCCTTTCATTAAATGTGATTTGAATTTTTATTGTGCAATAAATGATAACATAAAGTTATTAAAGAACATTGTCAAAACATCGTCAATTCAAATTGAAACAATAATATTATTTAGATACAATAACTAACAATAATAATAATTGGAAATGTATGTTTTCTTCGGGTCTAAATCATGTGTATTTGTTTTTCAAACAAACCAACGTTTCAGGCCCGCTCTCTTATAGTATCGATGGCATACACTATAACACTTTCTACCGTGATGAAAGGATTTGCCAATCTGTGTAAGGTTATCGCCGATTGTCGCCCAGGGTACGCCAGTAGACGCACTGGAATGGTACGTCGTGCTGGGAAGCTCCTTTCGTGCACACCTTCACCTTCACAGGCCCTTTACCGGTTCCATGGTAGCGGCTGACTCGATCAATAGATTTGTTTGAAAAAATAAATGTACGCGATTTAGATCCGAAAAATAAACAGTTTCTTTTCCAATGTATAACAATCGCGAAAACCAAAGTATTCAATAATAATGTGCTAGAGAACCACACCAAATTACCTGGTCTTTAACTAGAGAATTATCTGTACTATGTTTGAATACAACAAAACAGAAATAACAACCCAAGCAAATAAATTTACAAAAGTTCGTTTTTCAAACAACCATCATGGCATATTTGGCCAGCCAAAGCGTAGTGGAACTGGTTCCATGTAGGTACTACGCTTTTTTTTTAAATCTGTTTTGTGAGTTTCCCAAAACTGTTATTATTCGGATTTCTTCACAGTATTATTGAGAATGCAGTATAATACTTGCTAATACTTACCTCAATGGATGAACTATTAGTAACACCATAAACGGCAAATACAACTGGTGAGTGTACCAAAAGACGTTGTACAGTCGGCGGCGGATCGGCCGGGAAGACATCACACCCATGCACGTTGTCAAAATTAGCATCGATATCCCCGTTAGCCCTGGCAGGCTTAAGAGGAGTCGGAGAGGATTCTGGGAAAAGAAGATTTGTAACTACACTCTCGAACAATGAAATCGGGCAGAAAACAGATTTTTTAACTTCAGTAATAGTGGAGCTAGGGCCCTAAACATTTTTTTATGATACCAAGTGGAGCAAAGACATTAGGGGCAATGCCACTGCGCCCTGCGACATAAGTTGACAAGCCCCATGTGCGTGTAATTTCCCTTACCCTTCAAAAACGGAACGCAGTAATGTTCACATTACTGCTTGGCGGCAAAAATAGGTAGCAGCACTTCGCAGGACGAATTCTTTCACAAGGAGGTCTACTGCTTCTTCGAAGAGCATGAGGATTATAGCAATTCTTCTAATATATACCAATTCTTCTAATTACCTATTTATTCTTACAAGATGATACACTGTTGTGACAGGACGTGCATAAAATGTTCTTTTTTCCTATATTTATGGTGCACCTACATTTAACAAAGCACGTTCGGCATTGTATAGAATACCGGATTATATACATTCCCTATAACATATACATATAATTCACGCCCGTTCCCATTATGTATAAATTTAGACACAAAACTAGTTTTAACATTTTGGGTGATATTATTGCCTGTGACCTTATAGTAGATTCGGTCAGAGTGATTGGAAGATACACGTGCTCTTTTTTTTGCTAAAGATTTTGTTGACCCTTTTCTTACTCTCTGAACTGCGAATTTGTTTATTTCTGTAGATTTCCCATATCTGTGCGTGCCGTTTATTGTGTTGTGTGTGTTTTGCGTGGTGAAGGTAAATTATATGTAGTTTTATGTCTGATATGGAGGTTGAAGGAGGCGGTACTGACCCTCCGGATATATCCGGGGAGTCGGGGCCGCTGCCGCCATCCCCCGACCTTTTTACGTCGATTACTCCTACAATATCTGGTAGTAAACGGAAAAGCTGTATAGCAGAAACTGATAACAGTACCCCAAAAAAACTCGTTACTGAATTTGTAACCCCATCGGCATCTATACAAACCATTTATACGCACCCCAATGCCAAGGAAAAGAAAATTTATTCTACTAATGATAAAGGTCCATTTGTAGTTCAAGTCTCACGTTTGGAGTCTGCCCCAGATAGTGGTTTAACACTAAGACCTGTCAAGTTTGGCCAATTTCTATTCAAAAATAAAATTAAAAATATTATAAATGGCAGCCTGAAGGCTGTTGGTCGCAATAGGCTGTCAATGCAATTTGCTTCAGCACATGAAGCAAACAATTTTGTACAAAATCCAATCCTCGGTCAGGCGGACTACAAGGCTATCATCCCCACCCACATAATTACCCGCATGGGAGTAATCAGAGGTATACCAAATGACCTCACAATGGACGAACTAGTAGAGAGCCTAGTCTTACCTTCAGGAACTGGTGATATCATTAAAGCCCGCCGTCTAAATAGAAAGGTGTCACACAATGATACTACTGAGTGGATCCCCACTCAATCAGTCGTAGTCACTTTCTCTGGCCAGTCCTTGCCACAGCATGTTTACTTGTTTTACTCCTCTCTCCCTGTGGAAAGCTATCTCCTCCCCACCATCCAATGCTTGAAATGCTGCCGCTTTGGCCACGTCAAAGCTCAATGTCGGTCCAAACCTCGGTGCTATAAATGTGCCCAACCCCACTCTGGGGAAACATGTAGTGTAACCACCCCAACATGTTTGTACTGTTCAGCTTTGCACCAATCTAACGACAAAAACTGCCCCGAACTATCAAGGCAAAAGTCAATAAAGCTTGTGATGTCTCAAGAAAAAGTCTCTTACTTAGAAGCCTCTGTTCGCTTCCCGGCCGTCAGACGGTCTTTCGCCGACGTTGCATCTACATCCACACATATACCATCTGACTCATTGTCCTTTCCACAACCCTCCCGTCCAGCCACCACTTCATATAGAAAAACCGTAACAATAAACCAGAAACCAAAGCCACCCCACCAAACCTCAGGCTATGACAACCAAACCCACATGGAATTAATCGCAACTCCCTCTTCCTCTTTACCTAACGGCTCCGCCTTATTAAATAGGTCTAATACACCAGATAATGACAACTTCCTCGATTTACTACTTTCTACACTTTTAAATATCTTATCCCGTTTTGATGACACTGATTTACCGTCCCACGTGCTTAATAAACTTTCCCCTATCGTCAATAAATTTTACAATGGATCTGTACCTTCTGCAGTGGAACTGTCGGAGTGTTAGACCTAAAAAACCTGATCTCATATACCTTATAAATAAATATAAACCCGTTATCATCGTCCTCTTGGAGACGTGGCTGGTTCCGGGATCCTTTTTCCGTATCCCGGGCTATACATGTGTCCGAGAGGATCGTGCAGATGGGTACGCAGGTACTCTAATCTTAATAAAACACTCAATTATTTTCCATAAAATTTCCCTCCCTGACCACAATACTAATGAAATTAATGCTGTTGCAGTCAGGGCTTTTAATATCTCATTCATGTCTGTCTATATTCCCCACCCACATCACTCCCTCATTCCTGAGCTTAATCTATTGTTTTCTAGTATTACCTCCCCTCTCATGATCTTTGGGGACTTTAATAGTCACCACACTGCTTGGGGTTCCTATAAAAATGACACATTCTCCTATCTTTTATTAGACATCTTTGATGAGTTTAATATATGTTTCCTCAACGATGGATCTCCGACACGTAGATCTTTCCCTCTCCAGGATACAAGACGAGCTGTGGACATTACTTTGTGCTCTCCAAGCCTAGTGCCCAGTTCTTCTTGGAGGACTCTTCCATATACTTTCGGAAGTGATCATTTCCCCATACTCGTTTCTGTAACAAGCAGCTGCACTCCATCGAAGCAACACTCTTCTCTATTAAAATTTAACACCTCTAAGGCTGACTGGGACAAGTATGGTCAATGTCTGGATTTAGAGCTACAGTCCCTGCCCAGTGTTGGGGATTTATCTCTTCAAGAAACCTATTCCAGATTTGTAGCATCAATAAATTCTTCCGCAATGGCCTCTATCCCCCTTAAAAACTCACCTCGGAGCCTAATCTCCTCCCCTCCATGGTGGGATCACGAGTGTACTACTATTGTTACTAAACGAAAAGAAGCTGAAACCCAGTATAACAGCTCTATGACCACAAATAACTTTTTACACTACCAGAATGCAGCGGCCCAAGCCAAACGGCTTCTTTCAGAGAAGAAAAAATCTGGTTGGTTGCGGTTTTGCGAAACCATTTCACCCCGCTCTCCTCCTTCTATCATTTGGAAAAACATCAAAAGATTTCGCTGTTCTCAACGCAATAACGATCCCTCCAGCTTCGATCCTTCATGTTGGCTCGATGGTTTTGTGAACAAGCTATGCCCTCCATGGGTCCCCAGTCAAGAGGAGGCTTCTGCATTTGCTGCCGCCTTGGCTTCTCCAGATCGTATGAATGACCCATTCTCGTTCTCAGAACTGCTCCTAGTTTTGGACCAACTTAAGGACTCCTCCCCAGGAGTAGATGGAATACCATATTCCTTCTTGAAAAATGCGAGGACTTCTGCTAAGATGACATTTTTAGAAATTATTAACTCCATATTCCTCTCAGGGTGTCCTCCGGAGGAATGGAAGACGCATGTGGTTATCCCTATTTTGAAACCAGGCAAAAATGCTACAGACTCTTCCAACTATCGTCCCATTGCGTTATCCTCTACCCTAGCGAAAATCATGGAACATCTTATTAAAAATCGGTTGGAGTGGCTCTTGGAAAATAGAGATATTTTAGCTAAAAGCCAGTTTGGTTTTAGGAAGGGTAGCGGCACTATGGATAGCATAAGCCTCCTGGTCTCTGATATTCGCCTGGCCTTCTCAAAGAATGAGTCTCTGATTGGTGTTTTCTTGGATATTTCCGCTGCTTATGATAGTGTGATTCTTCCCCTGCTCAGGCAAAAAATGCATCAGCTGAGCATCCCGGTAAGATTGACCAATTTCATTTTTAATCTCTTCTCGTGTAGGACATGCTTGTTTCGTTTCCAAGGAAACTTTGTCGCATCAAGGAGCGTCTGGAGGGGTCTTCCGCAAGGATCTGTTCTCAGTCCTTTGCTGTACAATATTTATACGTATGATCTGGAGAGATCAGTGAGCGGTTTTTGTAGTATCCTCCAATATGCTGATGATCTGACTATTTATGCCCACGGCTCGTCACTGGATGACATCGGTCTCCGTCTGAATACTGCTTTACAGTACTTAGGCGATTGGCTAACTGACCATGGTCTTTCTTTGTCTGCCCCTAAAAGTGGTGTAGTGGTTTTTTCCCGGAAAAAGTTTACCCCACAAGTTCCAGTCAATATCCTAGACCAGCGTATAACAATCTTTGACAATTTCAAATTTCTGGGGCTCATACTAGATTCCAAATTGACGGGCGTCCCTCATTTAAACTTTATTGCCAAAAAGTGTGAGACTAACATTAATATTCTCCGCTCCCTGTCAGGCACTTGGTGGGGTTCCCACCCATTCTGTCAAAAAATATTGTACAATGCCATAATCCGTAGTCACTTTGACTACGGCTCGTTTTTATTGGAACCGTGTCATAAAACTGCCCTCAATTTGTGGGACAAAATCCAATCAAAGTGTCTCCGTCTCATCATAGGAGCCATGAAGTCTACACCAATAAATGCTCTCCAGGTTGAGTGTGTGGAACCCCTCTCTTTTTAAGAAGGCAGTTTCTCGCTGATAGATTTTTGTACAAGGTGGCGCAACTATCTCCTCACCCTCTTCTGGCCAAGCTTCACGAACTGTCTGATCTAACTAGATCTTCTAAATATTGGCAAATCAAAGATATACCCTGCATTCTTAAAAGTTACCACAAATTTATCAAAATCAATTCTCCCGTTTTCCAATGCGCTAAAAATCCCCTTTTTTCTTGTCTTTATGATGTAATAATATTTAAACCTGAGATAATCTTGGACTTTGGTATTTACAAAGATTCCCCTGCTGCAGACAGACAGTTTAATAAGGCCTTGGCTAAGGACTGGCAGGGCTGGTTGACTATGTATACGGATGCTTCCAAGCTGGCTGCTGATGGTTGTGTCGGTGCGGCTGTATGGATCCCAAAATATGAAATTATTCTGAACTGTAAATGCCCATCTCAGGCATCAATATTCACAGGAGAATCTACTGCCCTACTTGAAGCTCTCAGTTATGTTGAATCTCACAAACTGAACAAAAGTATAATTTTTTCAGACTCAAAAAGCTGTTTACAAGCTATTCTGGCAAACCAATTTGTTAGTAAAAGTAAATTCCATAATATCCTGAAGATCAAGGAGGTCTTGTATCAATGCCATAGTAATAACATTCAGGTTGTATTGGCGTGGATTCCAGGTCATAGCGGGATCCAAGGCAATGAAACCGTAGACATATTGGCGAAAAACGCTATCCAAACAGGTTGCCTTAATCATTATAGGACATATACCTATGACCTCCTGCCTTTAGCTACCAATGATATGTTTTCCTCATGGAGCAATGAGTGGAATAAAATCAAGCTTATCAAGGGCAAGTACTATGCTGATATCCAAATAAGTATCCCCAAAAAACCTTGGTTTTCTAATCTTAAAGGATTCAGTAAATCTGTAACTTCTACGATATGCCGACTTCGCCTTGGTCATGCCTGCACCCCGGTCCATCTGGCAAAACTTAGAATACGGGATAACTCAATTTGTGAATGTGGCCTA
>NW_020654810.1:19756271-19799026 GCF_003589595.1 Hyposmocoma kahamanoa
TCCAAATTCAAATTCAAAATATTTTATTTCGCCAAATATTACAGCATAGAAAAATGAAATGAAATAAAATAATACATTAAATTAAATTAAAATTAAAAATACATATTATTGATAAGAGTCATGGGCCTCAACCGCTACCACTATCCTATGTGCTTGTCCGCATGCAAGCACATCCACTGGTATAGCAGCGGAGTCCCACCGGTCAGTAAAAACGTTCAGGATGCTGTTAGATGATCTACGCAGACGGCTCAGCAGCGACGCAGTATGCTTGCGCAGGATCGCGTGGAAATCATCCGATGCCGTCTCCGCGAACATACCGGAAGCACTTCAGAACCGTGGCAGACCCAGCAGCATCCTGAACGCGTTATTATATTGTACGCGCAGTGCGCCGGCTGACCGCTGCGCATATAAGACCCAGAGGCTGCAAGTGTAGAAAGATTGGCAGAAAGCTTTGAATAGCGTTATCTTGACTTCGTTAGAGCAGCGTGAAATGTAATATGTATAATGATGTAAGGCTTGAAAAAAAATTATTTTTTTCTAGTACTTCAAGTGACAGTGAGTCTAGCGCCTGATGGTAAGCTACACGCCTGTTAAGCTGCGCTTAAATTGCAAAGATCTGACTGAGGGGTACTACCACTGCGCCCGTCACCCTGAGACATAAGTTGACAAGTCCCATACGCCTGTAATTTCAGTAGCACCCTTACCCTTCAAAACCGGAACACAGCAATGCTGACATTACTGGTTGGCGGCAGAAATACGTAAAGTAGCAGTACTACCCTGGACGAACTCTTTCACAAGGAGCTCTACTGCTAATAAATTGTGCTTTTGGTCTTTTTGGTCGAAAATTATGATCCCGTGCAATTTTAAAACTTTAAAATTCTACGGGAAAATGGCGTAAGTAGGTACTTAAAACGACAATACGTGTTACAAGCTTCTAAATCGTATTTACTGGATATTATTGACTT
Organism: Hyposmocoma kahamanoa; assembly: GCF_003589595.1. Taxonomy (NCBI): domain Eukaryota; kingdom Metazoa; phylum Arthropoda; class Insecta; order Lepidoptera; family Cosmopterigidae; genus Hyposmocoma; species Hyposmocoma kahamanoa. Next base: position 19,757,237 of record NW_020654810.1, read on the forward strand.
AAATTACTAAGTGAATATTCAAATTTAGGATCAAATTTAATAGTTTTAATTGTGAAACTTTGAGGTACAAACTACCTAAGGCAATTGAAGTACTGCTACTTTTGCACCAGACTACGTTATTCTTTTAAATTGTCATTTTCCTTAAGTTATGTAAGAAATTTTCAATTAAAAATAGTCTCTACACGATTAACAAAAGGAATAAAACAAAAACTTTCAATGATTCACATTATAGAGCGAGAGATAATCTACAGGCACACACCACCAAAATCAAAGACAACGGCTTATTTAAACAACTCGTTTACATTGCTGTTTAATTTATAATGGTAGGAACACACAGCTAACTAAAAGAGCATTGTATTCCTATGTGATTATTAGAATGCAACGTGTGCTCAGAGAAGTTGACATCATCGTGTAAATCTTGCAGTTCTTGGAATAACGCATGTCTGCCGTTCACCAAAGACACATCAAAATGCTTTATTTCATGGAACATTTTACCAGATTGTTTTATTTTTCTTTAAATTTTTAACAAATTACTAGAATATTATTGGGTTTTAATTGTAATACGTTATTTTAAGTACACAAGTTTTTAAAGGTTTTGTTTGAAGTAAAAAAAAGCACGTATCTTATATTTAAGAGATATACTTACCAAAAAAAATCGCCTTATCAAAAAATCAGTAACGTTTTTCAAAAATAATAAAAATACCATTTTTCACTTTGAATGTGATGTAATAAAATTATTTTAAGCTGTAGCTGTATTAATAATGCAAAAATTACGATTCATTTATAAATATAAGAAAGAGGCTGACAAAATTCAATGGCCTTAATCGAAATAAGAAAGCATGGTGCGATACGAGTCCCGGCCGGTAATATGGTGCAACGCAGTGCGGCGCGTGTCGGAGTGACCGGACAACTGGCGGCAACCACCCAATGTCCGCAGCTTCGAATCTGGGAAATCTGTATGTAACACGTAGTACTTAGTGATACTATGCTATTTCTAAGATCCAATAGAGTTCTGAAGACGTCTAAACAGTACTTCTCTGTCATGTTCAAGGGACAATCTTCTCGTAATAATAGCATACACTAATTAACAATTTATTGAGTTCGCTACTTCTGTACATTAATTTATTAAGCTTTGATATGTACCGGATTATTAAACAATGTAAGTATCTAAGTAAATATAATTTAAAATGTAAAACCAACTAAATATACTAGGTATATTTTTGTTTCGTGAAGTTCAGTATGTAGTTTGAAGTGTAGATTGTTTATTTCAATTTCCCAGTATTTGTCATTAGGTTGTCAGCACTGGGTGGCAGCTGCTTCTGGCTGGTGCAAACAGTGCAACAGAACGTTACATTACACGCAAACACAGAAAATACTCTTGGATTTTTTTTCTAACATTTACAGTTTATGCTAATATGTATTTTGTTCGGTCAAGGTACACTTCATGGATTCCAATTTATTTACACTAGCTTGGTAATGCATAACGTTACGAATCTGTTTCTTAATGCGTTGATAAAAGAACACTAAACGAAAGCGACTTTATCAAACTGATTCCTAATAGAATTTTGATAAACACACTCAAAGACCGTTAACATCATTAACAGTACAATCTGTGTAATTGCGGTAACCTTGTTTTAGGTAAAATATTTGTCTAAAATAAAGTAGTCTAATAAATAACCAAGACAAATTGTAGCAGTGCGTTTATCGTAATCAGTTTTGGAACGTAATTTTGTAGTTTTTACAACAAATGTCATTAAAATCGTTTATTTCTTAAATATTATAGTTTTGAAAAAAAGAAAAACGGCGGGTTTTTGTAGTTACAGTTTGTTTACAAATTAATTTTTAATATAAAGTATTATTACGTTTTATGTTTCTTTCTTGCTTGATTAAGCTGATGGCTCTATAGCCAAAGCTCAACAAATAAACAACTTAATACTATAGCATAGAAAGAGAAAACAACAATGAACATTTATATCAAACTATCTTTTTCAGTGGCGATAAATGTTATATTTACATGCCGGCGTTGCTCCATTGCACATACATGAGTATAGTGTTCTGTGCTTATATTGCACAAACAAGTTATAAAAAGGTTGAATTGTTGTTTGGTTTCTTTCTTTAATTTTCATCATTTAACGCTGTGGAAATTGTTTTACAAACCGACTGTTTATTGCACATACCATTATGGAACCCTCTTCGCCATGGAAAAAGCCGAACGAAGTAATGCAGTTACACAAACTGAAGAAACGGAAGAAAGCGTTACAGGTACTTTACAGCTTACTGTCTTGTGTAATAACTTATATTTCTAGTTTTTTTAACTACGTTATAGTTCTTTAGCCCTTGATTATGTGATGCGACGTCTTTAAAAATAAGCTATGTTTACCCATTGTTAAACTTCGTTCTTTTCGCGGCAAACTGTGTTGTTTGTTGTTGCTGCTCACGTGCCATTCTACATTATATTACGTGTTAAAAGTTTAAATATAACTGTAAATAAAGATAATATACTTTTGTAAATTCGCAACATTGGTTTAATAATTTTTGAGTTGATGTGGCCATCTTCAAAATGACAACTTTCAAGAGAGAGATTTACAGTTATATTAGGAACGGGATTAGTTGATAACTTTTATATGCATAAATAGGAGTTATAAAATTTCGCCTTCATGTACTTCATGTTATTTTTATGATTTTCAAGAGAGCACTTTTTATAATAATAATAATAATAATAATAATAATAATTTTATTCTCAGACAACATGATCCATAATATTTGTTAATAAAAAATTTTTATGATCACATGTGACTTCATTATACTGGAGTGTGAATTATTGTGAATAGTTACTTTATTTTTCTTTCCTTTTACCAGGAGCGCATGAAGCATCCTGCAACCTCATCTACTGAGGAATCCACTAATTTTACAACTGTAGACTTAGATTTCTCAAGGATTCTTGGTGGAGATATAGAAAAAAGACGGAATCCCTTTTCAAAGTAAGTTCTGTTCTTTACACATACTGTCTGTCACCCTATGGGCTAAGCTTATGACACCATGATCCATTACTTTCCACAGAGCCTAATATATTCATGGCAAGTTCTGTTCCTTTGACAAGGATATCTATATAATGCCCCAGAAGTTAGAAGAAAAACAGTTGAACAGTTCTTTATTTTTAATTTTTAACATAAAAGCTTTTTTAAATCTTGTATTATTGTGGGTTTGTGGATGTATACAGTTATTATTGTCACTTCACCATTGGTACTTTAATTTCAACAGAAACAATAATCAGCAGAATAAAAAAGCCAGATTAGAAGTGGAGTCAGGACTTGATGAATCAAGTGATAAAACACTTTTTGCTCTATTAAAGTTACCTGCAAAAATACAAGAGAAACCTCCCATTGAAGTTGACACAGAGAAATTATCTACTTTCTCAAATTTACTGCAGAAATTCACAGCTGAACATAGTGTAGAGACAGTAAGTTAATTTCTAGATTTCTGGGTAAAGGCCCTATGTTACATTTGTTCCAAAATGGTTACCAATGCTCACTTGGTATGGTATATTGTAATGGGCTGCATTCTGCAACTCTACATTGTAGTGCCTATTTAGCATATGTTGGGTTCAGGATATTACTCATGCCACCTGAGCTTTTCCAGGAATCGTAGCATCTCATTGGATTTGCTGAAGATTTCAGAAAGTGATCTTGGCAATCTGAGGTCACATCTTAAGGGTCACAACAGAGTGTTGTAGTAGGATGTATGCTCTGCATAGAAGGCTGTCCATGATACTGGTCAATTTTTAATATCAATGTTCACATTATCAATACGAAATTAATTCTTTTAAATTGTGCTATTTGGTAAGGGTACAAAAATTAAGTCTTAGAACTTCTAATGATTCAAAATAATGACAACATGCTGCATTTTCCTTCAGAAAGTCATAGAAAAGAAGTGCAAGCATCTACCCATTGATTGGGCTCTAAAGACAAAAGTTAGACTGATGTCTCCAAAACCATTTGCTTGGACAGCAAAGTTAAAAGCCAGTGAAGAGGCATCAGGAATCACAGGGTGAGTTTAGTTTTATATTCATCCATTTTCATGCCTGTAATACAGGATGTACCTGCCTACATTTTCATTGTTGTAGCAAAGACACTGGACACTTGTCAATTTAATTTATATATATTTTCGTCTTTTGTTTGTTTGTACACAATATCAAGTTATATCACACAAAAATAAACACTGCAAATTAATAATAAACATTGTGTTCTGGTTACAAATTAAACGCATTCTGTTGTATTAAATAAAAATAACATAAGAAATGTAATTCAATTTTGATCATTATGTCAATTTATTCAAAGAACTTTCAGTTTCACAAGTTGTTTTCATTCCCGTAAAATTTTTGATATAGTACTCACGCAACTGTCAGTGCGAGTTCTCTGAGTAGTTCAGTCAACTTAATTGGATTTGCTCATTTTCTTTTCACTGACATGTTACAGATTCGTACGTTGTCTAGACACAACATCCTCTCAAACTCTAGACACGTCACCACATGCCCGTTTCCACCAAACTTGTCTTTATTGGCAACATCCACACCTGCCCTGGCTAGAAATGTATCCGCGGTCCTCAGGCAAGGTTGCTGCTACCAGCTTTATGGCAACTAATGAGCTAGTCAAGCAAGCATTACATAGAGAATGGACAGAGAGTTTGCGGTCTTTGTTTCAGGTAAGTAGGTGCTGATTATATATATATTGATGTAATTGTTATATTGAAGATACTTCAAAACTTTTGTAAGGCGAAAAGAATATGAACATGCTTTTGTAATACTATAGCATAATAAGAAAAGTATGTGCGTGCAGCCCGCGGACACACACGTTCGCATAATCTCGCTCTGCACAGCAATGGTCGCACGCGCCATTCATTAGAATTGAAGTGTCCGCTCAGTGTTTAAAATAATCTTCTGTGTTAATTTTTTTTTTATAAATGTATCGTTACGTATATGCAAATTCGCATTTCATTACAAAACTGTATAAAGTACTGCATTTGACAAAGGCTATTTCAGTATAGCACGAGAACACTCATGATCTACACCTTAATTTTTTCAATTGTTTTGTACTGTAAGTATAATAATAATGTGACAACCCTACGCTCCGACGATGCGACGTGTAGGCATTGATGCTACTTGTATTATTATACTATGGTAATACGCTGGTTCATGTATAATACACTGAACTGTCCATTCATAGACTTATAATTTATAACAGTTGCTGCGCGCCCTCCATTGTCCGTACTTTTACGTGTGCGCGAACACATTCACGTGCCTGTTCCGCGCAGCGGGCCTGTGCGGCGTGTCCGAGCCCTGCGCACTAATCGCCCCTACCACTAGAGGTTTTAGACAGACGCTCAGACAGGAAGGTAACTTTCACATATTTCAATTTACATGGAAGTACATTTGGGTTAGTGTTTAATTATTTGGAATGTATACAGTCTCTTGGTGCAATAAAGTAAAATAATTAAAATTTTTGAGGAAAGGGTTTAGGAAATCACGCTTTAAGGGAATTTATACGTCTTTTGTACTACAAAAATCACTTTGAAATCATTAGGAACTAATTTGGTAATATCACAGCGCTTTTTAACCATCTTTGCAGACGTGGAGTTCACAATGCCGCTCCGTCCAGACCATAAGAAGAAACTAAACAATTCCACAGAAGATCAGCCACGGAACTCGTCATATGACAGTTGCTACGACACCATGGATGAAGGAAAATCACAACAAGATTATAATCAAGATGACTGTTCTGGAGACGAAGAGGACCCTGATCAATTCTTGGCACAGATGGGCTTGGAAACTGAAATTATTAAGAAAATTAACATTGCACAGGTAAATAAATTGCTGTAATCTTATTGCATCGCATTTATTCACTTTCGATTTATTCAAATTTCATTTCATTTCACACATAACTGCCTTAAGCCGGTCAGAAAAACCTTTATGTCCATACAATAAAAGCGAAAAAGACATCGAGTGTTTCGCTTCTTCGGATCGCCGACGTCAAACGCACAACGTCATTTTCGCTCTTATTACAAGGAAATAAATATTTTCTGATTGGCATAATACGGATCCGTGTCGATAAGTGTGGTGACTCCCTTACTCGAACCTGGGACCTCTGCCACGCAGAGGTCCCAGGTTCGATTCTGGGTTGGAAGAAATATTTGTATGGCCTACATTTATTACTCTCGTGAGTTTGGATATAATTTGTGGTTCTCTATGTGTGTGTGTCCATGGCACCCACGACACAGGGTTTCCCTAGTGCCATTAAAAAAAATTTAAGAGGGACCTGAAATCGGCTTTTTTCCATTTTTGATGCTAACACCTTCTATTGCGTTTGGGTTCTTAGTTACTACTTTGTTCCATTTTTCCGGCCCACATAATAGAAACAACACAAAATATAAACAAAACGTCGTCTCTAACCGCTACGCTCCTAACGTCTCTCTTTTGCTTCCTCAATTTGCATCAGTTTCTTAGGGTCGTATTCTAGAACTCTACTCAATACTGAAGTCAGGACTTGAGAATTGCAGTGAGCACTGAAAATCATACTCAAGCCCTTGCTATTAGGGTCGTATTGTGTTTGTGCCAGTGCTTGAAATCATAGTCAAGTCTGCTCAATTCCTGACTTGAGCATTGAGTCGAGTTCTGGAATACGACCCTTAGTACACTATCTTATATGAAATGAACCGGTTACTTGGTTTATCCCATTGTAATAATAATAATTCATCATTATTTTGCAGAATAGAATAACACAGAACGCCGAAAGCAGCGTAGATAGTGCGGCGGAGTCGTTAGTATTCGTGCGTGGCGCCGACGCACAGGCACTGTTCAACTTCTTACTAAACTGCAAGTCCATCGTGAGTCCCACCGGGCCTTTTGCTGGAGTGCCACCGACGCTGCTATCGCCCACGGCTTTTCATGGAGGGACGTTGCAATCCTTAAAGGTAAATACATGTTGAAGAGTACCTCGATGTATCTCTAAACCAGGGCTTCTTAAACTTTTTATAGTAATGGACCTCTCTCAAAATTTCAAAGAACATATGGACCCTTTCAGAAAAGATGTGACAGGCTCACTCGCTGTAATAATTAACAGCCTTCAATGGGCGCGAAAATTCAAAAAGGTCACGCGCACTGTATTTATTTATCTTTATTTACTCACAATATATTGTACACCAATTTTTATATTAATGCATTATATTAGGCAGGCTTGCCATAGAACTCCAGCGTTCACTACTGCCATTAGGGGTCCATGGACCACAGGTTAAGAAACCCTGCTGTAGATCAATAATTCCCTAGTGGCTCATATCGACCCCCGAGGTCCACACCTATCTATACATATACAACCATTGGCCTACTAACAAATGGCCGTCGGGTCTAATACAAAAACCACGAAAAAAATGTCCGAAGTTAACCTATACAAACGTAGTGTCATGTAACGAAATATAAAACGAAGACTGTTACCCGATTGTCGCTCTGTATGCGATTTTAACGCCCTATAGGTGCTGACACTTTTTAGCGCGAACTCAACATCCATTTATTGATAGGTCAATGTATACAATAAATTTTTGCCATTGTCCATGACAACAGTTAGACGATTTTGAACCTGACCATAGACGGTTTAGTGATGCCCAATTGTAATGCTAACTACGAATCGATTTTGTTAATGAAATGAAGCGATTTACTTAATTGAGTCATACTAGCGGTTTTCCTTACACGAAAATACATAACCTATAAAAGCATATATTTAAAATTTCCGAAATCTTAATTTTAAATCCTCCTTCGAATCCTTACACTTAAATACTCGTTGGATTGCGATTGAAATGTTCGATTTACTAATCGATTATAAAAACTTTAATTGAATGAACCGAATGTTTTTTTTTCGTACAGCACTATGCAACCATAGATAAGTCATAGAAGTATAGATGGAAAATAACCTCACTTTTAGACTACCATTTTTCAAATACGATTTTATGATGCTATTCAAATGAATATTGTTGGAAAAAGTGATGAGATATCAAGTCGAAAACTTCGAAATATACGCGAGTGTTAGTTAATCGATTTATTGAGTGATTGCATTAGAATATTAACTGAACAGGTTTGTTTACTTTTTGTTTAAAATGAATTGGAAGACTTCACAATGTTTGACAGGTCCGTGAAAACATAATACATTCGGAGAGCAAGAAGTACTACTCGATAGAGCTGCGCGGTCCCATATTGCCGACAACAGTGCACTCTTTATTCAAAGTTTTGAATACCAGCTCCTCGGCGCAGTTCAGTGCCACCTTCGCTCACCATCAACCCTCTTTGGCTTTTTCATGGGCTGCTAGTAGTATCGCTGCAGGTTGGTATATATAATAATAACGCACACACTCATAATAGCCCCGCAATACGGAACCCTGTGTCTCGGGTGCCATGGGCACAGGCATAGACAACCACAAATTACACCCAAACTCAAGAGGAGAAATAAATGTACCTATACCATACCATAGGAGTAGTAGAACTCCTTGTGAAAGAGTTCGTCCAGGAAAGTACTGGACGAACTTATCTATTTCTGCTGCCAAGTAGCAGTATTACTGTGTTCCGGTTTTGAAGGGTAAGGGTGGTGGTGAAATTACTGGGACTTGTTAATTTATGTCTCAGATCCTTGCGATTTAAAGGTCTGAGAGGCAATGCAACTGTTATGGACAGACGTGTAGCTTGCCATCAGGCGCACGGATTGTTCGTCCCGTCACTTGATAATGTAAAAAAAAATACTCCCGGCCCGGGAATCGAACCCGGAACCTTTGCGTGGCAGACCAGCATATAGACTTTGTTTTAATCAAATATAATATTTTTGTATATTTACCATCGGATTAATTTGTGGTTGAATGGACCTACCATCATATAAATTTTACTTTAATACTAACATAATAGCCAACACTTTCACTTTGGTGCGAGTTCTGGTACAGCTTTGTCGCTTGATCGTGACAAGTTTAAATCAAGTATGGCAGACTATTAAGGCCGTAAACGCTGTATTTTTACTTGTCAGTAGAAATGTGCGCCGCAATGACACCGATGAATTGAACCGGCGTAAAAGCGGCGTCGCGAGAATTGATTCTTTTTGCGCGTTACGTATCGATGATCCAAGCGGAAGTGTAACGCGTGACGTCTTCTTCACTCTTATTACATGGTCATAAAGGTTTTACGGACCGGCTCAACTGTGGCGACTCCCTGAAGTGATGAAATTAAAATTTGAAAAGTAACTCATAAAATAAAATAATATTTTTTGTTATTTTTGGCACCAGGCAAATCGCATATTATATGCCTGACGCCATCCATGTACAAATTTTTAAAAGTTTTTTACTTTCACAGTTGGCCTAATGAACGAAATCAATTTTTATTCATCTACTTTTTCTTAAGAATAAATGGATTTGATTATCTTTATTGAATTATAAACTTTAAAATATGTCTACCTTTACATTTTTAAATGAACCTGTGCCCAGCAGATGGACGAATAAAGGGCCGATGATTGCTCAGATGCAACATATCCGTCTATTTATTATATAACGTGACCAATATTCAGTCGACAATCGACAGAATATTTATCGATTGCAATCACTAATCGCTTGCAAGCAGGAACTTCAGCGCAATGAACTGTTATTTTACTCCATCATCAAAAAAGACAGACTATACCATCTGATGTGTCTGTTTGCTAATTAAAGTAACATAATAAAAATTATTTTATATAATTTATACATATATCGTTTCAGATGAATCATCAAAAGAGAATGAGCCAAATCATTTTACCAAAGCATTTAACAAGGAGAACTTGTCCGACTGTGGCATAAGCGAGGAAATGCTACAGCACTTCTGTTCTTCAGACCCTAGTCTCATAAAGTCTCTTGACAGTGTGAAATATAACACAGAGGATAATACTTATACATGGTGATATTTTAATTGTTGGTTTGTGACGGTTTCAGTTGTATAAAAATTTTACTCATTTATTGTGATCATGAAGTAAATATGTATTTTTCTAAACTTATTTGTTTTAATTAGCAATTTTGAAATCACTGAAGAATACATTGATATTGGATTTAATTTAGGGATTCCGCAAACAGTTCGCATTCAAGGGTTTCTGTCGTTCCGATTTTTGAGAGTATAAAAAACGTGACACCGAAGCAACGACGCAGTCACAAGACAGTATTGCAGAAGGTAAAGCGTCTGTCGTGCCATCTGTCTGTACAAACTCATTAACATCATTAAAGGTGAGGCGAGTGCAATCTTGTGAGTTATGAGTCGCGTAATTTACGTTGCATTAAGTTTCATACAAAAGTCCGATTTGTGCTACACGTCGACACAAAATGAGTTGTATGCCGACACACGCGTGCAAAGTACTACCTTCTACCCTCCACCTGTACGATCATGTCACACAGTTGCAGCTGAAGTTCGGTCGTATTTACTCGCATCTGGACGTTCAGACGGACATAAACTTTCATATAGTACAGGAAACTATTTTTTCATATTTAATAGATATACCCAATTTCTTTTTTTTTTCTAACATCTAATGGTTCATAAATGCACAATATTTTTATTGTATCCATTATTTACACTATACGACACAAACACCCCATACAAACACTTAAAATCGACTGAATAAAATACGTTTGTCAGGGGCCCCAACCGAATTTCAATCAAACTTACAACTGCGACACGCAAAAAAACGCAACTCACAACTCAAAAAATTACGCTCGCCTGGCCTCACCTTTTGGTGTCCAGTGGAAAAAAAAAAAGATAAGTAAATAAATAATGCATAATTTCCTTAATTGTACGATTTATTTCAATTTTCATTTTTGGTAAATTAAAAATAAAGATTTCATAAGTCCACAATCACTTATACAATACAAAGATTCATACAGATCAGGATGAAATAAATAATATTGTGAGTTCAGGTTTAAAATGACAGTATAATAATAATTATGTTACTTAACATAACTGTTCTAATCACTATGTAACTGTTCTAATCACTTTAAAACTCAAGGTGGAACAGGAATCTTGGAAGCTTAATCTAGAATATTTTATCTATGTGACCATTAGCCGCTCACTGAAACAAACAACACACTATTAGGCTTACACTACATTTGTCAGCACGCTTTCGTAACGCACCCATGAATAAGGTCAGCAAACTCACTTCCTAAAAATATATCTGCTACTGAGTAAAATTTGATACAGCACAAGCTAAAAATTAATTCTACGCGATAGGAGGAAGTCTCTGTTATTGCTCATCCATGAAAGGTCACGCACAAGACCCCTAGTGCTAAAATTGTCAAGAAAGCGGGAGCAAGCCTATGCGCGATACTTGATATTGATATTCTTTGATTTATAGATTATAAGACTTTCGTGGTTATTTTAATGATTATTAATTTGCTTTTCCTTTTTTTAACGCACACTCATAGCCCTGGGGTAACCCTGTATCTCGGGTGACATGAACACACATAGACAAGCACAAATTACAATCAAACACTGAGACAAATTAAAGTAGGTGATATAAATATTTCTCCCGACCCGGAAATCTAACCCGGGTCCACTGCGTGGCAGCCCAGCGTAAAGTATTTGTAACCGCTAGGCTTCTTCTTTGTCATTTTAATTATTTTTAGAATTTCGCCAGTATTAAGTGTTCCGTTAAGTAATTTTTATCGGTTTATGTGGGTTCTGCTATTCAACAAGTTTTGTGGTACTTTGTTAGAAAAACAAGCTTACGTTGTAAATTTTCGGTAAGGGCCTCGGAAGCAATATAAACTACACTACAAATATAATTTTTTTGTGTTAAGTTAATATAAAATGAACGTGTTTTCAATTCTTTTTTGTGCTGGTAGGCGTTGAGCCTATAGTGGGCGGTAAGCCAAAAAATTTGGGAACCTGCGCTCTAGATAACAATCAATGATACATAGAAACGAGATCACGTACGCAATGTTTTTTAAAAAGGTTAAAGCACGATATATATCACTCTTCTGATTTAGGTACGAGGCGGTGGTTATAGTCTATGCATTACTATAAAATGTAGTGTACAATAGACACATAAGAATATCATATGACATATACGGACTGGATGTAGAGGCATGCTGATAAATATAGCATAACCCTTACAGCTATTATTTCACACAACTACCCTAGCCGAAAGTTTACACTACACATTGACACATTAAAACAACGGGTACATTATAGTAGATATTACCTGCTAGTGTCAAGTTGATTTGCGGTGTATAACTTACGCGAGCTTACGATTTCTGAAAAAGAAAAATGTAATAATATAGTTCCGCCTATTATAATTAGAGATGCTCAGAGCAAACAAAAATATTTAATAAAGAAAGGCAAAATTAAAAGGTCACAAGTTCTTTAGTAATTTGTCAAACAAATGTTACTAGACACTGTAACGTATACGGTTGAAGGTTTCTTGTGCCCCGTGGCGTACTATGGCCTAATATAATCTTTAGACTAGGTCTTAAATTTAGACCACAATACGCCTAATTCGAGTAGGGTACTTCACAAAATACACAATATTAATGTATGGTTGTATTGTCAAACATGTAACTCACATTAGAGGAGGCGGTAGAAGTGGGCTGTCCGGGTACGGAGTACTGCGGGCGGAAGTTGGAGAAGTTAGCCGCCGCCGCAGCCGCCGGGGAGAAGCCGGGCAGCGTCCCACCAGGTTGGAACCCTCCCGGGAACTGTCCCAGTTGAGCTGCAGACCGCACACAAATCAGTTACATGTCACAAAATAAAAATATTTAATTTTGTCCCTTATTTGACATATCATTTGGCAATATCCGCCAATTGTAACCTTTACATGACGAAGTATTGTTCTGTTTTATGAAAGAATGTCTTGTTCTTTATTGTATTCAATAAGACTTTTCGTGTTATGGTGTAAAGCGTATAACACAATTAATAAACATTTATAACTGGACGTATTGCATAGTCGGCGTACGTGTTCAATATTACAGTACATAAAACAAGAGTAAGAGATTAAGAATCAGGACTTCTCGATTGTAGATTTAATTGAATGGGATCCTATTATTTGCGCTACAGCCGCACACGTGTTTATTGTTGTCTTATTCCTTTTATCATATTTAATAACTTAGCAATATATATCGCACCCCTCACGTAAGAATGGCATAAGTGGACTTACGTCGAAAATGTTTATTGCTCCATTAGATACAGTAAAATATAGCCCACAACCTCTCTCACTCTTGTAACTCTATCTACGATATTAGTCGATAGAGTTCCAAGAATTAAGTTGTCATGTCAATTTAGTTGCCATGGAAACACACATAGACAACCACAAATTACACCCAAACTCACAAGAGAGAAATAAAAGTAGCCTATACAAATATTTCTGTGTGGCAGTCGGCATGGTAATCGTTCGGCCACCGGGGCAGTTAGATTATTATTATTGATATTAATTGGAGAGGATGTGGGTTATATTTTTGTGGATCTAATGGAGTTATAAACGTTTTTGACGTAACTCCACTTACGCCAATCTTCCATGAGGGGTGTGAAATATTTTTTAATTTAATCATTTATTGCACAGGAAAACACAAATCCCATTAAGTAATGTCAACCCATGAACATGTAATAAGCATTGAAAAAAAAATTAAGTGTTACCAGTGGGTGGCGGGTTGCCGGCAGTGGCGGCAAGGCGCGAGAGGATGGAGCGCTCGGACATCTGCAGGCGCTGCGCCACAGGAGGGATGCGCGCCAAAGTGGCCGGCAGTCGCGACACGTCTGACTTCATGTCCGACAACAGCTCCTCCAACTGGTTCAGCACCTGACAAATAACATTAACGCACTTTGTAGTATTTTGGTCTATATTTATTGTTTTTTTTTTCTTGCCATACAACCACACATGAAATGGGAATTCCTGTACTATGAGTACCAGAGTAACAGAATTCATTCCGGAGCACTTTCCAGATGAAGACCAGAATCAATTTAGAAAAGTTCATTTCGCAAATTGCTCCTACCGGGCTTCGAACCCGGGACCTCCTTATTCAGCGCTCAGTGTGGTCTGCACTCTGAAATCATAAATGTCTTTCAGAGTCAAAATATCTGTAAATTAATTTGTTGGATTAAATGAGTGCATTTTGTCAGTGCAACTACTATTCCTGTTGGATAATGATCCATAATGATGCATAAGATAAAAACACCCCAAAGACCTATAACTCATGTTATTAGTACTTGTGAATTTATTTACCTTATGCAATACAGCATTGGCGGGTTTGTTTCCAGCGAGAGACTCCTTGCTGAGGTGCTGGTGCGACTCTGCGAGGCACTCGACCTCGGCAAAGCGCGCATTCAGCGACATCGCAGGATGGTTCGGGTCCTGCGTTAGGTTCAGGTACGCGGCTCGCCTCAGCTGCTCCTCGATTACTAGAGCTTGCTCCAACAACTGAAAAACAAATGATTTATTTTAATATCATGCCTTTTATCACATTTACCATCCTCGAAAAATATGACCTTAATTATTTGAATTAATATTGTACCTTGAAGCGACGAGCAAGGAACTTGTTCTTGATCTCCAGGAAGTTCCCTTTTCCGACGTCCATCTTGAACGGCTCGTTGATGATTGCAAAACGCAAGTCGTTCTGAATGTCCTGCCAGCGGCCATACCCGTGGGTTACTATGCCGGCCAACAGCCAGTAATCGTGCCGCCTGTGCCATATCTCGTATTCCCTGCCGGGCGCTGCTGCGCGCTCTTCATTCAACCAGAGCGTGTGGAGCTCCGTGAATCCACCGTCAGCAATATTGAACATGAATTTGCGTCGCTCTACTTTGAGATCTTCTTCCTCTTTAACTAGAACGACGTCATCGTCATCGTCGTCTTTCTTTTCCTCCTTGGGCTTTTCTGAACTTTCAGACTCCGCCTTATCGCTCTTGGCGTCGTCTTTTTTGTCGGCGTCCTCTTTAGACTCTTCTTTGACTTTCTCAGCATCTTTGTCTTCTACTTTTTTCTCATCAGACTTCTCTCCCTTCTCTTCCTTAGGAGGTTCCTCGTCAACAGACATACGTCTTTCAGAATCTTTAGGCTCCTCGCTCATTTCTTTAAGCTGTTCCTTCTCCTCTGATTTGATCTCATTCTCGTCCTTAATATCACTGACGTCCATCAATTCGTCTTTAACTTTCATCTCTTTATCGGATTTGTCGTCTTTTGTTTCTTCCTTATCGTCCTTTTCAGAACCACCAGGCGTGGGTGCTTGGCCCGAAGCTTGTGTGGCTTGTGTGGGGGCGGGAGAAGGCGCAGCGGAAGTAATGGGTGTGGCGGTGGATGGAGCCGGACTGGGTGCGGCGCTCTCGTTGGCGCCGGCAATCTTCACTGGTTCCACTGGTTTACGGATCAATTCGGGCATGCTGTAGTACCCGTTGATATGCTCGAACTCCTGCACTTTCTTTCTTATCAAGCTCATAACGCCGATCCGTGTCAATACATGCTGTCTGGATAAACCTTCCCTAGGCACGCCATCGGCAAAGGTTTCAGCGTTGTCCGCACCGGGTTCACAAAGATGACGCATGAACAAAGATACGTAGGCTTTGAAATTGCGTTCCGATTTTCCTCTGAGATCTCTTACTAACCATTGTGAGTTGAAAGCGTCCTGAGGCGGCATGCCGTACCGCATGATAGCATTGAGAAACGACTTTCTTTGCCTAGCGTTAAAGCCGAGAACTTCCATATTGCCACCGACTCTGGCAAGTAGAGGAGGCAAAGGCCTGTCACGCTCTTCGCGTCTCTCGAGGCGTCTTTTGCTCCGACGACTGAGTAGGTCGCCGTTGTCATTCTTCTCATCGAAATCGTCATCTTCCTTATCATCCTCACTGCCCTGTGAGAAATCGGAGTTGAAATCGGATCCATTGTCTTGCCACGTGGAGTCCTCTCTGTTTTCCGTTTGGGCCACACTACCATCGTTATAGTTAACCTGTTTACGGACACGTTTGCCTTTGCCAAGAGTTCTAGCCTGGTCTTCTTGATGTTGCTCATAATGATGCCTGAGAAGTTTTATCCAGTAAGCCGGGTCAGTATTTTCTGCTTCCTGTTTGATAATTTCAGTGTCAACTTCTTCTTCATTATCCCCTTCTTTAGTAGAATAGCTCGCCACTTTGAAAGAGCTAAGGTACTCGTTTGCCCAAGATTCTTTCTGTTCAATACCTTCCTTCGAGCGATCTAACAACTCGCCAACCGCTTTGTCGTCATAGTGAATGGCTTCTTCTTTACCCTCTTCTTCTTTAAATAATTCTTCTGTACCAAATCTCAAAATATCGTCTAATTCTTGCTTTGTGAAATTAGCACCCTTGCCACCCATGCCGGGGCGTACGACCAAGTGCGTAAGCATCATCTTTCTTTTCGCTACTTGTGTTACTCTTTCTTCCACACTGTTACGAGTGACAAAACGGTAGATCATGACTTTGTTGGCCTGACCGATACGATGAGCACGCGAGAAGGCTTGGATATCATTGTGGGGATTCCAGTCAGAATCGTAAATTATGACAGTATCAGCTGTGGCCAAGTTAATACCAAGACCACCAGCTCTGGTTGATAGTAAGAATACGAACTGCGGTGCGCCAGGAGCATTGAATCTGTCGATAGCTTCTTGACGGATTGTACCAGTAATTCCACCGTCAATTCTCTCATATTTGTAGCCCTCGCCTTCAAGAAAATCTTCAAGGATATCCAACATTTTCGTCATCTGTGAGAAGATGAGCACTCTGTGACCTTGTTCCTTGAGTAGTTTCAACATTTTAGACAATAACACTAATTTTCCTGCAGCTTTAATTAGAGCCTGAGTGTCGTAGTTGCCGTGAGGACCTAAAGGAGCCTCCTCGGCCGCTACAGGGAAAAGATAAGGATGGTTGCAGCATTTTTTTAAGTCCATCATTACGTTTAGCAGAGAAACTGTTTGTCCACCGCTTTTTGGATTCAAAGCCTCGTAGTTCCTAGTCAGAATGTATTTATAGTATTTCTTCTGCATTGGAGACAACTCAACGCGAACAATAAATTCTGATTTCGTCGGCATATTCTTGAGCACATCAGCTTTAAGACGCCGCAACATGTGTGGTCCCAACATTTCGTGAAGCCTCTTGACCTGTTCTTCCTTAGAAACGTCAGCAAATTCATTTTGGAATGCCGCTAGATCGTTGAATTTGTCCTTGTTTAAGAAATTCAACAAATGGAACAATTCCTCGAGGTTATTTTGCAGGGGTGTACCAGTCAGTAGTAACTTGTAGTTAATATGATAACCAGCCAAAAGTCTGAAGAACTTTGATTGATTACTCTTCAATCTGTGAGCTTCATCGACGACCAAGACTGACCACTCGATGGAGCCGAGACAAGTAGAATCTATAGATATCAACTCGTAAGATGTGAGAAGCACGTTGAACTTAACTTGAGACTTAATCTTGGAGGGTCTGCCGCCTCTATTTGCGCCATCATCAAACGTCAGCTCGTTTTCTCTGATAATTGCACGAGAATCTTTGTCACCGACATAAGTGATGCAATACAAATCGGGGGCCCACAACTCGAACTCTCTTTCCCAATTGATGATAGTAGACAAAGGCACGGAAACGAGAAATGGTCCTTTGCAGTGCCCCTCTTTGAAGAGGGAGTACAAGAATGTGACTGTTTGGATGGTTTTTCCGAGACCCATCTCGTCGGCCAATATGGTGTCAATACCCTGGCCCCAAGAATAGCGGAGCCAGTTAAGACCCTCGAGTTGATAGGGGTGTAGCTGCATTCCAGTCTCATATACAAAGGCAGGCTGATCTTCGTATTTCTTATTTAGATTGGTGGTTGGGCGGTCTGGTGGAGGGTTATAGCGCCTGGGTTTCGTGGACAAACCGCTGCTGCTTTCGTCCTCATCGATGTTTTCCCTATTCTTACTTTTGCGACCTGGTTTCTTTCCTTTGCTTTTAGTCTTGCCTTCAGATGTTATGAATGCGCGCATATCCTGAAAAATAATAAAATTACGTTTAATTATACGAGAGAAACACCTTCAACATGAGAGTATAAGTTGATAATTTAAGGAAATAAAATCTAAATATAATACCTGATAGTAATCTACTGCTTGTTTAAGGCCAGCGATGTCTGCATGCTCGGACTCCCATGTGGCCTGATCGTAAGATAGATCTCTCCATTTTACCAAGTAATAAGTGGTGCCGTCCCGAGATGTGCGATGGTTTATCACGCGGTGCACAATGAGCCACTCTGGTTTAACTCCGTATCTGAAAAATTGAAAAATAAGACAAGAATTAAAAAGAGAGTAAAGAATTCTTATTGTGCATTATACACTAAAATAAACAAAGCCAATATTTATTTCTAGTTGTTATGACAGGTCAGAATGACATTGAAGAAACTTACTTAATATACATAAATAAATTTGCTTTTGTAGCTAAGGACTCGTACCTGTAAAATTGCTCTTCTAGCACTTTCTCATCCGTGTCGTCATCTTTGGCTTTATCTTTCTGTAAGCGTTTATAGCGGCCGTCGCGTTCATCCAACGGTTCTTCCAACTTCGGCGGTTCTTCGGGGTCGGACTTACGCATATAGTAGCGGTACATAAGAGGGTGGAACACGTCCAACTGTAATGAGATAAATACTGTCAACTTGTATGGACGTAATATGTATTTGAAAAATGTATAGGGTAGCCTAGTTACCGTAAACTATAGGCTACCCTATAAATTTTTGACCGTGCGCTCAAAAAATGTGTCGAATGTTTGCATTATAAATAGAGGTAAATTAGTTATTTAAAATTTCGCAATAATAATAATATCTAACCTGTAACTCAGAGATCCAGCTACAATGCCAATAGGACTTCTCGTGCCACTTGACGAAGAATTCTCTCGCTCGTGGCGCCTTCGACTTTGCCGGCTGCTCCTTCCACCGCCATGTCAGGATCTTTCCCACTTTGCCTTCTAGAGGTTGGCACTAACAAATAACATGATATCTGAATTTTAAGCTCTATTCACACAAATTAGCATATCACGATTATCAATCGATTAGCGAACATGATCTCGAGTAATTGATATTCCTGTTGAAAGCAGTTTTGTTAACTAGGCGATAATTGTCTTGCCGAGACGAAATTATGTGAATTGAGGTTTTTAGGGTCAAACATACTGACTCCGAAATTTGGACTTATGGATCAGTCATTTTTATAAAAAATAAAGCAGTTTCAGATTACTTTGTATTCCATTTAAAACACTCACGCTACATCGAGGACAACGCCATTCGCCGTCGGGGACTTCATCCAGGGGCGGATTGAGGCAATGGCGATGGTACGCCGACGGACACGAGTCGCAGCACAGCAGCTCGCCGCCATCTTTGCAGATTCTAAACAAATATTATACATTTATTTTTTGGGGTTATCTTGTGATCAATCAATACACTATAAGTATATGGATTAAGTGTCAATTAGCGTGAGAAATAAATTTTAAGTTGTCCTCTATGAGGCGCACAATTAAATGGTAACAGATAGTATCAAGCTAGTTTCCAAGTCGGATAGACAGTCAATTCGCATCACGTTTATTAGTTTTATTAGTTTATGATATTTCTTGTTTATCATTACCATGCTTCCCATTACAACGAGTCTGGTTACAGATTAGTAGTAACTTGTAACAAAAGATCAGAAAGGAGATTTATATTTCATAAAAAGAACATCAACATTTGTTTCTTTTTTGTCAAATTGAATGTGTAATCTGACCTGCAGAACTCCTGGTGCTCATCCTCATCCTCTTGGTCCTGGTTCCCTTCGGCCTCACAGTGGGGGCAGGACCAACGGCCCTCGGGGGTCTCCTCCAGCTCGGGCTCCAGGCACACGAGATGGTAGGCGCGTGGGCAAGTGTCACACAGAATTATCTCTCCGCCTTGCTGGCACACCTGATCATACAAATCCGAGGTCATGACTAAAGAAAAGATGGAGGCAAATAAAGATGTTAACAAGTGTACCCACTCGGTCCCATACTAACAGGAGTTTGTATCAATGGAAGAATCATCCCCTTAAGTAAAAGCTCAATTAAGATAATACGATGTACTTCGGAATCGCAGGTTATGTAGTCGATATTCTAGATGCACATATTCATAATTCCATTTATATTATGTTATTTTATTTCCTATGCTACTTGGTTCTAATTGGACATAGTTATGCAAACAAGACCCAACTCACACCTCGAGTGAAATTAAAAGTCCTTCAGGGTACCAACCCTAAATAAGTAACTTTTTAATAGCTAAAAAGAACCATGCTGCTTAACTTCATATAATGTATTTTTTTAAATATGCTAAATGGATCCACATCACATGTACTGAAGTATTGTAGATCTTTAGTGTTTTCATCACGAAAACTAGAACATGGTTCTCATTAACTAAATAAAAAAATACATAATGTTTTCTATTTATTGCTATATAATATAAGTTTCCCTATATCATTCTCAATGCTACACATAACTCACGTTCTTTGTTTCAAATAACGTACCTATTTATTTCTTCACACTGTTTTTACAAAAATCTAATTATCTCGAAAGTGACATTTTGTGGATTGGTTCTAGTTTGTCCAATTAAGACTCGAACTCGAGTTGCGGACACTAGCCCGTTACACCAAGTACCAAATACCAAGACTCGAACTTATTCAATTTGTCCAGAAACTGCGATATGACATTTGCAGTCTACCGTACAATTATGATAAATAAAAAAAGATTACTTACCTCACAATAATCCTGATGTTCCTGTTCCCCTTCAGCTCCGTCAGGGAACTTACTGGTAGTCTTGAGCTTCTTCTTTTTCTTGCTTTTATTTCCGATCTTGGTCTTAGCTTTCTTTTTAGGCTGTGGCGGCGCGTTGGGGTCGTCCTCTTTTGGCTGCAAAGCGGGCTCGTCAGTCGCCGCTGCTGCTGTGGTGGCTTTAGGCTCATCCGCTTCTGCTAACATTTGCTCAAACTCCGCATCCGAGTCTGTGTTCGCACCGGCGCTAAATTCTTCCTGTAATTTAAGTTTGTACTCTGTTACTACATTTTTTTATAATAAATTGTCGTTTTATGTAGCTGTTTAATAGCTTTGAATACTCTATTCATAATTTTACAACACGGGGACACTACGCAAAACTCCCAGCTCAGGAATAATTTAAAATTCCTTTTCTAAGAGCGTTTCTTCCACTACTCTGTATAAACACCTTAATATAGAGGTATATAACAATATACCTCTATATTAAGGTGTTTATTTTCAAGTAAATTAAGCGTATTTATTACTATTTCTTTTAATTATTGCAAAGTATTATTTCCGATGGAATTAAATCATTTCAAAATACTCATCAGACATGAATCGAATTATTTTTAACATCGACACAATATCTCGTAGCAGAGGGAAAATGTCCTTAATGGACTTTCTCAGGAAAGTTTCAGTACCCTACAAAATGGAGGAGGTGGTTTGAAATCGATAAAAACTAACACTCACACTGCTAGTGCGTTTTCTCTTGCTGAACTTGATCTTGAGCGTGGGCACCTTAGGTTTCCGACCTGGTTTGCCTCGCGGCGCGGTTCCGTGTTTGGCCTTGCGTCCTCGTTTACGCGGCGCCGGCGTGTCTTCATCACTTGGTTCTTCGTCTTCCTCCTCCTCCTCCTGTTCTTCTACAACTTCGTCGTTCTGTGGATGTAAATTTAATTATTATTTGTCTAACCTTAACCGGCTGAGTAGAGCGACATCACACATATATATAGTTCATATTGGTTCTTAAATTTGTTTAATAAATAATATACACAATATTACAAATGTATATTAAAAACAAAGTGACAAGTTTTAGAATTCTTTATGACCAAAAGTTGTATAACAATGTATTGACTTTGTAGTGTTTACTTTTTGATGTGGACGTAAAACTATAACGCGAGTTTCTAAAAAAAAATTATGGCGGAAACAAGCCGAAAGCTATTCAAATCTTCTAAAAAAAGGCGTCAGTTTTGGTGGACCCATTGTTTGCTAGAACGGCAAATCACCGTCCAGATATTATAAATTCCTATACATCAGAGTCGACTTCGTATCCTAAAAAAATACCTTAGGTTCTTTAGGCGGGCGACCCGGTCTAGCCTTTGGCGTATAGTCCGAAGTGGTGGAGGTGTTGGTATTCTCCTCTGAGCCCATCTGGTTGCCCCCACTCAGATGTGGGTTGGTCTCGCAGAATAAGCGCCATTTTGCCGCCACTAGCATCATTAGTTTTGACACTGGCACCTGTAATAAACATTATTGCCTTTTCAATCTAAAACTGAGGCATTGGCTTAGGTAACTTTAAGTATATAGTCGGGAAGATGTCAGTAAGATAATTTTGAAACAAAAAGTTAGGTTGTGCTATACTATACTATACTGCCTGTGAAAAAAGACCAGGCAGTATAGTTGTACAATCTGTGCAAAACCACTGAAACAGAAACGAGCAAAAGAAGATGCAATATATAACAATCGTTTATAAGTATTTCATACACTATTAAAAATACTTACTTTGGGGTTTTCTTTAACAAGCAAAGGGCGAACATGCTGCTGGAACAGCTTGTAAGAAGTCAAATTTTCTAAGTCCGCATCAGAGTACTGTATATCCACATCTGTGAGACTGAATGAGGAGCATACTTCTTCCACTGTGGGCATTCCTGAAAAAAAGAGACATTTTGAAAACTCTAAATAACTACATACTAATAAGTTATTAGAGTAGATACTACCTCAGTAGCAATAGAGCTCCTTGTCAAAGAGTTCATCCAGAGAAGGACCTTACTTACGCATTACTGCGTTCCTGTTTTGAAGGATAAGGCTGATGAAATCACAGGCACATGGGACTTTTCAACTTATGTCTTACGGTGATGGGCGCACAGGCAGTGCACCTCAGATCTTTGCGATTCAAAGCTCTGAGTGACACTGCAACTGTTATGGACAGGCGTGTCGTTTATCGTCAGGCGCATCACTAAGTATCATAAAAAAAAGCTCGAATTCAAATTTTCCCCCTTCTGAATCGGTTCTATTGCGCGGCTCAACGGCAGGAACACTGCCTATAATCATTGACTTACAAATAGTCAATGCCTATAATTCAAAATTTATTTTTTTACAAACGAAATTAAAGCCATTTGAAAAAGGTATATCGTGTAATATACGTATATTCTATTTAGTTCACTTGATATAAATAGCATTGGTAGTAGTATAGTGGTAAAGTACCTACTGAATACAGAGATTTTTTTTTTCTATTGTGAAAGTTTTTAGGAATTTTCACGCCGCCCGTATACTAATCAATCCTCAGTTTTACTATATGTTTCTTCCAAGTGATTGACTCAACACCTTCACTGTTATGCGGAATCAATCAAAGCCATTTGAGGATGAATCGACTGCTTATATGTATTCAGTCAGAACTCTATTTAAAGACTATGACCCGTATTAACAAATAGAGATATATTACTTAGATCTCGAGATGAATCTCAAGCTCTCTTGTATTCATAGACTATAAATCTTGAATAACACCATCCAAAGTGACTAAAGCCCTGAATTTATTTGATAAAAACTTAACAACGAACTTTAAGTGCTTATTCATAAACATTAGTTTATTACTAAGCAGACGTTTGCCAACTCTCAAACGATGCGTGATCAATAAGTATCGTTAAATGCACATTAACTCAAGTTACATTTATTAAAAAACACAGTTGAAGTATGCTTTTAATATCAATTGTGTACTTGAGGTGATTTCTTTATAGTGACCGAGTTTTAAGCAATAGACTTTAAAAATACACTACATATTATTATACTTTTTATACAACTGTAAACTACGTGATGTTATAATATAATATAATACAATTTTTTAAGTACACATAACTATCATAAATACACAATATTAAACATATCAATAAATGAATATGTAATTAAACAGAATATAAAAAATAATCTCAACAAAAAGATTTGTAATAATAATAATAATAATAACGCACACCGTCAACATACCCCCACACTACGGAAAACTTGTGTCGCGAGTGCCATGGACACACACATAGACAACCACAAATTACACCCAAACTCACGAGAGAAATAAATGTAGGTCATATAAATATTTCTACCGCCTCGGGAATCGACTCTGGGGCATCTGCGTGACAGAGATAGTAACCGTTTGGCCACAGAGGCAGTTTTTTTTTTCATTGTAATGTGAATGTAACACTTATTTATAATATTACGATATAGAAGTGTGTCAAAACTACAAGCTTTCTATGTCATGCCCTACTTATTGTAATATACCGGGTGGAAATTTGTAATGCCACCTGGAGGGAAAGTACTCTAAATACTGGAGATAGACATTTTTACTTAAAGGAAACATTCCTTTCTTTTTTAAAAGAAATAAAACTCCATTCATCGATTTTCGAAAATTTGTAGCAACACGCGGGAATCGAACCCGCTTTAATCTGAAAAAAATGCACCCTGCACTTTTATTGCATCGATCGATAGGGTTAATTATAAGAATAAAATCTCTCTCACAAAATTGGTTAATTAAATGAAAAAACCATGAAATCTTAACGTATTTTAATAAACATAGATAATGTGCTTAGAAAGGATATGTAAAAAATGGTAAAAACAATCAAATGGAAATAACAAACGACAATCCATTTTCAAATGAAACATTCCATATTTAAATTACCTCATGCCACTGACCAAAGAGTCTGCATTACAAACATGTGCAAATTGCAATCTTCTTATCTAAATGGTACTTCGTCATTTTAATGAATAAATGACGTCAACGATAATTAACAGTAATCTGATGGACCTTTGAGTAAAAGTGCTTTAAATTGACCCATTGAATTTATAACTCCAGATTTCATGGTTTGTAAGAGAGATTTCATCCTCATAATTGACCCTATCGATTGATTTAATAAAAGTACAGGGTGCATTTTTTAAAGATTTTAGCGGGTTCGATTCCCGCGTGTGGCTAGCAATTTGCGAAAATCTTTGAAAGCAGTATTATTTCTTTTTAAAAATAAAGGAATATTTCCTTTAAGTAAAAATTTCTATCTCCAGTATTTAACATACTTTCCTTCCAAGTGGCATTACAAATTTCCACCCTGTATATTGTTATATAGTATAATACACACTGTAACATCTATTGTACTTATGGAGAGCAATACAATGATTGAATATTGAGTATACGGGCCTAAGTCATGTACGACCGGAGAAGTCAAGAATAGTCAAGAACACCTTTTTTGTTCTGTGAATTTTATTTCGCATGCGTATTTATTGCGTTTTGTCTGAGGTATTCGCACTTAGAGCCCGGGTCCAGATACCACAAAAGACAATTGAAGATTCTAAGAAAACCTTTGATACAGGGGTTGGAACAAATAGGCTTGCACCATTGGGTAGAAAAAAAGGCCGTAATTATTGTTTGTTGGGACTGTTTGAGGGCTTCCACAATCAATATCACTGCAACTGCTCCATTATCGTTATCCATTCTGATCATAAAACATGACAGCTCAGAGTTAACCGCGAGCCGTTATTGTTATAATCGTAGTTACAGGGTTAATCACTCTCTATCTGAATGAAACTGTAAATAATTATTTTTCCTTCAAAAATATTGATTAAATAGATCACTAGGAGGGAATTACTTTTGCTTATTAGAAGCTAGAAAATGCTGGAGACGATATATTGTGCACTTTGTGTTTGCTGAACAAAACGTTAGACATGTGCTTGCCAACCACTACTCTGATAGAAAATTATTTCTATGTATCGCTACTACGCTTAATAACATTAAACAATCAAAGTTTTTTTATTTTAAAAAACACTAACATGCCAATGAACACCGCTGAACGTGACAAGACATGCTTAACCTAATGGTGAAACTGTCAGACGACTTGTTGCAAGTCTCCCGAAGAGTTTTATTCTCGTATCAATTGCCCTCGTGCTCAATGAAGGAGACATAACTGAGCGCTAAGAAAACATTTTTAAAGACAGCATGTGAGTAAAATTACGATCGGTGGTTGGAGCGTGTTTTGAATGCAAACGTCTCGTCAATTTCGATGATTTCGAAAATTCGTAAATGTGGCAGGCATAAGTACCACCTGAGACCCGTTTATCGGGCGATAGAAAAAAGTAATAGTAGAACATTTTCATCCATACATTTTTGGTATTTTCTACGTTCTATTAGTGGACGACATCGTGTCGATATTCAGTTATTTCAATCAAAACAAACGTGACAAATCTTGATGATGTAAGTGCACAAAAGTGGTCTTTATCGATTATTTGACGAATCGGCGGCCCAGTGGTTTGCACTGTGTAGTAGGACCATTATGGGATATGAACTTTCTAAATTGGTTCTGGTTTGGGTGCTATAGGTAGTGTCCCGGAGTAAATAGAGTTTATATAAAAATTAATAATAGTAGAATAGTTACTTTAGTGTATACAATTTAGTTGTAGTAGAGCTCCTTGTGAAAGAGTTCGTCCAGGGAAGTATTGCTATCTATTTCTGCCGCCAAGCAGTAATGTTCACATTACTGCGTTTCGTTTTTGAAGGGAAAGGGTGCTGGTGAAATTACAGGCACATAGGACTTGTCTTATGTCTCAGGGTGACGGGCGCAGTGGCAGTCTCTCGATCAGAAATCTTTCGACCTCCTCCTAGCACCTCCATTTAATTTTTATTAACTATTGCCGCCGAAATCAAGAACTGCTTAAACAATATGAAGACCTCCGTGGTCGAGTGGCTTACACACCGGTTTTCATGATGTCGCCATCTCAGATACCGGATTCGATGCCCGGCCGGGTCAATGTAGAAAATTTTTCTATATTGTCTCGTTGTGATACCGTCGTTGTTTCTGATTTCCATAACACAAGTGCTTTAGTTACTTACTTTGGGATCCGAGCAAATGATGTTGTTAGACAACATCATTTACGTTAATTTTTTCAACATTAGATGGTGAAAAAATTTAATTTATAATTGAAAAAAAAAAATTATATTAAAAAAAAATTTAATATGAGATTTTGGGGACATTTTCTGCAGAAATTGAGGAGCTGAGGAGGTTGTGTCCGAAGTCTAAAAATTGTCGCAGCCGACGGGAATTTGTCCTCAGAACCACGGTACGTTACTAAACACTGCATTTATATATCAATGACGGTACAAAGCTAACATGAGCTTGTATGAATAAATGTCACGTTGAAAATAACGACACGTGTAGCTCATAACACTATAAATTTACATAAGTACTGTAGAGATCGCATCCGTTTACATATTATTGCGCTCATGGCAGCAATCGCATGTCTATTGTACAGATTTAAATACAATTAACATTTGTCTGAGCTAACATTTTTTAAGCGCATTCACCTTAATGACATATAAGAAGTATAATGCAAGATAAGCTAGATTTATTAATAACGTACAATCATCTACACCAAAAGTTCCCAAACTTTTTTGTCTCGTTGGCCACATGCACATTCTTTGCTTAGACAGCCAAACTTTCTAATATGGATTTTTAGCTAACGCAGTGCCACTCACTTTGATAAGTTTAACTATAAAGTGTAAGACACCTTATAAAAAGAAACACATGTTAAGTTTTATACATTGAACTGTAATTGCTCCACATGTTGTTTCTTGTGAAATGTTTACATGATATGTCTATTATAAGAAAGTATTATGTAAGTAATGTGGATTATTCTAATATTAATGGAAATCCCAAAATTTTGGTCACAACCTGAGAGACGATAAAGCCCACTTTGAGAAACATCGATCTGTAACCACGTAATGCAGAACGACAGTGTAGTGTTCAAATAATTTCTTTTCACTTCGTAACTAGGTGGTCTCTTTTACTGTAACCTTTCTTCAATGTTATTAAATTTATATATACTACACTATAGCATACTACATAATAATGACAACCTCGGTAGCCCACCGGTTTGCACTATGGACGCTGGATGAGGACGTACCGGGTTCGATTCCCGGTAGGACCAATTTTGGAAATGAACTTTCTTCGGTTCTTGTCTGGAAAGTGGCCCAAAGTGAATTCCGTTACTTTGGTACTCATAGTACGGACAACGGCACATCAGACTACACGTTTTTGCTCGAAAATCGCCTCCAGTGCAACGGAACAAGATACGTCAATGCTTGATATGCTGGCGTGTGATGGAATCCGTAGTTTGTCATTACTATGTGTCGGAGGGTCGCAGTGATAAACCCTAAATGACGCTACCGTAATGTTAATACTATGTAACCTGTAGTATCGAGTAATATTTACAACAAAATTCTAAATTTGGTTTTGCTATAAAATTTGAAAAAATATTGTCGACATACAAAATTTTCCGTATAAACACTTGTTTTATTCGTAAACTCTGTCGAATAACAGGAAACAATTATAAAAAGGCACACTACTATACGCCAAATAAATACGATATTAGTGTTGTAAACCAACAGTCATACTACCAATAGCCTATGGATTGTTTCGAAACCTTAAAGTCTAGTAGCAATACTGATAGAGCTGTCAATAGCAAACAATAATAATTATAGTCGATATCATTGGCTAATACTTTTAATTGTTGCCGATAGCGTGGATGCTATTGGATTACTATCCATATTATATAATAGTCCTATTGGTGTTGTTTGTTACAAGTCTTGAAGTTCAACTATCCACAGATTTTCAACACTGCACATTATTATACAATCAGATCGATCTTACAGCACTTACATCACAATATATCTAAGAAAAACATAAAGAATTGGTACTTTTACCAAGTTCACCTCATATCGCATGATTTCTATGGTAGTCAAAAGCAATTAATAATCACTGCATATTTGAAAGTTACAATTTAAAAGCAACGTCGTTAAATATCTGCTCTAGTTTTTCGAATAAAATATCCATTTGCGAATCGTGCACATGGTTACCTACAAATTCACATCATGAAGTTTCTACGTCACGAAAGCTGCTTTCGCCGTGTACTGAACTAGCGCAAGGTCATTGCCCCCACGACCTTCGTGTGCGTCGATGGTGACTCTAGTACATACAACACCTTGCTATTTGCTATAATTCATGTTCATAGAACAATGACAAAATTAATGCTTCAATTTTTTTTTAAACGAAAGGCCGAAATCGCTTTTGTTTTTATGATAATCCTTAAAAAAAAACAAAATAGAGCCACGATTAAATTGAGCTTCATATAACAAATAGAAAATAAAGGATCTTAGTTTAAGCTACAAAATAATAATTTATAGAGTTATTTGTTTCTTACCAGATCCAGAATCGGAAGCCGTGAACGCCGCGGGTGCGGTGTGTTTGCTCCCACGTCCTTTGCGGGATTTCTTAGAGGAGGACATAGCGCTGAGAGCGTAATCGCTATCGCCCTCCGCCTCCATCTCAACTCCAAAGTCTTCATCCTAGACAAAATAAAAATAACATACAAAGCCATGTTTTTTTAAAATAATATCAAGTGACGGGACGAACAAGTCGTGCGCCTGACGGTAAGCTACACGCCTGTCCTTAAAAGTTGCAGTGCCACTCAGACCTTTAAATCGCATAGATCTGAGCGACAATGTCACTGAGCCAGTCAGCCCCAGACACAAGCTGACAAGTCCCAGGTGCCTGTAATTTCACCGGCACCCATAGAGCTCCCTCGGGAAGTACTGCCACCTTTCCTGTTTCTGCCACCAAACAGTAATGTGAGCATTACTGCGATCCAATTTTGAAGGGTAAAGCCGTAAATTCGGAACGTTGTGACGTTCAATAGGTCGTTCAAACATCCAACACAAGACATAATGTACGCGCAAGTCTTGAATGCTCCGCTGTTCGCGCCGCCGTTCCGAATTTGCGGCCTAAGGGTACTGGTAAAATTACAGGCACAATGGACTTGTCAACTAATGTCTCAGGGTGACAGGCGCAATGGCAGCGCCTCTCAGATCTTTGCGTTTTAAATCTCTGTGCAGCACTGCAGTTGCCAGTTACCAGTTGCCAGTTAGTTAGTAGTTGCCAGTTGGCGTGTGTGTGGTACATTGACTTGCTAGTCCCGTCACTTGATCTCATAAAAAAAAATTAAACAATATTGAGGCTATTTAAAATATTATGTTTAAGGTATAAAATAATTCCCCCAGATTGTCTAAACGTAAAAGATGTATGCAGCAATGTGACAAGAATTTAACAATAAAACCAACACCACCAAAACGTTAGTGTAATGGTTATTCCAAAGAGCAATGCAATTTCAGTGTATAATTTTTAATTACAAAATATATTTTTACAATTTTATTATACATAATGCATAAGAGACGTAGTTGTGCACTATATATAAAAATATTTCTTTATTTATTTGTTTATACATAAACATTTTTTTTTATTCAATGTGAATTTGTAAAGGTAAAGTGGTCACAATCAGGGCTAGTTGCCAAGTATGGACTTATCTCTAAAAGTTACAACCTTTATTATTGTTATTCTTCATTTAACATCCATTCCTTTGTGCTAAGATAGTAAATCATTATTATTGATAATTCCTATTAAAATTTCAGTATGAATTAGGGATTCCTGTATTTGCAAGTGATATTTCTGTTCGGTGAGTGGTAAAGACAGGTATGTAATATTGATTTGGACGCAAATACATAAACAAGAGTGATAAAATGAACTAAGTGTTTATACCATTTTCATTTAAGCCTTTTTATGTGTACATAATGTAATGGTAATCAGAAAATAAACAATACATAATAAATCCTATTTTATTGTTACAAAAATTTGTATTTCAACCTTCAACATTTTAGACATTTAAATACCAAATGTTTAGTTAAAGGGCCATTTAATTGATTTTTTTGAAGACACCAAGTGACGGGACGAGCAAGTCGTGCGCCTGGTGGTAAGCGACACGCCTGTTAGTAGGCGACACGCTTGTTCATAGCAGATGCAGTGCCATTCAAAGTTTTAAATCGCAAAAACAACCTTAAACATAAGTTGAGCAGTCCCAGTATATCACGTAAAAGATTGACAAATTTGTTTTTAGGTTGATCACCAAGCTTGATTCTGAGATGTGATGATAGTATTTTATACAAAATAAAATTTCAGTATAAACACTATGCTGCTGATATGTGGAGTTCAACACTTAACATGTGTAAGCTTTAACTCATACAAGTGAGTGTGGGTCATGGAAAAATTTATATTTTGAAAAAAATCATATTTATCTGGATATTTTTTCTTTAATATTCCACATTTAACTTTGATACCAGACGAAAGTTGAAGTTACTGAACGAAAACGACAGAGCTAACAACAAGTGGTGGTGCTATGGTTGTTATTGGCTTTTTTTCACTGTTGTGAAATCACATTAAATCTCGTTTTTCTTTAAGTGGCATTTAGCTATACAACTTTATTTTATAATTCACGCTATATAAAACTTCAAAAGATATTTCCAAATGTAGAACACAGTAAGAGCAGAAGAGCCTTCTAAATTATATTTTTCCAATTATTCCAATTTTTCAGTAATCCTTCTGGAAAAATTTCCACTATTTGAAATTTTTCGGAAAATTACCCTAATAATAACAGATATATGTATATACATATAACAGATATAAATACATGTACCCACATTCCAATTCATTTTTCAATTTCATTCGAATGTTGCTTAGTTTGATTTCTAATATTAAAATATAAAAATGAAAGGTAACTCTGCTCCAAAGACTCCAAGTTTATGAGTTCTTACATGGCCTGAACCTGCTGTAGAGACCTTATGCAAATAATAAATCTTCGAATTTAGCAAATAAATATTAATTCTGTTTTTTGCAATGTTACAACAATTACTCTGTGTCTCCTTTATAAAATCACAATTAATTATTATTGCAAGAAAATTTTCTACATTTTCTAAGTCAACATGCAGTTATGACAGATTTCTCGAAGTTTAACAAATTGTAACTGGAAGTGTTATCAGATATCTGATAAAGAATGATAAGAGGCCCATGACACAAATACATTGTAGCATTGTGTAATCTTGTAATGTAAAATCGAAATTTATAGCTTATTAAAAAACTACTTTGATTTGATCAACAATGGCACAGATATATAAATTTCAATACTGTTTCAGGCAGTGTTGAATACACACGTTGAGTAAGAATTAAAATTGACCATCTTCACATAACAATATAAATTGTTTTTAAGTTAACTCTCGTTACTTTAATTAAGTAGCAGCACTAGACCTAAGAAATTTATTTCAAAAATATGTCTTAGAACTTTATGTCAAAAATTCAATTTTTTTTTTAACTTGTTCATTATAAATTTCAATAAAAACTTACTTCTTCACTCTCATTCCTCCGCTTCTTCTTTTTCTTTCTGCCTTTCTTGTCTTCTCCACGTGCCTTTCTTTTCTTGCCTTTCTTCTTTTTTCTACTGTCTTCTGGTGAATAGTCATCATCCTCCTACATTAAGCAAATTAGAATAATAAGTTTAAATAATTAGAAGCTTATCCTGCAGAAAAATATTTAGTCTGAGTAAATCTTATATACACCAACAATATTGAGTACATAGTGCATATTTACATATATATAACTTTGCATAGATGTAGATATTTTGCATAGTAATAATTTTTGCTAGTCTCAGCACAACAGAAACAAATTATGTATCTCTATGTAGGAAACCTGGAACATGTTGAAATAATTCATATATACTTAAATGACAAATGTAATAAGCCACAAACATATTTAATAATTCATATGTACCTAAATGGCATATCTGGTGGAACCTGGACCTATAGTTGTAATTGTAACTTGAGAATACAATGTGATGGCATTCATGTTACCATCTGTAACATAGCTTGTGTTACTAATTTCAAAGGCCAATGTTTATAAACAGAATACAGTCTGGTTATGCACTCACAAAAAGCTAGAAAAGTTGTAGAAATTTTAATTTTGAAAATTGTTTACATACTGATTACGTAGTATCCCCATACTTGATTGATTATTTGAACTAAGATTAGTTATTTGGCTGATAATTAAAAGTACTTAGTAGAGAATTGTAATGAACAACACTGAGTGGCAGGGAATAACTTAAATATAAATGGAAATGTATATTGCCCCTTTACCTTTGGTGGAGCCTCATCACTTTCTCCAGAGTTCTCGTTGTGACCCTCACCTTCCTCCACGTCCTCGTCCCCTGCAAACATTCAACAAACTGGTCAGACCAGTCGGCCACGCCGGCCACTTGCACTCACCACCTTTAAGGACCACCTTTCCACTGAAACATCACCCACCCCTCACACTAAGGTCACTAATCCCTTTGTTTGGCGGCGTCCATTTTGTTAAGTAATGAGGGAAGATTGCATGTTCTTTTCTGTCACTAACTGCCACTTAAAAATATTTACAACCAAACACAAACAAATACACTTCAAATTCACTTTTTAGCACTTCAACTAAACCAGTAATGAGTTAATTGTCACACTTACCACTGTGCACATCTTTTCAAAAGCCGAAAATTTCTGAATTTTTAATTGCTTTTACCGCAAGTAAACACATGATACCGCTATTCGCGGCTTACCTATGACATGCTAGCTAAACTCAACCTTTACCTGCGAAAGAGCCGTCTACTTCTTCGTCTGAAGCCATTTGATTCACTTTATATTACAATCAGCAACGAGATGAAAGATTTTTGGCCTAGAAAAGATAAAGGACGCGCAGTTTTTTGCGACAAATGGTAATTAATTCAGAAATTGATGCCGCCGTCACTACGCAAGAACTAAATTTCTTCTCTCACTCGCACACACGCGTCAAGAAAGCATGGTAGAAAATTTCTGGGTGGCTACTAAGTTATTTGAAATTACTAAGAGTTGTTTTTCTGAATTTCACTCCAAGGAATCTATTGACGTAGAAAAATTGTACGAAAATCCCAAGTCTAAACTTACGGGAATACATTTATTGTAAAATTTACTTACAGTCTTCCATTTATTGTGCCAAAGAGAATTATTAGAAATGTTTAACGAAAATGGTAACATGTACATACAGTTTACCAACCTTACAAATTACAAAGACAGGATTGCCATTTTCAAGAGTGACAACAAGTCAAACAAAAACAAAATTTTCATAGTCTGTGTCGTGGATTGGCTGTTTCATGTAGATTAAAGGAGTGGTTTTTTATTTTTTTCATATTAGCCTTAGGGTCGTATTCCAGAACTCTACTCAATGCTCAAGTCAGAATTGCACTGGAAACACAAGCACTGGAAATACGACCCTAATGGCAGGGACTTGAGTATGATTTCGAGTGCTTTAAACCATACTCAAATCCTGACTTGAGCATTGAGTAGAGTTCTAGAATACGACCCTATAATTCTAAGCAGTGTTGCCAGATGAATGAAGAATTGTAACAATTCTTCATTTTTCGTAACTCTCACTTTTCATGTATGTAAATGTTAGGCGTCCGCTAACTAAAACGCGGCTAAGTGACAAAATATTTTTTTGAGATATCATAAAAAGCCATAACACTGTTTTAGAATATTGAAATTGTTTAATGATATTTCAGCTATGCATCGTTAGGATAAGTTCCAATAAGTCGAACACGTTAACTAAGTTTAACTGTTTTTAAAAGAGAATTTTGTGCTCTATTATTTGCTATTTAAAATGGTTATTTGACCATATGTCATTTAGCCGCGTTTTAGTTAGTAGATGACACTTACCTGAACTATAGGAACCTGTTGAAATGTTATGTACCTGTTAAGTATTTTCAATAAAAAATCAAACAGCTGAAATTTTTCCCGGAAAATTTCTGGAAAACTCGAAAAATGTAATAAAAAAAAAATTAATTGTGTTTTACGTTTAGATACACCTTTTGAAATTTTATTTAGGGTGAATTATTATAAACAATGGTCGGAAAAAGGTGTTCCACGTATATAGATACGTACAAACATAACTACAAGGAGCAACATAGAGTCGTTAAAATAAGTAAATGTTATTTAATTACTGTTTCGAATTCCGGATTTCCGGAAATGGTCTTTTTACTAACTAATTATTAATACTTGGTGGATTTAACGACTCTATGTTGTTCCTTATAGCTGTATCTATACATATACCTACATTATGTGGAACGCCTTTTTCCGACCTTTGATTATAAAATAAAATTTTATAGCTAAAATTATACGAATATAATTTACGAACGTTCCCAAATTAAGCAATCAGAGATGGCGCAATTAAAATGTAATCAATAAATTACTAGTTATAGCATGATTTTTCTTGAGCGTACATACTGCTTTGTTATGTTTATTTTATTATTATTTACTTTTGCAGTTAAAAAGTTCAATTAAAAAACGAACTTGTAAAATGCAATTTTTACAGAAAAAATTTAGCGTTCTAATTAACTAAATGTAATTTTCGACACAGAGGCCCTGGCAGCACTCACTGGTTCTTAATTAATGTTTTTGCTTTTTGCCCGATTACTTTAATCCATGGTCATGAAATAATTTAAAAAAAAATGAATGTTGCAATTTGTGGCACGCATGTCAATCAGAAAATTGTAAACAAAATTGATTTTCTCTTAAAAAATTAAGATTTTTCTGACAATTGTTGTTGGTGGTAAAGATGAATGCCTTGTTAGATTACGGTTCATCGTCTTCGAGCGATACTGATGAAGAAAATGCGGAGGAAAAGTAAGAGTTACACTAATACTCCGTTATATATCCACTTACCTAAATCTTTGTGTTATAAATGAAATTTCGGTCAATTTTAGGTCTTCAGAAGAAGCAGTGAAACCCAAATTTCCTAAACCAGCCATAGGAGAGAGCGCACTACAAACTTCGGTGTTTTGCAACCCATTCGTGGAAGCAGAACTTGCAAAAGCAGCGATTCTAGAAAAACACGTTAAAATGGTACATGTTGACTTTCTTCTCCCGTGAAGTGCGCTACGCAAACAGCCGCCTGACGTTGTAGTACTCCTTTTTCAAACCCTTCATTTTACCTAATATGTTTGAATTTGTTTCTTTTTGAGACTAGTATATTCCTCACGACTCTTTACCTTGCATGTATGCTATCAAGGCGTGCCATATATTTCAGCTTCTCAAGAACATCGTATTGTAATACTGAGGTAGGACTGAATATACAAAGAGCGGCATTATACAACCAATAATATTTCATTATTGACCAAGCTGCACGACAATAATAATATTAAAATAACAAATTGCTATAAGTTGCTAAAACAGCTCTCTTCTCCATAAATATTAAGCTCTAGCATTACAAACTGCCCAACATACTACGCAAGACGGTTTGATAGTGCTATTCTGTTGTGAGTCAGTACAATGTGTACTACTAAAATGTATTCCTTGTTTTAAATTACAGATAGAATCATAATATCCTCATTGTTAACAATAGGAAAGCTTTGTAACCAATTGGACATGCAATCGTCAAGTACATAGGCAATTACTGTAAGGTTCCAGGCAAAGACCACATGCAGATGATCAACGGAAAGAAGATATGCTGGAACTACCGCAAGGGGAAGTGCCGGTTTGGTCACAATTGCAAATATGCACATGATTCTGACATACAGAAGACTCCACAGGAGCTGGAAGCTGAGAAAGAGGTTCATAGTATTGAAATTTTGTTTTTGTCATATTGTTAAAGCATTTTGAACTTTCGCCTACATTGAGAAAGGCAAATTTACAATAACATTCATAGAGCCGTCTTGCATTGTCGAGATGGTCCAACTATGAAAACACCCATCTACCAATAGGTTTTATACAGTAACCTCATTGCTGCTTCTTGAAATAGGCTCTTTATTATTATATTATCTTTATATTTACAAATACAATGTTTCTTTTTACAGAAATTAAGACAGAAGACAGTAGTTTGTGAAAGCTCCGGCACACAGACATCCATCCCGCCCCCTCAAGTTACTTTGGAACCTACACTACCAACTGATGATAGCATCTGGGAAGGGGCACCAGACAAAAAGAAGAAAAGGCCAGGGTTGAGTACAAATCTTGTTCCAGGAAAGAAAGTACTGCAGATGTATAAAGAGCAAAGATATAGAGATAATGTTAAAAATAAAACTAAATAAGTATATTTGTTTGTTTCATTTAATTGTAACAGGAGCAATCGTAATAATAATAAAAACAGTTCTCAGTTGCAATTGTATAATGTGATGGATACCCATACTTAAAAGTTTAGCCCTTGTGTTTCTTATTTTGAGAAGTAAACTTCCTTTGGTGGGGAAGGGTTCAAATAAAAAATAATATAGCACTTGCATGTTTTATATATTAAAAAACAATGCAGAGAACAGACATGCAATTTCGATCTTCTCGCCAAGTTGCAAAATGCTTAGATATACATTTTTGAAATTGCATAATACTTAAGCAGTTAACTATCATATGACAGTAGGGCAAATTGGCAACTAGATGCAACATTGTAGCCAAACAATGGCGAACAGGGGCAATTTCCATAAATTACGCGCTTAATGAATATTTCAATTGATTGTGCAACTGGCTTCTTTTTCATGACATGTTTATTGCCAATGCTAAGCCCCAAGCTTGTTGTTAAATTATAATAGCACAGCCATTACAGACGCTACCATGGACACTTGCCAAAGCATAGCTATTAAGTATAGACCGTCTTTTTTATATGTAAATCCTCTTAGTAACATACTAAATTATACTAATGATGGCTTAAATACTTTTGGAAATTACTTTTATTTTTTAGAGTTGAGGATACACCTCTTAGCCCTAGTTTCCTTTGATAATAAGTAGACGTGGCGACATCAATTACTACACTAAACTTGAAAGTTTATCAATACAAACTTAGTACAAGCTACAAGGCAAAATGGGGGACCATATTTATCAACTTTGTACCCATGTTGACGTTCATCCACTACGGACCCTAAACATAATGTGAATCTACGTCGACGTTACAACATCAAGACATTCAAAGAGTTAAAATTCTAAAAATCATATTTTTTAAGACAAATTTTCAATTATTTAAAAGTTCATTATCTCTATTCAAGGATTCAATAAATATATTTCATTTTTTTAACACAATCAAGTCTATTAAGAAAATGCTATCGTGTTACGATAATAGAACCTAATTCATTACACTAAAGTCGAATCTACGATACAGCAACAATATTAATTACTTGATATTGCAATTTATTAAATACTATGACAGATGTGGAGGTGAAATACGTGTTAAATCACTAATATTAAACATATCCCCACATTCAAATATACAACATTACAGAAGGCACAAACAATAATTAAATAATCCCCTATAATTCATTTGTGAATTATTTACATTTTACCACAAAAATTGGTGTATAGTACACAGATGTGTTTATAATTATGTAAAATATTTAACACTCAAAGAATACTATAAAAATAGATTTCTTTTGGCAATTTATACATTAAAATATGGCATAGATAAAAATATGATACAGCGTTTACAAATAGCCTTCTCAGCAGATTCGCGATGATATATTGTATGATTTCATATTAAGTTCTCTCAACCTTAGAAGTAGTTTTACAAACAATTTCGTGTAAATTGAAACATTACAAAGTGGAATTTTATAAAATCGTAACTCTAGTTAAGTGGGTGTATATAAATATGTTTTAAATCTTAAGAGCGACCTTCTTGGGCATCTTTGGTGTTTCGAGATCCATACTATACCCCTTGATGGAACCGTTTGGCATCATGTCCGAGTCGGTGTGGAATACCCCGTTGCTCGCGTGTGCATTGACCTTCGCGGCGTGCCCGTTCATGTCGCCGTCGTAATCATTGTTCTCAATGCATCCATTCCCTTTCTCACCTCCATGGCCATTCATTTTAGCATGACCATTTACTTTGTCACCACCATGACCATTCAAAAACTTGGTCTGCCCTGATAAATCAAAGAAAATACGTTTAACCCCCAACAACACCTCAACTTAAAAATAGCGTAATTGTGTTAGTCGCTGACATAAACAATCTAAATAATTAGTGTCCATTATTAAATAACATTCTTGGTTCGTTAGTCCGTACTAGTGGATTCATCATTTGAAGTTGAAAACATAAGAGAGCCTGTACGTCCCAAGTAAACACCGTGTGAATCTGTAAAATTATTTGTTATTTTTAATATTCTGATGACGGGCCCGATAATAGCAAGCTACAGGTTTCACTAGACAGACGTAAGCTAAGAGTGCGTAACATTGACAGTGAATACTAAAAGGTCACACAACAAAACAGGTGTAAACAAACCAAAGTACGGACTAAAATAATGAAAACTACGCTAATAGGGTATCTAAATCTAATTCTATAAGTAACACAATTACGCCAGTGTTCACATATTAAAGTAGAAGAACAGCATGCAATCAACTAGATATATCGGAAACTTGGTTCTTGTACAACACAGTCCGATATACCTAGTAGTTAAGGCTTATGTATGATTCACACCTGACATTGACGTAGCGATGAGAAAATTTAAATGTGTATTTGATCATTATAGTTCAAACTTGCATGTGATATATTATATAAAGAAATTGTGAAGAATGCGCCTGACTGCCTCTGTGTCGCCATCCTTGAAGTTGATTTGATCGTGAGAGTTCCGATGTGCCCCATTTGCCGCACGCACTTGCCAGGATACTTACGCATGCGCGCGCATCCTTTTTGCTGCGCTTCGGCCCGCGCCGATACGCCCCGTCAGTTGTGAATACATACCGCACCTCCAGTGAAACTTACATTACAATTGATGAAACTTACATGACCTCCGGTGAAACTTATATGACTTACCTTATATTTGTAAAATGTACAGAAAACGAATTAAAAGTTGTTAAAAATTTACTGAGCACATTTGAGGAGATACTATTTCAATAAGCATTGCGTCCTCCATGGAAAAATGAAAGAATGCATAATGTGTTTCTGTGTTTCCATATAAATTGCAATATTAAAATGGTGTGGGATCACAATGTTTTGCGGTTAAGTCTTTGTTTCACTGAAGGTATTCGTGCTTGTTTTCACCATATTACGGTGATATTAATTTTAAATTTAAAAAATAATTCATTAGACCTCAATACCTGTCAACGGTCAAACATTGACGAGCTCTGTATAATGAAACTGGGAAGTCACAGGCTTACCATTAGTATCGGCGCCAGAATAATACTTCTTTGAAGTCTTCCAATCTTCTTTTAGAGACAGGTTATACATCGAGAATGCGGGATCTCCTGTCACTTCCTTAACGATTATCAAGAACTGGGGCAATGTTGCCAGTAACTGATCGTCGTCATACGCTGCACTGTATGTTTCCAGAAGCACCAACCCCCGGCATCTGTAATTTCAGAGCTGTATAAATACATAGACTTGATACATTAAAAAGAATAGACACAAATCATTACAACTACGTTCTATTTTCTAAGGTTTAAACAAAGCTTTATTTAAATTTACCTTGAAAAAGCTGAACTGTGTCTTCTATAAGGATATAAATAACAACAATACATACATTACGGTTTTATTAGTACTTATATATAAAACATAGATATAGATAGAAGAAATTAAATTTGAAACAAGTATCAATATAAATTACGAAAAGTCTAAACTAAAGAACTTAAATAATTATAAAGTACCTTTCGTTTTTATTTATTTCAAAGGGTGAAAAAAGTATGAATTAAAATGGCGACTCCACTCGTAAACATAAAAATATTTTAAAGTAAATAAATTTTGTTGAACCAAATCTGTGTCATAGGGAAGTCCATTCAAATTCCGTTATCCATTTATACCAAGTGTCTAAAATTTTTTTACGGTATAAGAAACTAAATACTTTAATGAAAGTTGAGAGAACATGAACGGACTTGCTGTTTGCGTCAAGGATAACCGCGAAAAACCAAAGGATAATGAACATTAAAACTATCACTTAAAAGTGCAATTTCAGTTTACAATATCTGAAAGTCATACTAATTATTTGAAGCAACAATTTATTGTGGAAGTTAAAAATCACCTGGGATGAGTTGGCTGCCTGTAAATGTCAAGCTGGTAATACTGATTGTTGTAGATGAAGCAGCGGCGTTTCTTGTAGATGGTAAAATGTGCATCGTCCCTTTGCGGTAACAAATTGAGGTAATCCCTATGCGTGAGTTGAGTGCGCACTTCCACAGATTGTCCATTGCTCGGGTGGAACTTCCTTAGTGTATGAATGTAAGACCAGTGACCCTTCTGCCCTCGTTTCCGAAGCCGCACTTGGGCTTTTCGGATATCACTGTGCAAGTAATTGTGAACGACGTCGAAGTCCTGAAACGGCGGGAACTCCGAGTCTGGAACGAGAGGGCTCTTGACGAGGAACTTCCGTTTCTTCGCGTTGATATTGAGGCGGTCGCCGGTGTCGATACCGATCCGCTGGCAGACGCAAGCGATGAGCCGGTTAATCTTTTTTTCGAAATCTGTGGAATTGTCGATCACGTCGAAGTAAGGGTGACCGATCCAGGCGGATGCAGCTTTGTAGTCCAAATCTCGGGCCAGCCCGACGCCTTCTGAGCGGCAGGCATGGTCCTAGAACAGATAGAGGAATAAATTATTGAAGGAGAGGATTATGTACAAAATTGCACTTAACTAAATATTATATACAATTCAATATTTATTTCGTCAAATTACATGCTCACTGCTAGCGTATGAAAAAACTAATACCAGAATGTAATTACAGGGACGGAACACAATATAGAAAAATTTAAACATGTATAATATTAAAAGAATGTTTACTATTAAAAAACTTCTATTCATTGCAAGCGTTTATAAAATAAAATGGTTTGATATATTTAACAATAAATAAAGAACAACAATAAATTAACTAATAATATTAGGGGTTAAAGTATGAAATTGCCGTTTTATTGCAATAGGTTC
>NW_020654810.1:19799036-19849489 GCF_003589595.1 Hyposmocoma kahamanoa
TATATTAGATTTTGTGTTTAGAACATTTTATGATAATATGAATATTTATTATGTTCCAGTAACACTTACGGTTTTATTACGTTACGGTAAAAATTTCTAGTCCCTACCAGGTTTCATGTTTAGGTACTGGAAATGTTTAAATGTACACTATATCTACCACATGATTGCAATAAATGAAAAACATACAAACATTGTTTTATTTATTTTTTAGATTTAAATTCGCAAGGTAACATAAATATTTGTTTTAAGAATTTTACCGTTGATTGCTAAAGGAAACTAAATTTTTATTCCCTGGGAGTGAAAATGCAATTTGAGCATTCAAGTAGTCTAGGTTCGGTGGACCTAAAAACCCCTTTGGACAAGTGGACGGATCGGGAAAGTAGACGAATAGTGATAGTGGACCGATTGGGAAAGAAACCGATTGC
The DNA here is from genome assembly GCF_003589595.1 of Hyposmocoma kahamanoa. Lineage (NCBI taxonomy): Eukaryota > Metazoa > Arthropoda > Insecta > Lepidoptera > Cosmopterigidae > Hyposmocoma > Hyposmocoma kahamanoa. The sequence continues at coordinate 19,799,462 of NW_020654810.1, forward strand.
ACCGAAGGGTATACACCTTTAGGAGACCGTCGGCGTCGAGATGGTGTGTGTACTTTTGCGTAACTCTCTAAGCGTTTATTTGTCATCTTTTTGACATTATTCGTAATGTTAAAGTTCGATGTTCGAATCAATAACGATAAAAATATGACCAAAAAAAAAATCTTAGCCGATAAAAAGTCATGCGCTGGTGACGAATAGATTAATAAACTCGTGCACCTTGAAGTAAAAATAAACTGTAACAATTCGATTCATCAAGATCACTTTTCTGTTTTTATTTCGTTTTTGGTTTCTTATTTTTTTTCAGACTACTCGTTTTTTTGTTTTTTTTTTTCGAATTTTGGTTTTTGTTTCTGCTTAATATTAGTAAATAAATATGGCTGTTTACAAAAAAAAAAAACAGAAATTGACCAAAAAATAAAGTTGGCGGATTGTTCATTGCAGGTAACGAAATAGGTAGCAGACCCAAGTCCGCCTAAGCTTGGAGAGCATGTACAGGTGGGGTCATAATAGTGCATATGATGTGGTGTCTCGCACATGTATTGTCGTGGCATGCGTGTCCCTACATTTTCACACGCGAGGACATGTACAACGCCACTGATAATGCTGTCAGTCGCTAAGTACTGGGGGCCAATCACGCTAATTGTCAACGGTAAAACCAAAACCAGAAACGTCGCCAATGTGACACGTTGCATATATTTCGTATCGCGCTAACTGTCAAAACAAAAACCAAAGCCAAACAGATAAGAAACGTTACAAATGTGACACGTTGCGCACATTTGGTATCGCGCTAATTGTCAAAGGTAAAACAAAAAAGTAAAAGTTCATTTGCGCGAAGGGCAATAGCACGAAGACAGATTTGCGAAAGCTGGAAGGCAAGTTAATTGTTGCAAGTACACCCTAATAAAGTTTTACAAAAATAAACGTATAGTTTATTATGAAAGCTTTGCATTGCAAAGAATTGCAACAACCTGCAGCCATGGGAGCCAAATCTGTCTTCGTGCTATCGTCATTCGCGCAAATGAAGTATCGCGCATTCAAACTCTCGCGCAAATGAACTATCGCGCATTTAAGCTTTCGCGCAACCGTCTTCGCACTCGCGTAGTACACCCAAAGGTCAGTGATTAAACGCCTAAACTCAGTGATTAAGCGAGTAAACGCCTGCTTGCCCAGTGTTAGAAAAAGTTCGCGAAAAGCTTCTTAGAAGCAATATCGTCCTTCACCACGACGACGCGTCTGCACATTACGCTAAGGTAACGAATTCGTACTTGTAGGCCTTAAATGTGGAGCTGATGACCCATCCGCCATACAGCCTGGACCTTGCACCATACTACTTCTTTTTATCTCCAAAAATCAAAGATAAACTTGAAGGTTTACAATTTACAAGCCCGGAATCGGAGATGAATGCATTCCACGCAGCCATTGAAGAGGTCCCTACGGCAGACTTGTCATACTGCTTTTCACAATGGTTCCAAGAAATGCAAAAGTATGTGAATAGTGAGGGCTGCATGCACGGAATGCAAAAGTGTGTGATATACTTTGAAAAACAATAAATCTATTATAAATATAATATCTGGTCTTACTTATCAGAATCGAGACACCTTCAGTATGGCCTAAGTATTGTATGTACATAATGTATGTGCTTTATTTAAACCGGATAACTTCTTGTCGATATCCATATCTTTGTCTATGGATACTAATATGCAGATACTGAGTATAAATGTACACTGTTTCACTCTCACAGCTTCTCTGCCTGGTTTTTAATCTCGTTCGTATTCCATTTTGATAAAGCGACAATTCTAGATACTATTAGAGATATACTATAAGCAAGAAATAACTAGCGATCGGAAAATTTCACGTATGCAAATTATTGTGTTATTGCAAATTCATGCAGTCGATTTGACACAAAAAGTTGCTCACGTGTACGGGACTTATATTCGTCACGTATTTTTCGTGCAATTAGTTCATTAATCAAATTGGATTATCAGAGTTTTCCAGGAACGTTATATAAACTAACGTGTTTTTAATAACTATAATAACGTGCCAGACAAATCACATCAATTACCCAATCTCAATCTAAGGAATTCCCTGTACAATGAGTACCAGAGTAAACCAGGTCAAAACCAATTTAGTTCATTTCCCCAAATTGGTCTTACCGGGAATCGAACCCGGGATCACCTCATTCAGCGTTAATAGTGCAAACCGTTGCGTCACCGAGCTTGTCTTTAATATTGTCATTTATTTAATTTCATTATTATTTAAAGCAAAGTCGAGGATAGAGGCTTCTGTAAAATTGTTTCTATAGCATCAAAGAACTTTTCGAATATGCTGAATCAATTTATAATTTGGTAGTACACAAATAATAATTAAATTTTATTTCTTGTACGTCAAAGAGCGGTAAGGTAGGCTGATATATCTTTATATTTGAGATACCAAGTGACAACGAACAAACGTCTGGTAGTAAACGATACACCTATCCGTAGCAGTTACGCCACTCAGAGCTTTACGTTGCAAAGGTTTACAAGTACAGTACATAAGTTGACAAGCCCCAGGTGCCTGTAATTTCGCGTGCGTGCGTGCGTGCGTGCGTGCGTTTGCGTTTGCGTGTGCGTGACGGGTCAAAAGGAAATAAGAAATCTTATTACAAATGAGTATAAAACTTCCTTTCTCAATACGCGTCAAGACATTATGTAACAATGAGAGCGCAATTTATCATTATCACGCTTAATAGAGATACAGTTGATAGTATATACATTGTAAGGCACAGTTGACAAAGTATTAATGTATCTGACGATATAAAGTATAATTAAAGTATCAAATGCATCAATTATTGAGTAAATTTATTAGTAATTGTATTAGGTTGATTTTTTAAAATATTATTTTAGTTCTTTCCCTACTGGGAAATGTTATTGCTATTATAGTATTTACTTCAGACATTCTAGTATTCTTACGAATATTGTAGACTCTTTGACCACACGGACATTAATTAATGTCTGAAGTAACAGTCTGAAGTAAAAGTACTATAATAGCAAAGTAAATACTATAAGGTCAAAGAGTCTACAATATTCGTAAAGTCTATCTATCTACAGCCTTTATCTTAAATTAAAAAATCTTTAAAATTTTATATTCGATACATTCTTCAAATGATATTTTATTTGTATTCTTTTTCTTTTTAAACTAAAAAGTTTTTGTCATTTCGTTAACTTGTTTATAAAAGCATGAGATTTTTATTGACTTGTGCAATTAGTACTGACACTTTCGTTACGAAAATCGCAAAATACATTTAGATTACACTAGTAATTAAAAATTTATTCATTAGTCATTTATGAAAATAAAAAGTTTACTTTTTAATTAAAGCGTTTGATCAAAAAATTTAAATTGCGCATAACTTACGCACAAGTTTATCTGTATAATGTAAACACAGCTTCATGCATGTTTTCACTATAACTGCAATCTAAGACATGTGTAATTCCACGTGATAGGTAAATAAGGCTCTCTTAATGAAGCGTTCACGTTGGTAGATAAAAGGCAACTCATTCATATTATTATGGTTGTGTATGTTATTGTTGCTCGTACAATAAAGACGCTTATTTGTTAAGTGTTAATTGTTGTGTACTTGTTGGATTAATGACACTCCTACCCTTTTTAACAATGTCTGGAACAATTTATACAGGGTGCAATGGAATAAGGTACAATAATACTTTGGAATACGAGTCTGTACGCTTCTATAAATAGGTCTCTGAATAACTTTCGCCAGAATAAGTGGTTTGCTTGTAAGTTTTTACTGTATATTTTGTTTTTTTTTTATAAAAAAAAATCCAAACAACCACCAAGTCGAGTGGAATCAGTAGTAGCACCGGCGCGCGTCTGTCGTTACCTCACGAGGATGGGTGTGAGAATACGTGCTCGACACTCGAGCGCTTACTTTCGTAGGGTCTCAGAAGGTTTTGAATCATACTTATGTACGCAGTGGTCTATTTTCATTTCCTAAGAAAATGAATCATTAATTCAAATTATATAGTAATAGTCTTCTATTACTAAATGATTGATATTTCTGTCGTTCATAAAATATTTTTACTATTGTCAGTGTCTATTCGAATAATATTTTAAAAACGACCTAATTTCATAAAAAAATATTTTACTGTTATTTATTTTAAAGTATATATACAGTGAGTATTTTCGGAATAGGATTGGAATTGCAACATGAATTTGAAAGACAACGTCATTATCACGATCCTGATTAATGATGTTTCGACTGTTATTATATACACAATGGATATAAAATCATATTATTTAGTCTGGAGATAGAAGCAAAGTCCATTAGGTATCAACTCGTAAAGTATGTCCAATGGCTAAGTACGCAGCCCTCTAAGCGTTTAGATCACTATGCGATATGAAGTGCACTTTTGATGTTGAAGTAAATGTTTATTTTTTATGGTACCAAGTGACGGGTAATTTCACCAGTACTCTTACCCTCCAAAACCAAAACGTAGTAACGCTTACATTACTGCATGGCGGTAGAAATAGGTAAGTTGGCAGTACTTCCCTGGACGAGCTCTTTCAAAAACTTCTAAATATAATGTCTTGATGGTAGACAAGGTACCGTTACTCACCTCTGTGGAATAGAAATCTTCAGCGCCATTTGCAGCAGACACCATATGGACAATTTGATTATATCTGTTATCCCGCAATTCGACGCTATTCCAGTTGCTTTTTCCCATTATAGCCTCCCATTCCTCTTTTGGTATAACTGAAATGTATAAATAATATTAATATAGCACAATCGCCGTTAGGCCAAAATTTTGTTTTGACAACGAAGATGTCTTTTAACTCTTCGTTCTTCCTGTATTTGGTATTCGTGAAATTACGTTTTCCTCATCAAAGGAAAACGGAAAATAAACAATAGGAAAAAAACAAACGATAGTCTTGTTATTAATAATAAAACAGTTAGGTATTTTTTATGACGTAAAATTGTTCTTAGGTAAAGTCCCCCGCATGCATTGATATATTGTCACCACTTTACCTGGAAACACATACGCTCATGGACATATTCAGAGGAACGCTAAAAATAGATTGAATTATGATAACAATGTCCATATGAACCACTGATCACATACCTATACCAGCACATACAACTGTCTCTTCATTTCGATAAAACGTTCTAGAATATGTGGCCAGTAAATGGGCCATATAAATGTCGTTATCATAATTCAACTTTTTATTAACGTTCCATAAATACGTCCATGAGTATATTTAACGGATAATATTGATTGAAAAATATATATACTTTGGTAGTTAAATTCAGAATTTTGTTCGACGTCGATTCCAATTATTTATTTACATCAATGAATAAATCATTGTCAAATTACAACTAACGTCCATTACTGACATACGAAGTGATATGAGAAATTTTATGTACGTATATAATTGTATATACCAGCCTACTAAAAAGTAGACTCTTGTGTAAGCACAAGAGTCTACTTTTTAATGAGCGTGTCTAACCAGGATATACATATGTAATTATGTATGTATAATCATAACATTGTCGACTTCTAGTACCTATATGTTTATTGTAACAAATGATCGACATGATTAAGGAATGTAGTCTTTGGCACTAAGTGAGGATCGCCCATTAAGAAGCCGTAGGAATAGATAGGATTACTGATTGATGACGGAGAGTCATGCGTAACATCCTATTTAGTAACTCGAGAAACATCGGTTTTTGGGTGCTTTTGGGGTCTTGAAATAGTAATAAATATAGGATTGAATGAGCCGTGACGGTCCTGCTGCTGTATTGGTTAAAATGGTCACGGGGAAATTTGTTTACACAACCAAATATTACATAGTATCAAAAGCGCGTTCCAATCAATAAAAGCTTTTCGGTGGGTCTATGTTTGTCTACATTATTACATGAAATATTCGATTTGTAAATCATTTTGCATCAAAATAATATTGTTAAATGAAACGTGTACGCGTGGGTGATTGCCAACTTTCTTTGTGATTAACTTTTATTGAATGTCAGGATATTTTACCATCATAATGCAATAATTTTTTTTTTGTGAAATTACTCCACTAGTTTTATAATTATTAAACAAATATCGAATACTTAGAAAAAAATTACTTCGATCGGGTTGAATTCCAACTTTGTGTTTTTATTTTCTGTTGTAAAAATTTTTAGAAATCGCGTTTTCACACCGTGTATTAATCAGTGTATATTAATTTAACTATGTATTTTTTCGAAAGTGATTGATTGATTCAACACTTTCAGTGTTATTAACGCATGTTATTCGCGATGCAACTGTATGTACATACGTAGACCTAACATTTGCGTTTGCGGGTCTTACAGAGACCGTTAAGACGATTTTTATTCAGTCATATTCAATGAAAGGGGACCATCTATAAAAAAGGGTATATTAAAAAAAAAACACCATTTTATTATATACATGTGTGTGTGTGTGTGTGTGTGTGTGCGCGCGTGCGTGCGTGCGTGCGTGTATGTGTGTCTTTTAAGCCGTGTACTCACTAGCGAGCTGTAACCGTAACCGTGACAGATACAGTAACGAAGTTCTAGTGTGTACGATTGAAACAGTCTTTAATCAGACGCTAAGGCCGCGTCCCCATTATGTCATGACGACAGATAATTATGCAGTTTAAAGCGTCGTAGCTTGTATATTTAAATGAAGTTGTTCACACAGAACAACACGGTTATCTGTCGTTCACGACTTTTTTGACGTTACGACGACAGTCTGCCGTGACAATGGGAAAATGGGAACAGCTAGAACGATAATCGTCTGACGATAATTAAAACGTCACGACAAAAATGTGACGACAGATAATCGCAGCTTCAAACGATTATGTCGTGTAAACGACAAGGTGGCTGCCGTGAACCAATAAATTGTCGTCACGATGTAGCGGGAACAGCTATACACAACAGTCGTTCAGCTATAAAATAAACGTCCACGACATAGTCACGGCAGCTAGTCGTGATATGGGAACAGGCAAGACGCGACAGTCGGTCAACGATAAATAAATAGTAACGACATAATGGGAACGCGGAAAGCTCTGTAATGAGTACCCGGTTTTTGGCATCTCCGACGGTTACAAATTGACGGGAAAGAAGTTTTAGACCCGTCGCGGATACTATTTTGAAATTTGCATAACTGTTTGGAGACTGTAATGTAGGTAGAGTAAACTTACATGCACTGGCATCCATGGCTCCTCTATCACAGATGATAAGGCAATTCCTCGTGGACGTCCTACCTAGTTCGAAGAAAGTATTCTCAATTTGAATCATCGTCTTCAGGAGATTCTCCTGGAACTGGCTAGCTGTAACAACAAGATAGAATTTGTAAGAAAATGTTGGGGATGTTATTGATTCGTTGCTGAAATTAGGAAAACAATCAGTTTTTAACGATCTATAAGTATGCAAAGAACCTAATACTATTATTTCTTATACTAAAAATAATATAGGATGATCCCTGTGACAGTTCATAAAAATCTACACAATATAACCTTGTACCAACGTGCACTAATTTACGTATTTCATAAGCTATTTTTATTAGCTTCGCTTTTAAATGAATAGTCTTTGTTTAAGTAAATACATTAAATTAATGTAAATGTAACACTAAATCAATGTTTATTTGTGAGAAATGAACGGAAAAACTTTTTTTTTCATAAAGTCATTATTTTATTACCTCAATAAAAATAAAAAAATAACGCACACACTCAACATAGCCCCGCACTAGGGAAACCCTGTGTCACGGGAATGTGCAAAGGTTACTTCATTAGTCTGTATTCGCTACAGATGAGGTATATCATGATGAGGTATAAAGTTTTTGATAATTATTGAATAAATGTATGTATAGTGCGTGTATTCATTCTTAAAGTATAAATTTTAATCATAGGCAATGAATTGACATGTTAATGTTATTACCGTTTTGAAACCTATAAATTAAGATGATAAATGTTTTTTGATATTTAATACAATATCAATTGAAATTGCATTTGAATTTTATTTGTGTGTTTTATGCCTTCAATATAATAATACAAAACAGTTCACACATCTACAATGAATAGACATTGTTCATAAAACATCATAAAAATAAAACTATAAGAGAGAACCTTTGCTTCAAAAATTAAATACACTAAAATCTATCCACTTTACCTTACCCCTATGACAAACGTCAAATGAAGTGTCACAGGGATCATCCTAGTTTGTGTTTTGTACAGTATTTTTAACGATTAAAATTGCGTGTTAGGGATTCTAGCGACGATGACGATAATGAAATCGCATAATTATGTTGATTTACATATTACGATTTACTACCATTGTTACTTAGCTAATGCTTTTAATGCACAGTAACTCTTAATGCTTTTAATTCCCCTAGAGAAATAAGGTAAAAGGACAAGGTCAGATAACAAATAGAGCAAATATTCCAATTACAAACGTTAGCGAAATTCGCAAATTGGGACATACCTAATATAAACTCGTACCACTGAATCGAATGTTCTAGAACAATAACCTTTAAACAAAATTGAAATGATGCCAACACACGTGGTTTAGCTAAGGGCAGTGGACCGGTTAGATGGATGGTTCGGACGCAAATTGAAGATTTCGCTCCAGTGGATTCAGAATAGGTTTAAGCTATAATGGCCGTAAAATTTACGATTGCAAATTCATGGGGTGATTTTCTATATAATTCAATGTTGAATTTGCAAAAAAAGTTGGAACACCTTGTTTTTCTTTGCTCTTTTTTTGTGTGTTACTTTGATTTGTGTTTTGTAAAACTTAGCCTCTCGTTCTCGGTCTCGTTCCGAATACTTGACCAAATTAAAAGAAGACGATGCAAATGAAGCTGCATTCACATTGTCTTTGAAAACGACAGTAGACTCCCTGAATGGAACAGTTTTAACAAATTTTGTTGCACCACCATGTTTAGATTAATAAGTATTCTATTTATAATTTTTTTTTAATAAAAAAAAAGTAATTCAGCCAACAATACAATAAAGAAAAGTCACTAATTGTATAACTCTTAGAATGGTTACACGTGACTTTTACCAGCGATGCAAACGCGTGACTGCATCGATACAATCACGCATTTGTATCGATGTAGTCGCGCGCTTGCAACGCTGCTTAAAATCGCGCACGTGTGTAGACGATCAGCGACTGCATCGCTACTGGATCGCGTTTGCATCGCTGCTAACAGTTGCTGTGTGTAACTGCTCTTATGGATACAATTACATATTGCAATTGTATCCATAAGAGCTGAAAAATTATTGTATGTCCAAAAAAATATTTAACCATTTTGTAATCCCTTGTAGGAAAAATGAAACACTATTTTACATACTTACATCGGATTTCAAATACATAGCAGAACAAAGACTGTCTGAATTGCGGTCAATTTGTACATCTTGACTATTCAGTGAAACATCTGATACCCAGTAAAATAATCGATTTCTTTATTCGTGCACCTAGTTGTAGTTATTACAGTAGTGTCTAAAATAAGATATCGCATACATACACTGACATTTAACATTCTGCCAACTACTGAGTCATTGTCATACACAAGAAACCACAAATCGGTAACACTAATCAAGGTTTAATACGTATTGAATGAAGTATTCGCCCCCCAACATTACAAGCCACAGAGACGGCAAAAGTTAAAGCGATTTAAAGTAGCTAGTTTGAAGGTCGATAAATAGATAAGTCGACAAAAAAAAGGATCAATTTTTTCATGAAACTCTTTAATCGCTTTTCGTCTGACCTCATTAATTTCCTATGTAAACCGCAGATAAGTATTTCAATGATATACTTAATAGGATTCCTAAGTTGAGAAGACAATTTCGAAGTTTCAAGAAAATATAAAATTAATCCAGAGTAATCAGATCAAGGGTTGGCAAATCAGAAGGTATTATTTGTTTTCAAAACTCACTTGAAAGCCAAATCGACTATTGGAGATAATTAAGATTTTAAGAATAATAATTTATTTAGAAGAAAAGACAAGACACAAGATTTTTGTGTTTTAGCTGCAAAGGAAATTATAATGTTATTGTATGTACAGGCTTTTTTCGAAATGCAGTTATATATATAATGAAGGACACTACGCACTTATTAAATTTTTCTTGTCTTAAATGTTCTTCGCAATGAAACAAAAATGGAAAAATCTCCTGTTTGATCAAAATAGGACTTGGTGGGTTTTACCCTTCAAACAAATACTATTTGAATAAAAATGTCATAGCAAAGTAAAATCGAGGCTTTCCTAGAAAACAATGAAGATTGTGCAGAAAAATATCAGAATAAAATAAAAACGAGGCCAATTTAGAAATAATGAAGATTGTGCAGACTGGTACAGTGTAGCAACAATATTATTCTATATTGTATATTCGTCGATAAAGAGTAAGCTAGCTAGTAAGCTAGGTAGTAAGTAATTGCTAAGTCCCAATTTGCATGTTTAATCTAATCTAATTAAAGAAAAAACGTTTTACTTGTATAATAAAACGTTTTTTCCTTTAGATAGATTAGATTTGATATTATGGTATCACTGTAATATCGTAATATCAAATATATAGGTTACATATCTAAGAAAATTATTATGTCTTTGGCACAATATTTACAAAGATAACCTTATCAAAAAAGTACCTAATGTAAAGTACCTACTTTACATTAGGTACTTTTTTAAGGCGCTCAAGGGTTCTAACGACGAAATCTCATTTCTAAGAGAACGTACTTAAGATAGCGTAGAACATGTCCGTCCAACGACAAAGGTTTTGGCAAATGTTGACCATCAACCGCTATCAAATTACGTAAGTGTACCCTCTACAAATATCACACTTTATACCACTTAGCGGCTTAATCATCACCTCACGTTTTCATTGTGTGGATATTTGCCAAAAACCAGTTAGCGCTGAAAAGCTGAATGACTATTTTTGCCTGATATCAGAGACGCGTGACGACCGACGAGACGGCACGCGGGCTCGATTGGGGCGACGCAGGGCACATTATCACATACAAATCATTGTTAATGTGCTAGACATCCACTGTAAAATGTGGCAAACGCCAATTTTGCGCCACGAAATCTTCAAGGAACATTAACTCGCATACACATTACGTTGTTATTAAATACAAACACAACCAAATGACAAAAACAAAACTTTTGAATTCGTCATATCCGTCGGCCTGTCTATCTGTCAACCTCATTTCATAGTAGACTTGTTTTTGTAAAGAAACTACGCTCACGTGACAGTATTTTACTTCACCAGGCACGATTGCACAGAAAAATCAACCATTTTTTATTCCATGCTCTACTATCCTAAGCCCGTTCCATCTCTACCTAAAGATATTTAATATCATGAAAGGGATAGATGTTATACATTCTTATCATCACTAATGGAAGTTTCGTGTTAGTCATACATTAAATGTTAAAGCTTAGGGGGCAACTCGTCTAGGCCGCGGGTCTGATTCCGCACTCAGGGTAGCGGCAAAATGATCCAAAGGAATGGGCAAAAAAAAAAATTACGTAGTAAAATCGACTGGGCACATTTTGTAAAGAAGGGAACAACTTGGTCATAAATTATATATAATACAATTTTAACAGTATTTCCAAAAACAAAAATCTAATTGTCATCGTCATTATGGTGAATTACGAGTAATATAGACATTGTTGGGGTTTTTTTTTGTATTTGGTGTTGCTCCTACAGAATCAGATCGTTTTTTTTGTATGTAACTAAGTAGGCAAACGAGGAAACGAGCTATTTGATGGGAAACGGTTTTCCTTGCCTACGGACATAAGCAAAACTAGTGATGATGCCTATAAGTTGCCGGCTTTTTAAATTATAATTAACTAACATAAAATCGAGTAGTCCAGTCATAGAAATAAATGGAGAAAAGTTAGACTTTCTTAATAAAGCGGACTATTTGGGAGTGACCTTAAATAGTAAACTCAATGGTTTCCACATATATCTTCCTTGGTCAGCAGGTTAAGCTCCACTGCATACGCTGTCCGCAGAATACATTGAGCTTACCGATGTTGGTACTGCTAGATAACTTTACTAACTTCCATAGTATAATGTCCTACGGGATTCTCATGTGGGGTAAAGCGGCAGATATACAAGCCATATTTGTGTTGCAAAAACGAGCGATTCGTTCTGTGTACCGTTTAGGTCTCGTTTTTCGTTCAGAGAAAAGTTTAAGGAGACTGGTATCATAACTGTGGCATCACAGTAAATTTACTCCAATATTTTGTATGGCCGTAAAAATATACATAATTTCATTTAGAAAGAAGACATCGACAATATTAACCTTAGAACTAAGTCCAAAGTCATGGTACCACGATTTCGTTTAACTAAAGTACACAATTCTTTTATGGGGGACTGTAATACGATTTTGCGATAACATTCCGGAACACATATTAAGATTATCATTTCCTAAGTTTAAAACTTACATCAAAAGTATTTTAATTGAAAAGTTATATTACAAAATTGAAAACTAGGTACGTGTTAGATTAAGATGTATGGAAAGACGACATGAGTTTACATTCCACACAAATATGATTCAAAGTGTATTTATTCCAAAGCACTTCAATTTATTTGAAAAGGGCAATCCCTAGAATTTCGTGTTCGTTTTTCTCTGGGAAGTCAGCACAGTGAACGAGCAGTAGCTTAAAAAAAATTACGTTTTTAAGTGTAAAAATTTAACCTATGGAATAAATGATTATTTGACTTTGACAGCCCTGTTTGAACTCCGTAACGTAACGCAAAGTAAAACCCTTTAGAAGAGAGCCTTTTCCTTATCGTCTTGGCTTGTAAGCTTGTGGCTGTAAGTAGACGACTCTGATCTTACAATGACAACAAAACCATTCTATGAAAAACAACCAATTTATTTGATTCAAATTTTGTTATTCTGAAAGTGAATCCGAATTTCGTTTTTCGATATTTCAACTACCACATGAGATGTTTTTCAAGTCAGGGGGATGCTCTATCCTGTTTTAGCGAAAAGATTATTAGTATGTAGCTTGTACAGCGCCATTACAGTTGTAACGTCACAAACAAGTGTTGGCATATCGTTCCGGATTTCAGAATGAGTAAATATTTTATTTTTCAACGAATTGCACTTCTGTCTCTATGTTTATTTATGTCCATTAATTTTTGTCTATTTTGTAAAGCTAATTTTTCAAATACCGTATCGATATGTCAATTGTTTTTTTTAAATTGAAGCGTTACTTGTTTTTCAGTTCATCTATCTAATTAAAAAAAGACATACGAGTGACACTTGAGCGACAGAAGCGAAGGTTGGTGCCTTGGGAGTATATTTAAATTAAATTCAATACATTATTTTGCCGTCGCGACCAAGAGAAGAGGCCATGATTATCTTGATTTATTTTCAGCTTGCCAGTGAACTCGCTTAGAATGCCTAGCGTTTATTAATTTGCATTTAGAAAATCGTATAGTGAGAAATACGGAAAAAAACCACGACAATGCGAAATAAAAAAAAAATGTTGATGACGGCCGTCAGCTGCCCGACCTGGATTTACGAGCCTCTAAAACAGCCAGAACGAAACAAGAATTTATACGAGTCACTGCAGTAAATTTGTCGTAAATTGTTATACAAACTTACAAATCCTTTGTACATTAGCCTTTATATTTTCGTCATTTTATTATCACAAGATAATATTGCACCATGAAGAATACACTGGGCTTACCCACACTGTTTACATGATTTACCGATAAATGAGCAAGTCTTAAATTGTCTGTAAAATGACAAAACGTATGACACTTAATCATCAAAAATAGACATATCAAGCTACAGCTCATGGTATGATAATGCCTAATCTTGAACTTGATTAGAATTGCGACGTCAATGTTGCTGTACCATAAATTATCCAACGATAATGAACATGTTTTGCTCTTTAGAAAACACCAAGTCAGAAAAGATAAGGAAGCATGTATAATAAAACAATCGTCTACAAAAACATTTTCCTCAAAAAGCAATCAGATAAGACTTAATTCCTTAATTCGATCTGATAAATTGCACTGTGTAATTGAATTTTGGTAAGATCGATGACGACTTTCTTACAAGGCCACGAAGCATAAAAGTTTTATGGTCGTGACATTGTATTGAATTCCGTGTACACCGTTTCAGTGACGTCTATCGTAATATAAACCTTGTTGTTGTGGATTCAATTGATAATAATTTATTATCCACCAACAAATGGTATCATTTTCACCGAAGAATTTTGACGATCCTGGCGTGGCTAAATGCACAAGATAAAACCGGATTTTTGTTTGAAATTCCGGTCATGCATTATCCAATAAGTTGATTAAAGACAATACAATGTTCAGAAACTTTTGAATGCCTTTATCGTTACATAACAGCAACTAGGCAGTACGAATAAAATACTATTTGAGGAATATTTTGAGTATACTTGTTCGTTAGTACGGTTAGAACTTGTATCTTATATATTTATGTCTTGTAACCGAGACATCAAAGATAAATATTAGTCCGGAACTCCACATCGCAAAAATAATAAATTATTTTAAGTATTGTAGAGTAACGTAATTAAATAACTAGACCAAACACAAAGATAAAGTAAAAAATAAAATATACTCCAGTACACGATAAATATAAATAAATTTCGGAGGAAGTCTCAATCGCAAATTCTTTATCATGTCGCGTGTTTTAACCACAACATCAAATTATCAACGTTCGTGAGTAACCGAAATGTTATCTTTCATTGACGACATATTATATAAGGCATTATACAATAACAAGCAAACAATGCAAAGACCGACCGAAGGACCTTCTGCCCAATTAATTAGGAGCAACGGAATTTTTGGAATTTAGAATTGGAGTAATGGTGTTCTCACCGTTTTATTCTAAGTTAATTAAAAGCTTTCAACGTTCAATTAACTTTGCACTTGAGTATGAAAATTTGAAATAGAATTCTATATTTTGCCATGAACAATGCTGTTTATGAAAATTTGTGGACAAAATTATTCAGAACAATCATGTGAATATCGTGAACAGTGCCAAACACGACTCTAGTGACGTAAATACTAAAAAGTCATCGCCTCCGAGCTATCGAGGAACAATAGCATAATTCCTATGTACCGAAGCTATGGCGAGAAGGTTCACAAAGGAAACCACAAGACACGAACAAAGGCAATACGATACGGAGGCCGTAATAAAGTTTACAAAAGCAGCTATTGTCAGTTCTGTATTTCGTTTAATATCGATTCTAATTTCAATATCACGCAAACGAAACAAGGGGCTGGGCAATAAATGTGGATATGATAAAGATATTCAAATTAAAGACGTACAAAACGTAGCAACAATTCATCACAATGGGATTGAATGAATGATGGCGTATGGTAATGTAACAGAGTCTATCATTTTCGAGACTATTCGTAAATACATGCAATTAATGTAGTCTTTAATTTAGACGATTTATCGGATAATGAGTTGGCCTCACGTGGTGTAGCATATGATGCATGAAATACAAATGATCTAAACAACACAATAACATAGAAAAAAGATACCCAGCTACAGTAGTGCGCGTCATTGGCAAAGGAAAATACAATAGCATTTAATGTCACTTTCACAGACGTAAGTAAACATGTTCAAACTCCATACCATTTTGGAAACTCTAGGATCTTTGCCAAAGATATGAGGAAAAAACAACAACGCTATTCTTGTTATGTTAATTAAAACACATTATATCTGAAAATCTGTTTAAATGTCTTTCTACAATCAAGTCATTTCCCGTAACATTCTACATTTCTGGATATTGTCTATACAATGACTAACAATGCATGTTCTGTAGATATCAAATAATATAAACAAGATACACCGTATCAGGTGTCGTAATATTCACAGTTGACGTTCTGATGGTGTCAAGTCGACTAAGATAGTAATGAGATCAAATAACGATTCAAAATCCGATGCCAAACAAGATATTCGGGGATGTGCGGTCTCCACAAGCTTTAAAAATGACGTATTGTTTTTGCGCTAGTGGAGGCGTCCGCCCGGTTGCTTTGCCTTGCCAACTACTAGTTGCGTCAGTTCTGACCATATATTTATGAAGTTGTGACCGTAAGAGGAAAATATCTAATGTAAAATGTTTAGTGAGAAAATTAATCATAATTTTTACTTCGATTTCAATTATTCAACGCTCAAAATTTTCACCTATTTTCATTTAATCTGGACTGCAAAATTCATTAACACGAAAATGCATTTGTAAATTTAGTTCTTTCTCGACCAAAATGTGATGTAAAATACTAGAATCTCATGAATTAAGTATATGACGTGTGATGTCTTGTTTAGCCATTGATTTTTTAAATGATTTCATGAAACATCATTTGAATGAAGTTGAGCTAAAGGATTTAAAATCTAGCACTCTTCCGAGTATCTAGACTCCACATTCAAGTAGGTTAGAAGATACTAGCACCTGCTAACGACTTTTTTGACTCCACTGGCATATCTACTCACACGTGGTGATGAACTCACCACGCTGCCCACGGCTGGTCTGGGCCACCGCTGCTGCAGTGCATCTTAAGCAATCACTGCTGCACATCTCGGCTGAAACACTCATTGGCTGTTCTGCCATTACAATTTGCATTAAATGTATGCCGTAGATACTAAATAGTTTCTTCTGTAGTTTAAAGAAGTGCGCATTTGACCTTCATGTCAACTTGTGGAAAGTGACAATGAGGTCGACGATGGATCATGCACATATAATCCCCATTCACTCTCGGCTTGAAAAGGCCTAAGTAATAGCATTTAGGGAACAATTCTGCAGGCAGAGTATTCCACTCCAATACCGTAAAATGCCATATAAATGTAGTAGCGTAACGCTCCGTGCGAATTTTGGGTTTATCCACAATATAGGGGTGGAACGGAGAAAGCGGATCGAAGAACGATTTCATGCAATTCCGTCGCAAACTGGACTGGATTGGACTACATTTCGTAGACTAAATCCTTTTATGATTTAAATGTTACACATAAAAACTTAAGTCATTTCTAAATAATACAATACAACCAAGTGGTATGTCGTAATTTAATATGAGTGTCTAGTAAATAATCTCAGAACAGAGTACTAAAAAAACCAATCTCAAAAGTGCGTGGAATTACATATAATTACCAAGTTTTATTGAAAACGGTTACCGGAAAGTGCGCAAACCCGGATTCATCCCCCAGGTTCGCCACTATACGGGACTTGACACAAGAGATTAAAAATCGGTTCTCAGTACTCAAAGCATATTGGAGAGAGAAAAACGCCTTCAATTAAAGAATAGCAAAATCAACCATTAAAATAATTGCTCGTTATAATAAAATTTAGGCGCTATTTATAAAAATGAATCTTCATGCGTGAACAGCCACCCTTAGAGGTGGATGATTTTCTTCAAAATTAAATGGTACCACTATGGAGGTACCCTCTTTCCTACAAAAAAAATCATGAAAATCGGTTCACAAATACCGGAGTTATTGCGTAACATACACACAAAAAAAACGTACAGTCGAATTGAGAACCACCTCCTGTTTTTGAAGTCGGTTAAAAAGCACACGTACTTATTTTCTATTGTATAAAGAGTAAAACGATTTCTTGGGTGACTTTGATCGGAGGCCTTAAACCAAATAAAAGTTCATTGAACTTAGTTGAGTAAGGTAAGTAATACTTTTTATATCGATAACCATGAATTCAATATTGACAAAAGAGCTGTGAAAACACTTCAAAGGTTTCAAAATGGGTGCGAGGTCGATCTAAAACGTGTTTGATATTCAATTTGGTAAATAAGATTATTTACAATTAGATATTTACGTTGTTTGATGACTGTTTAACCATGTATCGCGACCTTATAGCTCGATATCGTACTTATAACAAAGCAATTTGTAATTTAATATTCAAAGCAATTGTCTGAAATTTAATTAGTGATCGTTCTTATTATTGGTACAAAGACTAAACAAAGACAAAGAAAAATTCCTTCGACCCGGTTGGACCAGAAGCAGCGACTTTACTAAACCGACCCCAGATGAGCTACGGAACGAGTAGACCTTCTGTGGCTCAGTTGACCTCTAAGTGCTTGTTGCAGATCTTTGATTTTGGATAGGAAACAGCTTTTTTGAAAATAAATATTGGTTCTTCATATTATTGAGATAAATTATAAAACCAGTAAGATAGATTTATTATTTTCTTTTTGAATTACAAATCGCAGTCATCAAATTCCAAGTGGCAAATAGCCGTTGAATTAGTAACATTCCTATAAACATGCCAACTGATAGTCATGGAAATACATGTAGTATATAAAGAGCTAAACTACCGTTGAAAATAAGCGTGCAATATGCAGAACAATATAAATGAACATGTTGCAGACGCAAACAATACCTCGCCCACGTTGGAATCTGGCCGTTTACGTCATTACAGTATGATAATTAAGTACACAGATAGATTTTTGCTGATAAGGGACAGTTACACTGAACAAGAAACATTGCAATACTGATTGATGGATTGATTATTGAACTGATTAATACCATATCAACTGAACTTAAAAATTGAAACCAATAATAACGTAATTTATAGAAGAAAAGTTAAACACCAATAGGTAACAGGAGAAAATTCAAAATCCTTTATTTTGTTTCGTCTTAAATTATCAATTATTTACGAAAGAACTCGTGTAGTATGTAAAGAAACGTACTAAATGAATAGTCTCATAATTCAAATAAATTGACGTGTAAATAACGTCACTCTGTACACAAAAACAGAAAACGTGTCGTCTTGTTGAAAGATTGTTCCACTCGCATGTACTATGTGTAGTCATACAAATCCTGCCCCAACGTGATCATGAGTCATGACTTGAGTGACAACGTCAAACGGGGGTTGGGATGTTTACGTAGCCAACTTATGTTGGTAGGAACAAAATTTAACGATCTCCGAATATCACACGAAAGGTTTCCAAGGAAATTTGCGTCTTATGCTTGCGTAAAATTGATGAAATTGGGTTTCTCGAACAAAATTTCAGTGTAAATTGGAAAATAAAAAGTTAAATAAGCAATGGGTATTTGAAATCAACAGTGTTTGATGACATTGTAATACTTAATGGCTCCCGAATGTCGTGTAAAATAAACTGAAGACTACTACAATGGACAGTTTTGTTATTGTTGTTTAATTGCAATAACATCATGCGAATTTAAGCGGAAGCAAGACAATTTTAACTAGTGACTAGTATTGAACAAGTCCTATAACACATCAAATAATGAAATACAATATTCTTCAGAAAGCACCATTTCGTATATAGAGCAAAATCCAAGACGAGTTGTTTGAGAAATTGAAAGCCCGGCAAACAGATTATCCGTTAGATGTCATAGTTTATTTTTTTTAATACGTTTTAGGACAATTAACGGTATATTTACTAACATACTTACACAATAAGAATGAGTATTGAAATGCCATAAACTAATTTCGACATCAAAATTCCTTTCCTTGAATTTCTTTAACTACTGTTAGAGGAAGAGGAAATAAGGGGCTAGAGTAAAGAATTCTGCATGGCACAAAAAAAAGAGTTTTTTAAAATAAATAACATTGTGATAAACAATACATCGCAATACCGATTCGTGTGATCGTCAGTATATCATGACAATATTAATAAAGCCCAATGAACAATAGATACAAGTTACATTCACTTTTCGCAAATGTTCTCGGTCGGAGGTAATGAATTAGAACAAACTAACTACTATGGAAAATTGTGTCGCGCTTGTTACGTCTGTGCAACTAACAAGTGTTATCGAGTGTTCCGTTACGCAAGTCATTAAGCATTAAAATCGTCTGTAATTCATCTCTTAAACAGTAGCGCACGAGTACATTTAAGTATTATTATATGATGTCGAATAAAAATACACTGCGCACCAACACAAAAGAAACAAAAGCGCTTGAAAGTATGATCTTTTGAGAAGTTACAATCTTGAAACGTTTCGACGTAATCGGTATCACACAATGGTAAATTAGGGTCATTGAGATATCACTCGAAATTCGAGAGACCACGGGATATCTTGATGATAAACATAGGAAACAAACTGAAATTTTACACGAAACTAGGGCAGTAACTATATCAGATAACCATAAGTAATAGAGCAAGATTTACAACTGTCTAAATACGTACATTTTAGGTTCTGTTTTATGCGAAATATAAGTAATTTGATTTTGACGAGGTAAGTAAATGGTTTCACAGTAAATCGTATCGAGTAAGTATGATGGATTTCGCAATGAATCGTAATTTCGTTTGATTTGCAAGACTTCGTGACCCAACTCGGAAAATTGTTGAGATAGTTAGAATGATATTGATGTGTGCACAATCATGACTTCTATAAACTGCTATTCAAAATATTATTCTATTATGAAAGTGTAATTTATGTTTCCAGCTTCTTCAAACGATAATTGCTGGTTTTATTTAGATGCTCTTGAACGTGACCGTGAGCGTGTTACGTCACAAATAGCGCACGTGCTCAAGCCATGAAGCCCCATACTCGTCTAGTTATCTAATACATAACACCATTTTTATAAGAAGATTATACGGAATACCTTCTCGAACGGACGTCCTTGCACGTAATGGATTGAACAGATTTCCGAGATGGTTGCGAGACCGCTTAGTGCTTCGATGCATTAAATAAATGCCAATAACTGCGGGCACGAGATCCCCGTAGTCGAACTAACGGTTACGTACAAGATATTCACGTTCAAGTTTGTTTGCTGTGAATTTCAGAAAGTTGTGAATCTTGTGGGTGCTTTAAATCATACATTTTATGTGTCTATCAATATTCATTCAATACAATGTCTACACTGAATAGAATAAATTAATTATATCGTTAAAAGCTCATTTGGGTAACATTGTCAGACCGAACTCTATTTCTGGAGGATAGTTAGAATAACAGAGATCCTAGTGACAGAAAAGCATCGTTACGGATCTGGCAGCGTGTCTAAGCTTAACCAACAAAAATAAACGGGGAGGCCCGTGATTTACGAGACCGATTTTTTTAAACTTAAAATATCGCAATTCCGATACCATTCGGAGTGGACTTTGTGTCCCTTACTACTACGATTATGAATTGGCATTGAGTTTGACATTGTGATGATAAAGAGTTGTTGGGATACAAATTCGTAAATCTGTATGCCGTCTGCCAAATTACGACACGGAAACGTCAAAACTTTTTTACTTTATAACCGGTTCAAAGAGCTGTGTTAAAGTTTATCATTGCGAAAATTTGCAGAAACAGATTATCTGTGGTTTTAAGCATACAATATGACTAAAGAAAGCGGGTTGAGGACGAGTGATAGAATCACGTTCATATATCAATTAGAATCATGCCAAACTATGAACCATTTTCTAGAAATAGCGATTTCGTGAAGTTGTGAAATTAGTGCAATAGCTATGAAAGACTTGGCATAGGCGAACTGGAGGCGTGAACCTACCTCACAACCCCGCGTCAGGGACACGCCCTCGATAAAGAAGAAACGTATTGCTATTCATATCCCTTGAGTCATAAAGGTCAGGGGTAATCAAGGGGACAGCTGTCGATGTCCAGTGGTAATTTAAAGATATTTGTTCGAATATACAACGTTTTAGTATGCAGTGAAGCATCAGTCTAGTTGTAGTTGTACCTACAGTATTAATCACAGTATTCTCGTGCTGTATTTAAATAACCTTTCTCAAATGCAGAATTTACATATTTTGAATACCATTTTTATGTATATATTTTTATACTAGCATCGCGGATTAGTATCTCGATTATAATAATAACAATTACGTACACGTAGACCCGCACACTAAGGAAATACTGTGTCGCGGGTGCCATGGACACACACATACACAACCACAAATTGCACCCAAACCTGAAACTCACGAGAGAAATAAATGTATTTCTCCCAGATCGGGAATCGAACCCGGGATCTGTGTTTAATTATGCAGTTTAATTATGGGAGTATAACAATGAAATAGAAATGAAATGCGAAGGCATACTTTATCCTTATTATTGTTGACGTTAAATTGACAACGATAACTAATTTTGTTTGTTATAGTTCAACTGTTTTTCTTGCATCTACCATTTTCCTAGGTATAGTGAGGTGAAAAGTTGTTTCGCTCGGTACCTAAGTTGTTTTGCGTATCGTGTTAAGTTGTGTTGCGGATTATATTTGTTAATCACTCGCGAAAGAATTCTTCGCTTGCTCAGGTTTCAATACAAGCACTTGCGTCAAACAACAACTTTGCAGCATTGCATAACAAATAACTATTATATTTATTATTAATTTTGTAACACGAAGCGAACGCTTTCAGTTCTATAATGAATGGCGAGTGCGACCCGCGCAGTGCAACTCGAGTGCGCCTCGAGATTATGTGAATGTGTGCGTCCGTTCATGACGAACTGCAACTTTATCTTGTTATACTTATGATATTAATGAGCTTTCAAAAGCGAATATTCTGAACAAATCCTCAAATGCCTATCTATCATTTTTATAAATGAATATAACACTAGCTGCAGTTCCTAATGTTTGACCGGACATAGTGAAACTGTATTTATTTTGTTAACTGGTCAATCTCTATATATCTGTGTTTCTATAAATAAAAGAGTCATGAATTGATGACGCAAAGATGTGAAATACGGAACCGAAAATACATTGAAAAATTTGCCTAATGCTAGTTACGACAGATGGTCGGGAGAGGGACAATATTAGGTCATTCATTGCCTTCAAATTTTCTTATAACACGTAATATTGCATAACAATACGACAAGCGCAAGAATCAAGGTATGTTGTAAACAAATCAGTCTTCTAAAAAGTATTACTATTTCGTTTTCTATTTTCGCGGAGACAATGGCGGAAAAAATCCACGTGATTTAACTTTTGGCAACGGTCAATGGTAAACACTGGCACGTCAAGATTTCCCCGAGTCTTATTGATCTTTGCCAGTATTTTTTAAATAAAAATGAAAGGCATTTTCTTTTAAATTTTATGCTTGGTTAGTGTACCGGCTTTTTGTTTAGACTGCGTATATTTTTTGCTAAACAATGAAGTAACAACATTTACCAACAGGATATAGTGCAGTAAAAAGAATGTTTTGAAGCCTCATGAAAGGAAAGATAATTGCGTTCCGGGTAGTTTCCTATTTTCTTTTGTCCTATTTTTAATTTGCCTGCTCTGAAATCAAGGAATCTGGAAAAAAATACAAAAGCAAAAAACAACATGGCGCCAGTGGTGTCACATTTCTAAATGATAGACATTAGGCAATCCTACACAATATGCTTATCTTTCCAGGAATTAAATAAGAAAAGAAATTAGATAGGCGAAAAATTTGAACTTTAATTTGGAAATTTGTTTTTTCCAATTATTTCGTAAATTTATTGGCTGTATCCATAAAAGGTTAATACATTAGAGCGGTACTTAAGGCTTTATGTTCATGATTGTATTTTATAAATTTATTGGCTATATTAAAATTAAGTTTATACCATAGTTGTATAACGGGTTGGGGATTTATATTAGTCTACCGT
Source organism: Hyposmocoma kahamanoa (assembly GCF_003589595.1). Lineage (NCBI taxonomy): Eukaryota > Metazoa > Arthropoda > Insecta > Lepidoptera > Cosmopterigidae > Hyposmocoma > Hyposmocoma kahamanoa. The sequence continues at coordinate 19,822,986 of NW_020654810.1, forward strand.
AATATAAAAGACCACCCGGAGTTAAAGTCAGCCTGCGCTTAACTAAATTTGATAATTTCCTTAGACTACTAAGGTTTTCAATGACAAAGTTTATTGCAACAACATTTTACAGAAGTCAAGTCAACATTCACAGTGTTTAGTTAACTCACTCCATTGAATCACAATTGTGTGAGAAATTAAATGGTATTTACAAACATAATATTATTATAATGTCTTCTGTAGTGTACCTTCTATAAATGTATAAGATTTAATGACTCACTAATAAAAAATATCTTTGAAGTTAGTTCAAAATTTATATTTGGAAAAATAACTAAACGCATTTAATCTCTAGCCTACATATATTTATGTTAATCAAATATAGCCTCGAGTTGACTATTCAAAAATAACACTTTTTTAATAGCATAGTTAAGATCATTCTAAAACAAGCTACCCTAATAGATATGTTTCTTAAAGGCATTTGGGATTGTGTGCTACGAAAAAGTTGCACATAAGAAAGGTGCAACAGGCACATCCATTATTTCCCGCTAGACATTCGTGTATACTGAGAGTGATAACCTGAGAAGTACTCCTTACTTGATAAAATGCCCTGAGAAGTACTTCTTACTTGATAAAATGCTTTTGTTGTTTTCACTTTCACATGATTCTTATGTACATACCCTACCTATATTAATACTTATTATTTTAAAAGACGTACCAAAGACATTGCTAACGTTACGTTGAATCAATATGTAACTGAACATGCAAACAATGTTTAGAATATCAAATAAAACAAATATATATAAATATATTATAAGAAACTTAATTTTATGACCGTCACCCTATTAGCGCGAAAAAAGTACAGGTAATGTTACAGTAGGTATGTAACATTTACTAGGGAATAGTAAACATTTTTACGGGATTATAAGAGACCTTCATAGTAAAAGTTGTTAAGTGTCTCCTAAACAAGCACTTAAAAGTGTATGAGTTAATAAATTGGAATCTTAAATAGAGCAAATCTATATGCTTGTTTCCAATAAAGAATTGTATTTAATTTACCCAATATTTAAATGTATTAACTAAATAAATTATTAACACATTACTATGCATATTTCAATATTGACATATTAAACAAAATAAAAAAAAAACTACTATTACATAGGTATATTTCAAATTATGTTAATTTGAAAATATGTGAAGTATAAGTAAAAATATATCTATTAATAAACTTTTGGGTTTTCTTACTCATTCTATTCGGGAAAACCTGCCTACAAATAAATAGAATGTAATACATGAAAATCAAATGCAATTTTTACTTAACAAGAAGAGATATAAGAACATCAAATACAATGAGAATAGTTATAATAGTATATCTACATACCTTCATCTGGGGTGAGATCGCCAAATTTGATGCCACCACTGTAAAAAAAGATAACAAATAGTTGCAGTGGGTCCATAAAAAGGTACACAATTTGAAAAAAATACAAATTTCAATTCAAAATATTCAAGTAAGTAACAAATACTTTAATTTTACTATTAACTTTATATTCTTTCAAGAAATGCAAGCTTTGATTCTACATTTAATAATGAAGGATCAAAACTTAATAAAAAAAAATATTTTCTAGATTTTTTTCACAAGCCAAATAAAGAATTAACTTTGGTTGGCTTGTAAAGGTTATCAATATGAATTTTGACATAAGAATTCAGTACAATGCATCAACACAAATTCTACAGTGTGTACGAATTTTAATTTGCAATACAATTAATTTGAACTTTCCAAATTAAAAAAATGTTCATTACAGCAATTATTTGTCTGTTGGATCATATTACTCAGAAAAATGAGCATGTGCCAAGCACATTAGGTATTTCATTTACAATAACTACCTTTGAAAATTAGTATAGAAAAATGCAATAAATTTCATGATACAGCAAAAAATTCTTACAAATCCAACTTTAAAAAAATTTTAACTCATTCTTAACAGTTTTATAGCAGTAAAGTTCAAAGTAAATTTAATGTACAAATTACAAATTCTACACTTATCAATTTGTGATGGGTGCACTTCGTACCTGAGAAGGACGGTAGCCGTTTCCGGCACCCGGAACACCTGGAAATAAACACAATGTGGAACGACGTCTTATTGGATCTCCACCTGGAGAAACCATTACCACAGCCACCCTAAGTATTACAATAGAAGCCCCCAATTTCTAAAATTCCCTTAAGAGAGGATGCAATTTTGAAAGCTTGAAGGCAATTACATTTTGGTAGGGCCAAATATGGGATACAAAATGTAATAAATGAAGTCTTTTCACGACTAAAAGGACTTTAACAATCTTTGAGTGTAATTCAAAAGACATTACATTTATGATTTCACTTTGAAAAAGTTAAAATACTGAGACAAGATTTCTGAGCAATTATTTACTTAAAATTTAAATTATACAACTCACCTTCCATCCCAAGTTCTCGAAAAATGTGCTAAGTCGGGACTGTCCAGTAGTTTTCCCGCCGCAAGGCCCTGGTTAGGTTAAAAAATAGTGTGGATTGAATTAAAACGATGCCAAGATTCTCCACGTGTTGCGTTTCAACCTTCTAACAGGCAAAGTAACACTTTATATGCTAAAAGAACTAAAGTTTCCATTAAATACTAAACACACAACAACATATTTACCATGGAAACTTACAGAAAATTAGCTAAAATAAAAATTACAAATTGAAAAACTTACCACCAGTGAGCACAAGCTTGTACACGATTTTATTGGGTTGATTCGCCATTTTTGTTAAACGTATTAAGTAAATTAAAATAAAATTACACTACCAAGGAAACTAAGCACATAAATATCATAAAAATGTTAAATTTACAAAAGTGATAAAAAGAGCCATCACAGTTCAAGACATACGCATCGCCCACAGGCGTGCGCTCAAACGAAAGAATGAAATGAATGATTTTTGACGAAGTAATACTTTTTGAACGAGTAGATCATAGACAATTTATTAGATGATAGTAGAGTTCGGCCCTTTTCACACTCGCCGATGTGGCCTCAGCACAACAAACGCCTGGCAGCAGTGAAAGCGTTGAAAAAGACGTTACGTAGATATATTAAGTTACCGTACTCGTGAGTAGTACTGACAGCCTCATTGTCATATTGGCTGGTACAGGTTCAAGAGCACGTCAAGACTTAACACTTAAAACTTAAATCCAACTCTTTGCCGCTTACGATAAGAACGGTCCAAAATGTGAAGCTTGGTGTGCTTTTGACAGTACTATAGTAAATAATAATTAATGAATTAATGCTAGTGAAATTTGCACACATGACGGTATCCCAGTCATAGCATGTTGTATAAGTTCCCGATGGTAAAAATCAATACATTTTTATATTCTTCTATATGGGAGTACCTTAACAATTTAATATGTAAATTACAAAATTTTATTTTTAATATGCACTAACTCAATGATAATAAATAATGTCAACTTTGATCGATGCCGTCGACAACGAAAATCGGGCAGATATCGGATCAAAATAACAATATTGGTCAACTTCCTTCCTATAATAGAAATACCATAAACAAATGCGAGAACAGCACCATCTGTTGAAGGTTCTCCAAACATCAAAGAACTGTCACCAAAATGTCTGAACATCGAACGCCATCTATGAAAAACACTAGAGCAACAATAAACAGTGGCAAATATATCTCCAAACTCATGTTTTCTACTGGTTTCCTGCGTTCAGGTGTTTAACATTTTTCGGGTTTGGAAAAATTGTCTAATAATTGCAAGAAAAAAGAGATACCAGCACCATCTATTGATTAATGACGTGTATCTTCTTGGACATACAAAGCAAAATGTACATACGTAGTGATTGATTAGACCGCGTTGGTGGAGACACATAATCAAAACGGACCTTTCCTTTATTTTTTTTACATCTTCTAAGACGAACCTAGACAATTGAAAAACATTGTCCTAGGAAGGATGAGTTACGTGTTCCTTTATGTTTTTTTCCATCCTCTAAGGTTCCATGATAGGAAATCATGTCAGAATCATAATTATATCTGCCGTCCGCTAACTAAAACGCGGCTAAGTGACAAAAAATTTTTTGATATAAAAAAAACCATAACCTAGTTTTAGAAATGCCGATAAGTCGAACACGTTAACTAATTTTAAAAGAGCATTATGTGCTCTATTTTTTCTATTTAAAACGGATACTTGACAATTTGTCACTTTCACGCGTTTTAGTTAGTGGATGGCAGATATTTAGTATATAGAAGGTATTATATATCTTAGAAGATCTAGTCGGAATAAACTCAATACTGGCGAAATCCAAAAAGGGCACCAACAAACGGAATGAGGAAAATTAATTTTATTTACGTAACACCTCCATCACTGATTTTTAAAACACATTTTTTATCACATTTTATGTTATTAAACTTTATAACAGAAACGTTGATTAATACACAAACTTCTTTTGAAGCGCTATGACATTTTTCTGATAATATCACAAGAGCTGGTATTTGTTGCCAATACCTTCCTAAGCAGCGATTTCGCTTCTCCATATACATTTCTTTATTAACTGATGTAGATTGGTTGTTGACATCTGAAACCAATAATCATGGTCTACATATAAATGGCTCAGTTCATCAGAAGTGGCCATCATTAACCTGAGTTGCATTTAGGATTTCAATAACTTATAGATAACTTATGATATAAATGCTGTTGGCAACCATTCAACCTCTAATGATTGCACAAAGAAATATATCTAAGTATTTGAAATTAATTAAATATGAAGTTAGTAGTCACCTTCATCTACAAGTAAAAGGTACTTTTACTGCTCTTACATGTGCTTCAGAAGAGACAAACTAATTTAGTGTGAGAATAATTTATTCTCCATAAAATACCACCTCAAGTCACCTACACTTCAACACTTATATTACCTTCAAGATCTGCAGTAGCTTGGTCAATCCATCTTGTTTGTATATTTACACACAGCATAACCAACTCAAATTCTTTGCATAAATACCTACTGTAATTAACAAAAGTGTTTAAAAATGTTAAGCCTGAAACAAAGTTCATCAACATGATTAATAAATAATCAGACAACAATAATCACAAATCATACCACTATTTCATCACTTGCTGCAAATTAATATTTACTTACCAATTTTGTTATCATCGCCCAAATGTTGGAACATCAAACATGGCAATGAGTCTATAATGATTAAACTTAATCTTTCTATAATTATTGTTTTATTCTTTATCCTTTTTAGAAATTCAAGAATTTCATCCATAGTCCAAATGTGAATGACTCTTATTTTAAACATTACTATGGCCATTTCCTGAAAACAAAATATTTACACATGCCATTAAAACATAAGAATCCACTTACGTTACAGTATTGTATTATTTTAAGTAAATTTATTATTATTACTATTAAGGGTCTCTATTTTATGTACTTTCTCTTCCTTCCCATAGCCTAATAGATAAATTTTGGATTTTATTATTTATATTTATTATCAATGATAAAGAATAAAATTCCTTAGTGTAGGTTTTCACTACATTTACAAACCAAACCCAAGTAAATGCAATAAATTTTATATTTATTTTAAATTATAATAACAAATAACATTCAGACCTATTTGAAATAAGTACAAGGTTACCTTATAAATTACAGATGTACAAAATTTTACTGTGATCTGTTTTCTATTACCCGAAATAAATAAATTATTAGATATATATTTTAGCTACCTTATGAGAGCAGCCACAAGCATCTAATATCTTTTGTATCCGAGTAGCAGAAAAGTCCCCTTTAGTATCAATATAGAGTACAGTGTTTTCGCTGTTTTTAACAGTGTTTATTGCTAGCTGTAGGCATAACTGAGTTTTGCCAGATTCCGCTAAACCACATAGTTCTGTTAAGTATCCAGTTGGTATTCCTCCATTTAAGATGGCATCCAAACTGTAAAAAACAAACAAATAAAAAACGTAGGTTTGTTTGAAAAAACAAATATACGCGATTTAAATCCGGAAAAATAGTTTCATTTCCTACAAATAAAAAAAAGTTAAATTGACTTCAATATTTAATATACTTACATGCCTTTAAATAAACCATAGTATACTAAAAGTAAAAAAATAGAAATGTTTTACCTTTTACTCATCTAATTAATATAAAAAAATAATAGTCTTAAATAAAGTGAACTAAAAATTTGCGATTGCCTGTGGCTTCAAGTAAAAGCTTATCCAATATATTTTCGAGGTCAAAATAACTATTACTTACTTATTGATTCCGGTACTTAAAAGTCTTTTATTATTCATACTTTTAAATAGCAGTGCTGACCCATTCACGATAGGAGCCGAATATTTTTTAAATATATCGTTTCTTAAAGCTAGTATTTGGGGTAAACTAAGTTTTGTAAGAGTAGATAACTTTCCTGTATCCTCTTGCAAGAACTCCAGTATAGTTGTAACACGGTTTTGTGAAAGAATTCTTAACACATAATCCGTAAGATAGACAAATTCACCAGCTTTTAATTTTTCCATATTGCTGAAAAATGCACGCACAGTTCTATTCAATAATATTATTTCACTTCGCGCTTTTCTGATGTGTCACATTTGCGTTTTGTATTTTTGTCTTCTGAATTACGATAAAACCAACTTAATTTTTAGGGGCGAAACGCAAAAAGATGAAATTATTGCTTATGGCAGTACTTTGTTTCCGGTTGCATTATCTCGACGTGAGTAGGGGTTTTCAAAAATTTCCGCCTACCAGCGCTTACCTGTATTTTCCTCCTTCCTCAAAACCACACATAGACAAGTAGAACATATCATATAGACGCCCGCCATTTGTGTTTGCTGTCAAAAAGTTAAATGTCGTGAAACGTGATTTAATTTTCTATCGCCGAGGCGTAATTACGTAGGATATTGTTATTAATTAGGTTTTCTAAGTATTTTTCACGATGTCCAATATATCATTGGATAAAGATACCTTCTACCGTCGTATAAAGAGGCTGTATGCTGCGTGGAAGGTTGGTTTACCTTTCGTGTGTGAAAATAGAAGTATTTCATGATCGTTTGTCTTATAATGTATATTTCGCAGGCTGCCGCAGTAGATCCAAAAAGCGATGATGCGTTGGCAAAGGCTGATTGTGTGGTTTCATGCGTCGGAGTGGACGAAGACACTCTTTACAGCAAGTCTACAGCCTTACAGGTTTGTTATTTTTTTTCCTAGTAAATTGAACAGACTTGCTATCGGGACGCCAAAAGTAATAAAAGGCCTTTTTTTTTATTAAGATGGGAGTATTAAAGTGAAGGAATATTGTATATTCTCCTATAGCCAATTTATGATAAGTTTCCCTCCATTTATTTTAGCAGCTGGTATTCTAATTATCGTTTTTGTTATAATATTTCCTACCCACAAATTTCTGTAATTCATTTTCATATTGCAATATAGCTTCTATACCTTTTAAAATAATCTTGAAACTTTGGAAGTCATTAACTACATACCTATTCGACTATTGAGGTCTCATTGTATATTACCAGTGTTAACCAGTTTCATGTTGTTATTATTTATTCTATCATTATAATTGCATATTATTGTGCAATTTAATGTAAAGTATTAAAATTTTACTTGGTCAGACGTAAATAAAAACTAATGCATGATGATTAATGCATGTGATAGTATTTCCAACAATATAATATTAATATGCCAGTCAACTGCACAAATTACCTGGTCTCAAACTAGGAGTTCCTGGTAATATGAGCACCAGAACAACAATATTATTTTCAGGGTCATTACCTAGAACATAAAGAACCTAACTCATAGAAATGAACTAATTTACAGAAGTTCATTTCTCAAATTTGCCCTTCTGGGAATCGAACTAACTCAGAGCCAGGAGGTTCCTGATAAAGATGTCTACTGCCTATAGGGTTATCCACTAGGCAACTGCGGTTGTCAAAATTTGTTAGCTTAACACAAACCGCTAAGACACATTTTGACTTTTTCTTTCTTAATTGCCAAACAGCAGTTTTAGTTTGTTTCTATGAATAAATTATCTGGCTTGAACGTCAACCACTCAATTCGCTTTAAAAATATGTTTCAATTGCACAGTTCTGAACACAATGCGGTAGATCCATTCAACAAGACTGGACAAAATTTGAATCGAAATTTATCAGTCTTTGTTCTGAAACTTCTTATTTCATCCTAATAGCAACTTTCATGGTTTTATAGAAGAAGTAAATAGGCAATGATTTCATGGTATGAGCCATGGCAATGATTTCATGGTATGAGCCATGCTTTCTTTTAAATGTTTTCTATATTTGCAGTTTTGTTAAAAGTATTGTGTTTTTCTTGTTTTGCTCTCTGACACTATGTTTTTTTTAGATATGTCGCCAATATCAGGATGTCTCTTCAAGAATAAATTATATAAACATTGTGCGCTTAATCTTTTTTTATTATAAGTTGAACCCACAGTATCTTTTGTCCATTTTTAATTAGTTGCCTTCAAAGTATTGCAACATGGCAACTTGGCCACCTTTTGTTCTTTGGTTTTTTACAAAAAGATTTACATTTTGACTTTTCCAAGGAAATTCTGTTATTTATTTCATTTTTATTTATTAACTGTTTATTACATCAAGGAATATTTGTATGTATTATTATATTGATTTTTATTGTCATTCTAAACCAGACATGGCTGTTTGGATACGAGCTACCAGATACAATCACAGTTCTGACAGAAAACAGCATGTGCTTTCTGGCCAGTAAAAAGAAGATTGAGTTCCTCCGGCAAATTGAGAATGGAAAAGATGAACCTGATTTACCCCCAGTGAAACTCCTTATAAGAGACAGAGTAAGTAATATCTATCAATTTTGAATAGAGAATGTTGTCAAGTTATTTAAAAATTCTTGATGATTTATTCTTGACTATTTCTCTTTTTTTTTCTTGAAATGTGGAACATTCAAGGGTTGTTTCATGACGTTTTTTTCAATGCTGATTAATCAAAAATTACTGTAGATATTATTTTGTTTAGAGAGCTAAATACAAATGCTGTAATTTAATTATATTTAGCTTTTATGAAAACACTTTTTTTTTTAAACACTTATTTTTAGACATTTTTGATAATGATCTATTGAGTTATAATATCTGTATTTATATGATATACAGGATTATTTTTAAAATACTTATAACCTGGCAGGACCATATTACTAACATCGTGAACAACCACTATGGAACAAAAGTGGTTGTTTATGTTGTTATAATTTTAAAAATAACCCTGTGTAAATAAAGATTGTAATATGACCAGTTTCCGTGGGTTAGTTGGTATAGCGCCTGGCACAGTATGCTAGAAGACGTCGCTTCGAATCCAGCCGGATCGAAGGATTTTTTTCTGAGTGTTCGATCTTTGTATTAATAATTATAACAAACTAGTGGACTCATTTCACAAAAGTTGTTGTTTATGTTGTTAGTAATATAGCCCTGGGATGTTACAATTTTAAAAATAACCCTGTATAAATAAAGATTGTAATATGACCAGTTTCCTTTTGAAATTGCTAAACTTATAGAATCACGTGTCTTATTGTAGAATGACAAAGACAAAGAAAACTTCAACAAACTCATTCAAGAGATGAAAAAGTCTAAATCAGGCAAGACACTAGGTGTTTTTGCTAAAGACAACTATCCTGGCGAATTTTGTGAAAGTTGGAAAGCTGCAATGAAAGCTGAAAAGTTTGAAAATGTAGATATAAGTTCTTCAATCGCTTTCCTAATGGCGCCCAAGGAAGATCCTGAGGTTATCACTATAAAGAAAGCATGTTTGGTCACAGTCGATGTGTTTACAAAGTATTTGAAAGACCAAATTATGGAGATAATTGATTCTGACAAGAAAGTCAAGCACTCTAAATTGGCTGAAGGCGTTGAAGCGGCGATATCAGACAAGAAATATGTTACAGGCGTGGACACAAGCCAAGTGGACATGTGCTACCCCCCTATCATTCAATCAGGGGGGCACTACAGTCTCAAATTCAGTGCTGTCTCAGACAAAAATCATTTGCACTTTGGCGCGATTGTATGCTCTCTAGGTACGAGATATAAGTCATATTGCTCAAATATCGTTCGTACCTTACTTGTCAATCCCACAGATGAGATTCAGAGCAATTACAATTTTCTTCTCAATATAGAAGAAGAAGTCATGAAGCATCTCGTTGCGGGAGCAAAGCTTTCAGCTGTTTATGAAGCTGGGTTGGCACTGGCTAAGAAAGAAAAGCCCGACTTAGTTGATAACCTTACTAAGACGTTTGGATTCGCAACTGGCATAGAGTTCCGTGAGAGTTCAATTGTGATAGGACCGAAAACTTCCGTCTTGGCTAAGAAAGGGATGGTGTTTAACATAAACATTGGCTTGGCTAACTTGACAAACAGTGCGGCTACAGAAAAAGAGGGCAAGGTAAATATCTTTTATAATTTGATTTGTTTTACGACTAACAATTTCTGAATGTACAGAGATTGTCACTCGGTAATTACAATGATTGGCACTTGTAATAGTAAAATCACTGATACTCTTTTTAATCAATAATCCTTAATATTAACGTTATTTTGATATATTATGTAGGTTTTTAAAATAACCATATTTGTTTAGGAAACGTTAATTTATAGGATAATTCTTTCTCAAAAAATCTTTTACGCTCTTGACGTTGATTGCAGGTCAATTTATTTTCCTACTGTTTTAGGTGTACAGATTACAAAAAAAACTACATGTACAACAAAATAAAATACAACTACAACAAAATTTCAAATTAAATGTTAAATTTCATGATCTTTCTTTTATTTAAGTATATTATTAGGAGAAAACAATTCTTATAATTGACGCTTTCGAATAGTATAGTAAAACACACAGGATACAGGTGTCTTTTTTCACATTCCCGGTTCAGACAGGCGATTATTTAAAAATCTTTTAATGCGGTTCGAATTGTTTTTAAAATCAAAATGAAATCTTCTTTCAGTAAAATTCTTTATCTACGGTACTTTCCCTCCGTGTGGCGTAGTCGTATGACGCCCTTTTTTGTTAAGGCATTTTTACTACCAATTATCTTGTGCCAATCAGTGCTACAATGCCAGGAATGACTTGCCAATTCTATCCTTATTTTTTTACTTTATGTGCTTTTTAATAAAAAGAAGATGACTTTGCATTATCCTCTATGTTCTGCATTTCTATTTTAGACATACGCGCTCTTCATTGGCGACACAGTTTTGGTTAATGAAGAGCAACCGGCAACTCTGCTCACACAATCAAAGAAAAAAATAAAAAACATTGGAATATTTCTGAAAGACGATGATGAAGACGAAGAGGAAGAAAAGGAAAACAAGACTGAGATCCTTGGTGAGTGTTTCCCCTTAGTCATTTGTAGAGGTTGCTAATTCACTTTGAACTGAGAAATGGTGATACAATACGTGTATAGATACTTTTTATTTAAGTCATATGCATTACGTTAAAATTTACAGTTTCAGCTGTGGCTGAGTGTTCAAATATGACTTCTTAGCCTCTATTATGTCATCCTAAATACCCATGTTCCCACTGCTACGATTCTCCTTGGTCGTTAATAACGAATCTTTTGACTCCATGTAAACAGCAGAGCAATAGTTATGGGCGAGTATACCCGAACCATAAAATGTATGTGGTTCACCCATTTGCAACAGTAGCTATTTTGAGTTCCTGATATAATGTAATATTGGCCACATTTTTGTGGACCTATGTAGTGTAGGTTTGCTGATTTGGTAACATTCATAATCATAATAAAGATTGATGTCAGAGGTAACGACTAAATCTCTTGTTTCTCTTTGATACGGCTTAGGTTGATACGCGTGGAGCATCTATGTTCAGACATAAGTGAACTTAACTACGAATTGATAAGATTGTTTTATTTCCTCCAGATACCACAAGACTGCTAACACATTGACTGCATGTTTGCACTTAATGCGTGAAGTCGTAGTCAACTTTACACATTAACTGTATGAAGTCGAAACCGACTTCATGCAATCGAGATCGACGTGAAGTCGTTATCAACTATGAAGATGATTTAAACTGACTTCATAAAGTCGAGATAGACTGCATGAAGTCGAGATCGACTGCTTGAAGTCGAGATCGACTGCTTGAAGTCAAAGTAGATTGCATGCAGTTAATGCGTAAAATAAATGCAACTGCATAAAGTTGATTACGACTGCACGCATTCACTACAAAACATGTAGTCAATCTGTTAGCAGCCTTAGCCAAATGTTGTAAACATTCTAAACAGTCAAATTAACCAAAAATATAAAACAACGCTGCAATTAAAGCACTTTATTGAAAGAGCGTTGGGTTTACTTTAATAGTACCTTTTCAATTGTTTCAGTTCAAACAAAAGTGCATCTTAATGAATTACAATACAATATTATTAATTTATTACAAAGAATTAATTGTGATAGGGTTGTTTTTGATCAAATAACTCACATACCTTTGGTTAATTTATACATGTAGATTATTTTAGAGCTGATTATTCAGCGTTATTATAGAAATGACCAACAATGTCGAAATTATGCAGTTATGATCTTCACTTAATAAAGTAAAGTATGATTACAAATAGAAATCCCCACCAGTTACCTTGTCTGAAACTAGAGAGTTCCCTTTAATATTAAATAAGTACCAAAGCAACGTAATGTACTCTTGAGGCACTAGGTACCCACAACATCCAGACCAGAACCACTCTAATACAGTTAGTTCATTTCTCAAATTGGTCCTATCGGGAAACAAACCCAGGACTTCCTCATCCAGCGTTTACATTGCAAACTGTTGAGTCACCAAGGTCGTCTGCTATGTATTTTTTTTACTGTTAAGAGTTAAAAAAATCATTATTTTAATTTAATTTTCATTGTTTGGAACAAATATTTAGGAAGAGTATGGCAACTAAACGAAAGTAAATCATTGCTATAAGGGAACTTTATTGGTGCACTGCATCAACTCGCACACATTCAACTGCCAGGCAAAGGTCTCCTTTAAAGTGGGGATTTGCGCCATAGACTTCCACTTTAAATTACCTACCTTCTTTATTCGATGTCTTTTCAGAAATCCTTAAAAAAAAGCTGTTGTATGCATTTGGGTTGCATAAATTTTAACATTTACTACGGCCGAGCAGATTTTTTCTCGTGTTTAAGAGGGTCTCTTTTCTCATGTTATAAGATTGGTTTCACCTACTTTAAAAGGAAGTCGGCTAATAAAGAAGACTTGCATTTTTGTTCTTAATGGGCTAGAACACAAAAAAAAATGTTATCATCGAAAAAAGTTCTTCGGATTAACAAATTCTTGGAGCCTATGCACACGGCGTATTTTATACGCGCCGACGACGCGCGTATGCACGCAGTGAACGCGCGTATGTATCGCGCATTTTGATAGGAGGATAGTTTCAATTTTAGTTTTGTTTGTTAATTCCAGTTATTTTTTTAAACGAAACGACTACTAGAAATTCTATTTAAGCTTCTTGCTTGCAACGCGATGTCTGCGCGCGTTGGAATCGTTTCATTACAACGCGTCTGCCGTGCGTATACGCGCAGATCCGTAAACGCGCGTTTACGGTGCGTATAAAATACGCCTTGTGCAAAAGCTCTTATTTTCAACAAGAACTTTTGGATAAGTCCGTTTGACAATAGCATATAGTTTTTTATTAAATCTCATATTGTTTACATACGCATAAGACATTTAATACTGAAATTGCAAGTTGGGAAATGAATGTTATTTTCTCCGGATGCAAATCGTGTATAATTGTTTCTTCAAAGAAACCAATATTTCGGTCCCTTATGAGACTTGTAAAGGGCGACAATCGCGAAAACCTAAAAACTTGAATTGCTAAGTGGTTCGAGGATGTGTACGGGACTTTATAATGTTGTATAATGCAAACCGTTAAGTTGCCATCTTTTCCTTGCTGTATAATCAGTTTGGTGTGATCGCAGATAACTTTATAAGCTTATGTTTTATTTAATTACATGAAATCGCGGACGGATAGAGAATGGAGGTGAGTTCTGAGTTTAACTCACTAATTGCATGATGTATTTCCCTGCTACACATAAATTGCTCACATACGCATAGATGTCCCATATTAAAAAATAGTTTTTGTAATAAGAATATTTAATTACATTTGAAATTCACACATCTCTATAACAAAATATACAAAATAAAAAATAAAAAATTTACTGCATGCACACATAAATGAAAACGCAGTTTAATTACTTTTTGTCGATACGGCATGCGTGACAAATCCCTAGTATTGACGATTATTACACTTTTTAAATATTTTCCTGAAATTCAAAATTGACACTAAAATGCAGGTGAAATGTAACATTTTTTTTAAATTTTATACAAAATTTCTACAAGTCAGTAACTTACAGGCAGAGGCAAGAGAACAGCTGTCATCGAATCAAAGCTTCGTACAGAGCACTCTTCTGAAGAAAAACGCAAGGAACATCAGAGAGAATTGGCTATAGCTCTCAATGAGAAAGCAAAAGAGCGATTAGCTAAACAATCCAGTGGAAAAGATACAGAAAAATTGAGAAAAAGCACTGTGTCTTACAAAAGCGTCAGTCAAATGCCGCGAGAAAATGAAGTCAAGGAGCTAAAATTATATGTTGGTAAGTAATTGTACAGCAGATACATAGTTATTTTTCTTGTTAAACAAATACATGCGCATTTGATTTTCATCTCACCTAATGGAAAATCACGACGATGTATCATGCACACCTAAATAATGCCTATTCACTCTCGCTTTGAAAAGTTGATAAAAAAATTACGTTATACATGAAATATTGCTGTATTTCTTTAAAAAGATGAAAAGATACTGTACAACTGAACAAATGAAAGGTTTGAATTTATGACTATATTACGAATATCTTACAAGTTACACCTCATATACTTATTATAATAAGACTTACTTTTTAACCGACTTCAAAAAGGAAGAAGTTCTGTATTCGACTGTATGTTTCTTTTTCTGTATGTATGTTACGCGATAACTCCTGCCCGATTTTGATGATTCTTTTTTTTGTTCAAAAGAGGGTACTTCAGTAGGGCATGAATGACTTTTGAGGTCGTTTTTTTTAGTACTCTGTACTGTGATGTCATGGAGATATCAAGTAATTAGAGATCGGAATAGGCAAAGCATATTTACCCAAACTTCAAGAAGTATATATGTACATAGAGTGGATAATACCTCCCTCTTAAATCTCGGAATGATTAACAATTACGAAAAACCCACAACAAAATAATGATGTATTTTTAATTATAATTACGAGACTTTACATACGCTGTAGTCAAAGTAATTCTGTATCCTCAGGAAGAAACGCGCTAAATCGATGGAGCAATATTCGTTTTTTTAAGTATTCGTGATACGAGTGAAATGATGCATTTTTCCGTCCAATCGCCACTGCTCTAGCTGATTTAGAAATGAAGATAATTTTCTTGTATATTGGTATAAATTATCTTTTTCTTGAGTAATGTGATATAAATTTACATGCACCTATTAAATTTACTAAATTAAATTCTAATTGTAAAGGATTACAAATTCAATCGAATTATTTAAAAGATTAAGTTACCATCCAAGAGCGATTGTGAGCACGATTATATTTCATTTATGTTATATTATTACATTAACAGGTGTTTGTAACTTTTATATTTTGTTTTCTAACATTCTTATAACAACATAATAGATAACTAATAAAAATCTATTTTAACTTATTTTATTATTATTATTATTCACCAAGTGATCAACGAGCTTTTACGCTTTTAAATTGACGCAATTTGCAATAAATCGCCTAACACAAGCACGTTTCAAAGTGACAAAAATAAATGCAATTATTGATAAACCACAATACTGACGCTGAAATTCTTTTCTAGGAAATGTAACGCCTTTAAAATTAGAATACGTAACAAAAAACTTTTATACTCAAAATTACATATATTTCGTAATTAAAATACATTTTTGTCAAAATACGTCGCACTTATGTCCTTTCACGTTTTTCATGAAGGATACAGTGTGGATAATCACCAAAAATATAAAACAAAATACAGTATAATAATTCCGGGATTTCAGGTGGAGGTGTTATCCACCTATGTATATTATTTAGTTTAGGTAAATAATACGGCAAGTTATGACAGATAACTTGTTTGTTATCCGTCGTAACAGTAGATTGCGAGATTGTAACAACAATTAATCGAACCAATTAGCCAGGTGTTGCAAAAAATAAAAAAGCTCCCACCCAAGTCAATGATACCTGAAACATCTAACACACAAGGACAATATGACAATTATCTATCCTAATACGTACCCAACGTTCAATTCTAGATCGCAAATACGAAACAGTAATCTTGCCGATTTTCGGTGTGCCTGTACCATTCCACATCTCCACGATAAAGAACATATCGCAGTCGGTGGAGGGAGATTACACGTACCTCAGGATAAATTTCTTCCATCCTGGAGCTACTATGGGAAGAAACGAGGGTGGGAATTATTCACAACCTGATGCTACTTTTGTAAAGGAAGTGTAAGTATGAAGTTAAACACAGACTTTAGATTTGGGCTATCGTTATCTTTTATTCTAATATTGCGCACGGGTGATACCTTTGGAGAGAGCTTAAATCATAGCCCACCAGCAAGCTCATGAGGAAACTTAAAAACTCTAATTATTATAATTAATTTGCGCTGTTGACTACCAGCATTAAGGCAACAGATTGACTATATGCATATATGCAGTTGATGCGTGAATTCGTAATCAACTTCACGCAGTCGAGACCATGAAGTTTATAACGCCTTGAGGCATTAACTGCATGCAGTTATCAACTTCATGCAGTCGAGGTCTCGGCTGCATGAAGTTGATTACGACTTCACGCATTAACTGCAAACATGCAGTCAATCTGTTAGCAGCCCAAGGCGAAATGGTATATGGTGGTGGTTGTATAGGCTTTGAGGCGCGTGAGGTAGACGCGGAGAAGGTCATTGCACGATATTAACGCATCTGCTTTTTAGAAATAAAATATACTCACTTTCTGTAAAATGAGCTCAGTCTGTTGGCGTATTTATTACGAAACACGGGAAGAAAAAAAAAACATTGAACTATCACTAATAACAATCGATTGAAAGTTATTTTTCCGTTGATGACGTAGTAAAAAAATTATAATTTTGCGGAACTTAATATTTTTTTTATCGAGCAAAGTTTAGTCAATCGTGTTTCGGGCCCTGAAATGGGTAGGCGCCCGAGTTTTAACACAGCACGTTGTTGACGTCGGTTTTAGATCGGGTTAAAACCCATTAATGCTCGAAATCGACAGCAAAAACTATCGACAACTAAATATTTGTAGTAAATCGAGTTTCGTTGAAATTTAATGATATTACAAAATATTTATTGCTTTCTGATCTAGACGAATCGATTTGCCTTTCTATCGAATCGATTCGTTTGAAAATGAAATTGAAATAAATCGGTACAAACAATCGTTAGATCGTATGCCCTTGAATCGATTTTCTTATAAATCAAATCGTAATATGCATCCTTAGTAGTAAGAATCAACAGAATTGCAAGGTAGGTATTGTGTGGATTTCCCTCTTTTTCGTCTAAACAAGATGTTTTACTTGGAAACTTGTAATACGCATGGACCAAATTCCGTATTCGTCGTTTCCTCCTACGATTTTGAGTAGAAATGGGCTATAAAACCAGGCACTTTGGTAAAAGGCAGCCCAAAACCCGGCCGGATTTATTACGTTTTAGCTCCGGTACCAGTATTTTTTATATCGAAATACCGATTTCTCGTGTGGTCGAATTACATCAAACCATCTATTATATTCACACTTAACGTTAATGTTTATACTACAATTTTATGGGTTTATACCGCGCGCCGATTCAAGGAACAGAATAGAATTTCTATTCTATTCTACAAAGAGTGTCTTGGAATAAAATATAATTTCTGTTCTATTCTAAAATTTTATGGCTCTATTCCGCGCGCTGATTTAAAGAGCGTCTTGGACTCCAACATAAATAGAACCTCAATACTCTTTCAGAACATATCGAAGTACAAATACAAAAGAACCTGGCGAAATTTCACCACCCTCCTCAAACCTCAACACTGGCTTTAGACTTATCAAGGAAGTGCAGAAAAAATACAAAACTCGTGAGGCCGAAGAACGCGAAAAAGAGGATTTAGTCAAGCAAGATACTCTAGTCCTCTCACAGAGCAAAGGCAACCCGAAACTGAAAGATCTTTACATAAGACCTAATATCGTCACAAAGAGAATGAGTGGGTCGTTAGAATCTCATACAAATGGATTCAGATTCACTTCTGTAAGAGGTGACAAAGTGGATATACTGTACAACAATATAAAGAACGCGTTCTTCCAGCCTTGTGATGGAGAAATGATTATACTGTTACATTTCCATTTGAAACATGCTATCATGTTTGGTAAGTTGTTTTTTCTTAGTAAATTTAGGTGGAGTGTTGTGTAGATCCCCTATTTTGTACTCTGTGCTCTACAAGCATGATCTTAACAGGAAAGGCTTTGTGTAGACAACATCATGATTCATCCTTACTGTTTACCACTGATATGATGCTGTAATACATGTATCAAATTATCAACTCGTTATGTCACATCACACTATATTTTTAAGCTTCAGTGATATCTAGACAATGACATTATATATTGCTCGTACAAAATGGTTTTTAAGTTGATGATGTATGCTATGTGATGTTTTTAATCTTTCATAAATAAATAAATCATGACTCAATTATTAGAACTAGGAAACGGTTTTATTAAATATTTGCCTCGTTATGGATGCATAATTTAGGAACACCTGTTCATGTACGTTCATGTGGCCGTAAATGCGTGTATATAGATATTTATTAACATACTTACCATCAACTCATGGGTTAAAATTCCCATTAATTATCCTGGCTTGCCGTCCGCCGGCGTAATGCAGGCGGACTGCAAGGCAAGTGAATGAATGGGCCCCTTTAGGCAGAGGTGGTACCTCATTCGCTACGTTCTTGACAAGACTATTTTGCCTACTTCACTTGCATCAGTCTCTATACATGCGCACTTATTCTTAGTACTTTTAACCTGGCTATTTTTAGAACATTCCCACCTGATCGAGATATACGTCGAGATCTACCTCTGTCCACGTTTCTATTAACTTTTATATAACTTCTGCGTTTTTTTTATAATATCAAGTGACGGGGACGAACAAGTCGTGCGCCTGATGGTAAGTTACACGCCTGTCCATAACAGTTGCAGTGCCATCCAGATCTTTAAAAAGCAAAGATCTGTGGGGCACTGCCACTGCGCCAGTCACCCTGAGACACGTTGACAAAAACCATGTGCCAGTAATTTCGCCAGTACCCTTACTCTTCAAAACCGGAACACAGTAGCTGACATAACTGCTTGGCGGCAGAAATAGGTAAGGTGGCAGTACTTCCCTGGACGAACCCTTTCACAAGGAGCTCTATGGCGTACTTGAATGACAAAAACCCTTGGTGAACTGTTGCAGGTTGTTTCGATCTGTGATATTTGAAATAAATATTATAAGTGATAAAGGTGTACAAATCGATGCCTTACTTTCTCGAAACTCGTATCTAATAAAAAGTGTTTATTCGGGAGATGGCAAAATTTTCTATTGTTTTAAATTTCTTATCAAGGTTGTTGATTTGGATACATTACTTTAAGAATAAAGCTAGTGAGTAAATATGAAGGAAGTGTGATGTGGAGTCAGGCTGCAAAATTTGTATATACAATCCATTTTTTTTTGCATTTCAGTAACTTTGTGCTTTTAGATACGAGTTTGAGAAAGTAAGGCGACGAAATGTCTATTTACAAAGAGTAACCCCTAGAGTTTCTCACTTATTCTTCTCGGGAATCCTGTCTTACGAATGAGTAGTAAAGGTTAATCAATATGACGATTTCGAATGTATGTTATTTACTATGAAATATACAATACATAAAATATTTATCCAGGCAAAAAGAAACACGTGGATGTTCAGTTCTACACAGAAGTAGGAGAGATCACGACTGACTTGGGCAAGCATCAACACATGCACGACCGTGACGACTTAGCGGCGGAGCAGAGTGAGAGAGAACTGCGGCATAAGCTGAAGGTCGCCTTCAAGAGCTTCTGCGAACGTGTCGAGAATATGACCAAACAAGAAGTGGAATTTGATACGCCTTTCAGGTATGTTGTAGAACCCCGTATAGAATGACCACCGACTCGCTTCGGTGTTCGTGCAATAATTTTATCTCAACCTCGGCACGACGTAACAAACAGAGAGAAAGAGAGAAAGACAGAAATAAAATGAAAAAGAGAGAGGAGGAAAGAGAGATAAATTGTGATGATATGGTCATCACATTAATCGAAGTCACTTTTCTATACAGGCTTGTCATGATACGATGCTATAGTCACTTTCTCAAATAGTTTTTTCTCTTGTGAATTCCCTCATCACCAGACAAAAGCCTTACACTCGTACAAGATTGTCTACCAATGGTAATAATTAATTATCTCATTGGCATATATATTATCTTTGGAGAAGAATAAAGCAAAAGATTTGGTCAAGTCGGTGAGCCATGTGTCATACATACACTATACACAGCTAGTATTGGTGTTTATAAGTATGCAAGATTATTGTTTGGTTTGGATTGAAATAAAAACATACTCATTTACAGGAAGATTACAAATTAACTGTAAATAGTATTGAAAAATAAACAAAGTTGTAAGTACTGTACATAATGTGGAACATCTACTCCAATTAAGGTGTCTACAGATTGGTTGATCTTTGACGATCGTTACTATCACTTATTATTATTAGCGACAGAGAATTATAAAAATCGAACAAAATCGAAAAAAACAGAACGTCAACAATTGGACGTAGTTGAACAAAAAGGATCCAATCCACATCCACTCACTTTCGAGATATGGCAGTTTGAAATTTAAAAGTGTTATCACTCTTGTTTTATTTTCAAAACTTACAAAGTCATGTAACTCCAGAGATATTTATTTATGTTTATATGTCGGATTTTTCTTTGCTGATCTAAGAGGTTAGACTTTAGAAACCGCTGGGTACATATAACCCATTTTTTGATAATTTTGTGGATTGGATCCTTTTTGATTAACTACCTACGTCAAATTTTGCCTGATGATGTGTCGATCCTCAAAAAAATCGAACAAATCCGTAGGCACCTTTGAAAACGTGTCAAATAAGTTTTGTTATTTGTAAAAACGGCATGTATATTTTTAATATCCTAATGATAATAATAATAAAAACGTACACACTCAACATAGCCCCGCACTAGGGAAAACCCTGTGTCGCGGGTGCCATAGACACACACTTAGACAACCACAAATTACACCCAACCTCACGAGAGAAATAAATGTAGGTCATACAAATATTTCTCCCGGCCCGGGAATCGAACCTGGGACCTCTGCGTGGCAGTCTGGCATGGTAATCGTTCGGTCGCGGAGGCAGTTGGAGGCAGGAATGATCCACAGTAGATGAGCCGTTCAAGTGATACGATTCATCGGCCCAAATAATCGCGAAATATTATACATATATTTGATTATTACATTTTTGTTATTTGTCTGATACATGTCTTTTCGATTATTAAACGACTTGTGTCTTTCCAGAGAACTCGGTTTCCCAGGAGCTCCATATCGTAGCACAGTTCTTCTCCAGCCCACATCAGGTGCTTTGGTCAATCTGACTGAATGGCCCCCATTCGTTATCGCTCTAGAAGACGTTGAATTGGTGCACTTCGAACGAGTTCAATTCCATCTGAAGAATTTCGACATGGTGTTTGTGTTTAAGGATTATGCTAAGAAAGTCGCTATGGTTAACGCAGTGCCTATGAACATGCTGGATCATGTTAAGGAATGGCTTAAGTAAGTATTTGTTTCATACGCCAGTGGCAGAATGCTTGTTCCTTAATGGCGTGTGAACGCAGGGTCTGCTGCCTTCGGCAGATTACTGCATCTTGTCAAAGGAGGCGCAGTCGACTCGCTGTTTATACTGAGTTAATGCTGCCTTCATCGAAATCGCGTTATATACAAGTTTACGCACAGACTGACTGAGAGAGACACAACAACTTGATCGGGTAGGAAGGTATTCCCCGGCCCAAAGCACGTGCAATATAGAGAGACGCTGTCGCCGACAGGTTGAAACTTGTTTGGCCGAAAACAGTTTGCAGAAGGCGACTGAGTCACCCGACTATGATTAAGGACCGCTTGCACGGGGCCAATCGATGAGCCATTCTATTAGACCAGTGATAAACATAATCCACTGAATTGGAACAATTTCTAATTTTTCGGGCCACAATACATTCCCCCACCACAGGTGCATTGAATGGAAAATACACTTATAGTAATACGGACTGTAGTGTAGATGGACATTTCAAATTTCGCACTTTTCACTAGATTGGCTTTGTGGAATGGCTCGTCAATTGGCCCCGTGTAAATGGACCATAACACCTAGTCGACTCCGTCGACTTTGGTAAAAAACTACGGCCGTCAGACAATAGTCAAGTGTTTACACTGGGTAGGCTGCCGCCTTCACCTGGCAATCGATGACGATCTGTCGACCTAGTGTAAACGCGCCACAACACGTAGAGAAAACAACTTGAGTCGGACATAATTAACATAGCGAAGTTTAATGTTAACATTATTTTTCTTGTTTAAATTCATCACCAGTTGAGATACGATAAAATGATTACACAAATAATAAATGTGTGATATGACCACTCTTATTGTGGTTTTGCTTTTAAGTGGAAATCTTTTACAGCTCATGCGACATCCGCTACTCTGAAGGTATCCAGTCTTTGAACTGGACGAAGGTGATGAAGACCATCACAGATGATATCGAAGGCTTCTTCGACAACGGCGGGTGGTCCTTCCTGGACCCTGAATCTGATGTTGAGAACGCTGAAGCTGTAAGATATATTTGACTCAATATTCTCAACCTTATCTGTCATAATAAAAATAAATAAATAAAAAAATAAATAATATGGCAAAAGTTACCGTCAATGAAACTGTCACATAACTGTAGATTAGTGACGCCTCATATGAGTTAGTGACTCTGATATGTTAGCCTTGTTGAACAAAATGTTTTCCTTCTATGCAAGAAGACGAGTATACAGTTTTAGGTATAGCTCAGTAACCTAGTTTCACAAATAACCAATAATTAACAACTACACACGTTTTAAAAAGATACTCAATGCAACAGGAAAACTGCAGAAGGTGAATGACTGCCTGGCTGCATTCAAAGAAGGATGGCAACATCCTGTGAATTTTGTGACCCAGTGTTTTTGACGACGTACATTAAAAATACCTATCAATACTCGTGATTCATTATCAAAGCATTAAAAAGGCTAATTGAGTACAGCCTTTAGAAGCTGGGGTGATAAAGTTGATATAGGTTATGTTTATTACATTGTCCTGTATTTCGCTTCAGATGTTTCAAGTAGCAGTAGCAGAAAACAAGTTTTCATTTGGTTCCCAAAAATAATAAAGAACTTGCTGAATATTCCCAAATCTGCCAAACTCTGCCATATGTAATACAATGTTGACGTGTTCTGCCGCAATGAAAATGAATCAAAATTAAATCTGCCCAAATGGCAGAAATTTGCCACAAATGGTCACACTGTTTTCAACCTTAATGTGACATTGGCACGAGGCCTCTTGTCAAAACGTTCCTTTGCTAACTTTCTCATCTCTCATTTAATGTCTAAACATTTTGTCATGTTGTGTTTTATTTTTTACTTTGTGTCATTACTGTTTAATTGATTATTTGAGGTATTTTATAGTTTTAATGTTTTATGTGTGTACTATAAAATCACCAATACTTTAGCTAGGTAAACATTCAATCATGCATAAAATGAAACGTACGTATAAGAGCGTTATTACCTAATCTATGGTCGAACTGAATCAATTGCGTTGTTCTTGAATTTATTCTAAAATACATTGTTTTACAATTTCTTTATTCCCGAGATCTAAAAATGTATTGATAACTAGGCATAAACTAAAAACGTAAAATTATACTAGCAAACTTCACGGCTTTTCGTTGATTTTATAATTATTGGGTCAGATTTCGCCATCCTTCTTTAGTGTTTCCGGCTTTAGTATTGCCATTTAAGTCGTTGTTTGTAATAATTTGTCTGTCGAATTTTGAACAGTATTGCCATTTTTTGGTCAATATATGCGGGGTTACCTGTTGCACGGGTATCCTTTTGAATAAAATACAACTTAATTATCGATTGTTTTAAAATATAGAGTTGAACATTGCAGAATACGACTTGAATCCATTTCAATCTTTATGTGATTTGCTCAGGACGAAGAGTCGGAGGAAGAGGACGACGCGTACGAGCCAACCGATGCCGAATCGGAAGAGGAGTCTGAAGACGATTCTGAATACGATTCGGAAGCTTCCGACGCCTCGGACGGGTCCGGTGACAGTGATGGTAACTTAATTTTAATCCTATAAAATGGTTTTTCTTAAAGAAAATTCTTTCTGGTCAATATGAAAGCAGCTCTACTGGCTCATCCCTGTATCATTTGTGATGCATAAAAAATGTACGAGATTTTTTATTTTTAGCCGAATCTAATCCCAGTCCAAGTAGGGTATATGTACTTGTAATTTGAATGACAATGGTTAGAGGTAGCCACAATTAATGTAACGTTTAACAGAGGAAGACGAAGAATCCGGCAAAGATTGGTCCGATCTCGAACGTGAAGCAGCCGAAGAGGACAAAAAGGAGCGCGGAGTAGGTTTCGAAGACTTTGACCGAAAACGCAAGGGCGGACGCGACCGTCCGAGGTCCTACGACGCCGACGAAAGCCGGAGCAAGAAGGGAAAACACGATAAACATAAAAGCTCCAGCTCTAACCATAAGGGCTCCAGCTCTAACCATAAGAGTTCCAGCCATAAGAGTCCTTCTAAGCATAGTAGCAGCAGGTGAGGTTTTTTTGGAATTAATAAAAAATATAGTTTAATCAGGGTTCGAATCCATTATTCCAATTGAATCCAATCCGTATTGAGTACAATCAGCGTGCTTCAGCATTATGCTTGATGTGTGCTAACAGACATTAGTATGCCCTTGAATAGACAGGTAAATGTTCATTTGGCCCTATAACAGATTTATTCTATGTGGAACTGTTCATTGTATCAAAAGTGATGAAGCCAGGAGAAGATTAGCAGCGCCTATTAGATTGTCAATCTTAAAGTATTACATTCCATGAAGGATTTTGAAGTTAATATAAATATATTGTTATAAATATAAATGTATGTATATGTAACTTGAATTCTTTCCAAATCCTAGCCCGTCAAAGAACCGCGACAAACATCACAAATCTCATCACGACCGCGACAAGTCTTCGAAGACCAACGGCAGCCACAAGAAGGACGACAAGAAGAACTCCGACCACAAGTCGCACAAGCGCTCAAGAGATGACAGCCGGGAACACAACCGCAGTGCTAAGAAAGCTAAGTACGTATAAGGACAAGTTTATGTTTGGTTCTTGACTAATTTTATTTTTGGCACTATCATTAGCGTTACATCGTATAAGGGACACCTTTTGTGTACTCATAGTAATTTGGTTTCTACTGTAAACTGGTAATTTTCTTAAGGCACTCACTACCGACATTGTTTTTCGTACTTTCGTCGACTTCGCCAGTGCCGCAAACGCACGACTCACTCAGTGCCTTCAATGGATATACGAATTCATACTAATTTGACATTACTTTTCTTTATTTGACCACATATTGAACTAACAAAACATAACCTATATACATTGACATGCCTATATACTATAATGTACTAAGAAGAGGGATTACACTATTATTTAAAACAAAAGCACCCACAAACCTGGAAATTTGTTTTATATGTGTCTTATTTGGTTAACAAAAGAAACAAACTAAATTTAATCTGTTACTGAAAAAAGGAACAAAGTTCACAAGGTGATCGATAACCAGCTCTATGCGAGTTTTCACAGACAGAGTTTAAGAAATTTCCAACCTTTTAATTTGGATTTAAGGTTTGAATATAATATTTTTAGTTATAAATATCCTGCACAATCAAAAGGATGCAAGCGGAACATAGCAGCTTTATATGAACTTTAAGTTTTTAAAACATGTGAATGCAAAGTAACGTCCAAGACACCGGAGTTGGTTGAACGCATAATATGCATTGACGGCAGTGAATGCGTTAAGAAATGAATAAATAGTAAAGACACTAAAACTATATTTAATTTTTTGGTGTAATGATCATTGGACCTAATACTATTATTTGGATTACCTAAATGTTATTAAACAATGAATGATTTTGTTGATTGTATTTTGTTTTGTTTGCAGGAAATAAACAGCAGCGAGGATAGTTCTGCGTTTAGAATGAAACGGGTCGTAAATGATGCACGTGCACGCCGCGTGCGGATCGCGTTAGGTTAATAAATGTTTGATTATGTTGTATTGTATTCGTAACCCGATGTCCGTCTGTAATTGATGTTCAAATCAGGT
>NW_020654810.1:19864489-19905434 GCF_003589595.1 Hyposmocoma kahamanoa
AATTTTTCAACATGATGAGTGTGAATCATATCAATATTAACCAAAACTACTTACTCTAATAATCCTTTAACAAGTACTCGGTTCTTAGTCCTCGACATCTGAGCATCGAACGGCACTTCATGATACTGGTTGATAGAATTAGCAGCAGCTGAGACCAAGCCAGTTCCCGCGGCACATAGCGCGAACGTCATCAGCTCGAACGGCGCTGGTGCAAGAGCGTAGCCGGCCATTGACGTCATTACAACTAATGCTGGAAGAAAGAAACTATTTTCTTAAGACGGCAGGTTTCTTAGAATACATTATTCATCAAGTAAAGGTCGTACATTGCACAACATAGCCTACCTGACATAGTTTAGACTGATTAATAGAAAAATCTTAACAAGTCAGCCGTGACCATGTGACCTGTAAAGGGCCCGAAACATTCGTTTGTTTGAAAAAGCAAATATACGCGATTTAAAAATTTTCCGGAAAAATAGTTTCATTTCCTATCTTAGCCAAAATCAAAAAGCCGCATGTCAGTTTCGGTTTCGGTTTGGAAAATGCAGCGTTAAAGCCTAGGCCTGAATATTTGTACGCAGTTTATTATCTCTTGTTTATTTTGTTGCTTACTTCTTCCCATATCATGCAACCTAACCAATGCTAATATTTAGTAGGTATTAATAGCAACAAGTTTTCCTTCCTGCAACGTCGCTACCAATATATTACAGTTTTATGTACAGGATACATATGTAAGCAGGCCTACATCATTGGAGACACAGGAGTGTGTAAGGCCGGCCACATAAAGTCGGAATTCCGTTTCGGAATATTGTATTGAGATTGTACATACATTACACACATACGTTTATTTCTCTTTATTTCTTCTAAATAAAATCAAACAAAAAATCCAAAACAAAAGACAAGAATTTTTGTAAATAGACATTCTGTCAGTCCGCCGCCTGCTGGCCGATCATACCAAGCAGGCGGCGGGCGTCAAAGAAGGTTGTAACAGATGTTATCACAGCGAAAATACGTACGGAATTTACGACGCTGTGTTGCGGCCCAACAAAATCTATAGACTTGCATTCGTAACGACTTTTTCCATGCGGAATTCCAAATGCAAAAGCCGCCATATGGAATTTCGAATTCAAACAAAACAGTATTGCATGTAATAATAATAATAATCTATATTTTTGTTATGTGTGTGATAATATGATACGTGATTTGTATGATTCTGCGGCTGGCCTTAAGGAACTATGACGTAGTTTACCTAGATACAAATACATAAGGATATTTGTAGGGGCGTGCGCACATTTAATAGTAAAAATTGTTAGACAAAATGTCGTGACATCACAAACGCTTCGTAATTAGGGAGTCACCACACCTATCGAAATAGAGTGGCATTAAGCCGGTCACAAAAAGCTTTATGACCAATGTAGTAAGAACGAAACAGAGGTTGTGTGTTTAGTGTTGGCGGACAGAGGCGTTTCACGTTGCATTGGCGGATACTGGCAACGACTTTTTCGCTATTATTGCATAGACATAAGGTTTTCTTGACTGTATTGAGTTCTTAAGTTTTCTCGTTTGTTACTCTTGATTGGCTCAAGGCGATTCCGCGTTAATAAGTGTGATGGATGCCTAAGGGAATGAATGAATCCATTGTGCTGTAGACGGTTCTTTGAGCAAATAGACTGACATATACCTCGTGACGTACTCGTATATACCTCGTATTAAAACATTGCCCAAAGATGAAGAAAGATTAGCTGAAAAGTACAAAAAAGAAGTGTATGGCACACCTTACCTTATTGCAAAATATACAAGGTTACTTGTAAAACATAACTTCTAAATTATGACAACTTCGCAATATCATATTAAGCTTTAACTGTTTTTCGCGTCTTCTTGTAAAGTTGGGTTTTTTGACTTGTACCCCTTATCACTAGAGCCACAGATTTATGTCCAGTCAGGTTGTCTGTTTATGTCACGCGAACGAGAATAAACGTCAAAAGAAAATTATAAAAGAATCTATACTATATTATAACTGTGCAAGCGCTGGTGTGCGGGTGGGAGTCTCCTGGAGGACGCGTGTACGTTTGTTACTACCAGATACAGATTTAAAAAGTGTTACACAGTACAACTTAAAAATATATTTTCGGCTTTATTATGTTTTGTAAAAAGTCGTGCAACAAAATTTATTGTATATGATAGGAATATAGTCCTGCGAGGTCGTTAGTATGTTCCACATAACTCTGTATAATCAAGATTTTTCTAAATAAATAAAGATACTGTCTTCAAATATTTTAAAGTAACTTTTTTATACTTTCTGCACTGTTTCATTAGGAACACTATTCACCGAATTATATTTCTCACAATACATAACACTAAGCGCTGTGTCACGACTATCACAGACACGCGACGGGTAAAGTATAATAGTCACTCGGAACACAGCATTGAGCATACTTTAGCTAATTATGATCATGGCAGTAAATCACCTGACTCAGTAGGCTATTATAGTGCATGTTTACAGTTTACGAAACGATTTAAAATGCGCCGTTATAGAAGGCAAAAAGTCTATAAAATAAATACTCACAAGTAAGTCGAAACTTGGATAACATCATGCAATACTGTCCAAAATTGTTTTTTCTATCATGTGACGGTGTTTCCTTCCATACTCTGGTGTCCTGAGGTATTTTGCTCTTGGGTGTACATGTCTGTGTCTGCGTGGTGACAGGCAGTTTGCTGCTCCAGCTATGGGATATGGAAAGGCGAGCCAGTTGTTGGGAGAAGTCATTCTAGAAATAAAGACATAGAAGACTATGTTGTAGGTTTCTCAATGACATTGATTGTTCACTTAGACACCACCCTGTTACATCATAAAACCTTACTAAGTCAACATTGAAAACAAATAATAATAATATAGACTTATCAACATAGAGACATCAAAATATTTATTAAAATGATGAGTGATTGCTTAGATTTCTTTTTAAACATGGAGATTATGAACAAGAGAGAACACTGGGACTTGAGACCTAAACTCATAATTTAAAGAGTTTAGCACTATAGTATTTCAGTTGATAAAACAGACAATCAAATTAGTTTAAACGATTTTAAAGAGATGTCGCTACGATGCTCCAAATCCAAAAGGCGGAAAATATTAATTTGATAGTTGGGAAGTCTTGAGAACACGAGGTGTACCTATACCTTTGCAATACAAAGACTTTTTCTCTTACCCCATCTTTTGGGGGAAGAAAAACGTAAGCACAATTTGCACGTTTTCGACAAATACATCATAAGCATTGAATTTAATAATTTTTAAAACTGCGTAATAATGATTGTTATTGTGAACAAAGTTGATAAACAAAGGCAAGTTTAGTGTACTTCAAACTTCTTATAAGACTTTTATAAGATTATCTGTTCTTCCTGGAGCTCCAAACATTTGACTGAAAATGAAGTATGTTACTCTGCCAATAAATTATAATTTTAATATCCATAATTTAAATCTCAAAAAGACAATTTTCAAATTTAGTTGATTATAAACTTACTGAAAATTGAAGCAGCACAGGTTTAGTGAAGTTTACACCATGTTTTATGCAGAAGGTGCAATGCAACACTTTTACATAGGACATTGTTGTGGTGAATGGGGCCTTAAGTCAACATCCTGTGAACAATAGATCGTAGATAATTTGATAAGCTACATTACATTCCATTTCAGAAATTGCCTTAGAAAGAGGCCGAAACCAAAATACCTCATTTTTAATTTATTTCACGACTGTATTCCGAAATTTTATTTTAGAGATGAAACGGATATCCGGTAACTATCCGGTATCCGGCCTATTTTTACTATCCACCCGGATACCGGATAGTAGTACAATATCTGGCCGGATACCGGATGTTTAAAGCTGAGAAAATTCATAATCAGTAGGTACGCCAAATAATTTGATTTGATAGTAATACGATAAACATCAACTACAGAATCGTTAACAATCTGTTTATTACTTGAAACTGAAAGAACTATGAACTATGACTAGATAACGTTATCTGTAAATTTAGTACTCAAATTTCAATTGTAGGTAAATTATGGTGGACGAAGACTAGTTATTCTGCATTAAGTGGTAGAAGTTAGTTCTATTTATTTTCATAAACGAGACCAGCTACAGAGGACAGTTTTTTACTATAAACTCTTGCAAACTTTGTTAAATTTTAAGTACTACTTGTTATTGCCGATGATCAATTGAGAGAATCAAGATCACGATAGATTTGACCTGTCTTCAAATGCAATGTGGTACACATTGCATACCTACAATAACGAAACATATAAGTAGATAATTTTTTTGCATATCTGGTATCAAGACTTAGAATTAGTTAGATCACAAAGAAATTAATGAAATCAAATTGAAACAAAATAATAACGGTTGTATCAAGTGCTAGGCTTATACTTGTAACAACTAGAAATATTAATATAGCCAAAAAATGATGTAATACTCTTTTTCTTCTCCACCGCGAGAAATTTGCATTCGGCACAACAAACAACAAGCACTGATATTAAAATATTGACGAATTTGCGATTTTATTTACTGTTAACATTTTTTTGTTATGCATTTGTTTGCATTACCGAATACATTAATCGTTTTTATAAAAACCAAGTGACCACAACAAATAAAAACGTCAATGTGAAAGTGCAATCATTCAATAGTCAATCAATCATCGCGATGCGCGCTATAAACCGGTCGCGACATGTTTATAGCAGTGGGTTAGATATCCGGCGACCGGATATCCGGCTATTCGACCTAGGTGCCTGCCGGATATCGGGTATCCGGCCAAATCACTATCCATTTCATCTCTAGTTTCTTTCATAATTTTCTCACAGGTGGTGCTACAGCACTAGAAATTGTTTAAGCCCTTGTACAAAGACTGCAACAAACATAAAGGGAAATTGAAAAGGTCTGCTGGTTTGTTCTGCAACTCAGTAGTCAGTCCTGGTCTGGCTAACAGTTGCGAGTTCGAATCCAGCCACATCGAAGAAAATTTCTTTGCGTTTGTTCAATCTTTGTATCAATAACAACACCAAACTAGTGTAGTATTTTCACAATAAATAAATTAATGTCATGGTAGTAAAAAACATCATGTAATTCAACAAATGTTCTTCTTATGTTAGTGTTAATTTTATAGTGAATAAGACATTGAGCTTTCCATTGGTCAAAATAATCACAATATGACGTGATTTACAATTTGTGGACATTGCACACAGGACACTTGTCAGTTTTTTTAAAACTGTCTTCCTAATAAATTATGTTTATTTAAGAAAGATCAATATTCTAGGAAACCATCAATATATTTTAGTCTAAAATGTGTAAGCACATTTTGTGAATGTTGAGTGTGTGAATAATTGTGAAGAATGCAAAGAAGTGAAAGAAAGTGATAATGCAACCGATTGTATTTTATTAGGATAATCAAGTATGTTTGGTTTTTATGTTATATTTATTTTGGAATTTTACCAGAACAAGGAAATTACATAACATATATTTAAAATGTTAAATAATTACAAAGTCAACTTTACAAGTATACTTATACTTGAATTTATATAGAAACTTAACAGCATGCATGGAGCTTTATATGCTTTTCACTAAGTGTATTAAATAAAATGCGCATTACAGATGTAGACAAAAATGTGACACTATGTACATCTTGTTTTTAATATAGTTTATCGGTTATGTTGTATTTATCTGGCGTTTAATAGTTATTACAAGTTCATTTACTTCGACAGTACTCTGTATTTTTTTATTTTGCCATAATGTTAGACAAACTTCGTACCAAAAACGTTACAGAGCGACAAACTTCCATTTCTTGTTAATCTTAGGTAATGGTTTTCTTCAGTAGTAATGTATATATAAAACAAATGATACTAGTTTGCTGCAGGTTTTTAGGGAATGAAAATTTACTTATAATGTACATACATATCGATTAGCCGAATATGAACACATTTGTGATAAAAACAAGATCAAAGTAATAACCATCAACTCAACGATTTCTCAGTGAATTCGAAACACAGCCACTTACCTGAGATAAATAGTATGTTGTGCCGTCTAATATTCACAAAATGAAGCTATATTCTCACCATATAATAAATTATATACTCAAAAAGTTATTCAAAACATTGAGGTTATTTAGGTAATCGTGAGTGAAGGACGTTTGACAGATTGTTTCGTTACATTACTGGTTATGTAATCGTGTTATAATAATCATATTTTGCTTGCATTTTGAAACGCTAAAAAAATGTTTATAACTGTCCAAACTCATTAATTAATAAAAATTTAGGTCAAAATTCAAATATTTTTTATTCAAAAATAAGTATAAACGGTAATTGTAACAGAAAAGACGATGAAACGACCGTAGCGTACATAGGGTTTCCATAGTGATTGGTTCTAATGGCTGACAGGGTGTAATAAAAAAATCAATAATATTATTTTCCACGTTTTTTTATACGTCTGAGTGTCAAACATTCAAAATATTGTATTGATGTTGGTAATCAAAGATTCAAAACGCCCAATTATTTGACTGGGCGTTGTAATATGTAAATTTTCAACAAAGTTTTTCCTTAATAAAATGTAAAATGTTGAAGTGGCAACTCTGTTAGTTTTAGTGTTACCTGCATACACTTTTTCTGACAAATAGTGTGAAAATAATATAATTTATAGTACTTTTACTTGCCTACAAAACGATCTAGTTAATTGAAACTTTTCAAACTAAAACTGTCATTTTCATCCTCAGTGTTCTTAAAGCTTAGTTTGTAAAGCTAGCTAATTAAAGCTTGTTTTTTAAAAGTAAAGCAATTATACCTTATTGAATTTACTGTGTAAACATGGATGGAATTATTGAAAACGCGAGGTCTGGTTCTAACTATGCTAGAAAATCGACAAATTTGAATGGCCATATTGGCTGTTATATTATAATCATTACTTAAGGCCGTCAAGTTGTCACCGTCCCGCCACATCCCGGACACTTCATACAACGGTCGAAAATTAATGAAGAAAACAATAACTGAATGAGTCTCAGACATAAGTTTTTTTTACTTCCTTCGTTTCATCTTTCGGAAAATGATGATAAACAGCCGTACACATCACAATTCACGACCATTATAAATAGTAACGGAAAATGATGTTTTATAATTAACGTACAAGTTTCGTAATGAATAAATGAAAACTACATTCAAATATCAAAGCCGTCTTCGCGCGAAAACGGCTCGCCGCGCCGGCAGCCTTGTTGTCGTTCAGTCAATATGACCGGCAATGTGCGGGGCGTGGTGCGGTATCTAAAGCTAGGGAGGGGCGGAGAGTGTCCGTTCTCTTTACTTTTTATTCTCTGGTCCCGCCCCGGCCTCGCTCGGTCGTTTGTTGTCATCGTCCGGGGTACATTTCACTAAAAAGTGGATGTAATGATAGATTACGGCTTGCAATCTTATCTATGGAAAATAACGCTTCTGTAGCAGCAACACAGTTTTTTGTTTTTATTTTGATTGATATTCGAACGCGGAAGTAGTCGGTCAAGTCAAGTGGCTCGCTGTTGAAACTCGGATTGTGAAACATGTCTTTTTGTTTTTTCAGAAAAGTCTAAAATTGTCTAAATTATGGTGAATAACTCTTCGACCCCGTAAAAAGGAAAGTAAAACCTAGCGATGGCCTCGAGAGGCGATAAAGGGAACGGAAATGGCGAGGAGCAGATTGTTGAGGTAAATCGATGTGGCCTACTTTTTTTGACAGTTAGCTCAACTTGACCTGGGACCTGGGAATTCTGTGAGAGTCATTGACCTATAATTTGGAACTATAACTTCGTATCAGTAGTTAGAAGTTGGTAGTTGAGGATGTATAAATATGAGGACGATTGCAGACACTGGCAGAGGTGTTCCGATGCTTCATCTGTATGGAGAAGCTGGTGGATGCCCACCTTTGTCCGCACTGCTCGAAGCTGTGCTGCTACGCATGCGTGCGGCGGTGGCTGACAGAGCAGAGGTCCCAGTGCCCGCACTGCCGCGCGGCGCTTCACCTGCACGAGCTGGTCAACTGCCGCTGGGTCGAGGAGGTCACACAGCAGATTGAAACTATGCAACAGAGTAACTCGGTCACCCAGCGAGAGAACTTCAGGGATCGGTATTTAATTTTATTATATTACGGGACATCTTATAAGAAATGAATCGTTACTTATTATTTTGTTTAGAAGTTTAAATATAGCAATTGATTGCTATATTTATCCAAAAATCTGCAATTACTGACATCATGTTGCCTATTATTAGTCTTGTGTAAATAAAGCTGCATATTATTCTAATTGTTATTCTAAAAATGGTTCAACTAACATATACCAGTTTGACTTCTAGTGAGAATAAATTTACTGTCTGCTGTTTATTATGATGTATGTATACATACATATAAACAGTGATTATTGTAGATATTACTATGATAAAACTCTTTAAATGCTGTATAGTTTGTGATCTCGCAGTAAATAACTACTTTGTTTTGCACACACAGTTATAGGATATCACTATGTAATAAATACACATTACACTCATGTTAAGTCAAGTATAACAACTAAATGCGTCTCATTTTTTTAAATTTTAACTTGATTTCAAAAATATTTCCAGTTAGATTAATTCCTGGATGTTTCCTTTTGTATAGGGTCATAGTCTTTCAAGAATGCAAAATATTTATTTTCAATGTTCAATCTCGATTGAAATATTCTATTTATTAATCAATTACATAGACTTTAATTGATTGAACCAAAAGTTTTTTTTAACAGCACTATGCAACCATAGGCAAGTCATAGAAGTATAGATGAAAAGTAAAAATCATTAATATTGTAATAGCATTGAGTATCTAACAAATTATGCAATTTCATTTTAAATTGTCTACCATTTAATTCTTTAACAGCATCTGGCAATTTATTAAACAATTTGGTGCTAATACAAACATCATTCTACTGTAAAATTCCAAATTGGGGTATTGCTTGGGCCGTATTTCTATTTTGTTCCTTTTGTTTCTAGGATATCTACTTTTGACTACATTAATGTTAATTAAATTTTTATTGAAATGATATTCAATTATTTTTTGTGAAATTATTAAAAAAAGTCTAAAAAACGACAAACTACTAAAAAGTCGTTGAAAAACCAAATACAAAGACACGACCCAAGCACACACAAAAATTCGTGAGGTCCGTTGGTTCGTTCCGTGGCTTAGTTGGTATAGCGTCTGGCACGATATGCAAGAAGACGTCGGTTCGAATCCGACCGTATTGAAGGATTTTTTTCTGAGTGTTCGATCTTTGTATTAATATATTAAAAGTAAATAAATAAAGTAAATAATTATATTAAAGTTGTGTAGATTTTGTTTGACATAAACTTTGTTTTAATAGTGTATATTTAACCAGCTTGAAATTTAAGTATAAATAATTTATGATTTGTTTATACTAAGAAGCTTATTCGAGAGGAACAAGAAATGGCCACCCTAATTTCGCACCTGTGGTGTAATAAGACCACATCTGCAAAATGACAACTTTTCAGGAAAGAGGTCTAAAGATTGTTCAAACTAAATTGGCCCATAATTTTTTTATGCTTAAATAGGTGAGTTAGAAACTTCGCTTATAGGGTGATAATCTTTAAATTTGAAATAACTTTTTGTTTTTAAACTTATGTGATTACTTTACTTGACATATACATATAATCCTCAAGAAAGATTATACTGTACTATATTTCATAAAAAAGCTATTATATTAAAAATCCTTTAATTGACTAACCAGGGGGTCTACTCTCATTCTTCGTCCGACATCCATCCTAATTTACAATCAAATAAATATAAGGACAAAATTTGTAGAATACTGGAATCTAAACTAGATCAAGAGATCTGTGTATTAGGCTTCCAAACTCCCCAACTCTCTTCTCAATATTCTCCAAATTCGATAGAGATGTTAAATAAATATTTTAATTTATGTTATAAAGAAACAACAAAGAACACGATAGTGTATAAAAATTTATGAATGAAATTGAAGAGTATAACAGTGTAAAAGTTTTCGTAACAAAAAATTATAATCAAAATTTGTGGAGAGTAATAAATTCATCATTATTACTACATAAATCTTTTTAGATTCAAGAAACTTTCTTTATCTATAAATGAAGACATTAAAGAAGTCACCATCAAACAGTCCACCACCTGGCAGTAATGAACCTAAGGTATTAAATATAGTATGCACTCTAAACAGGTGCCCTACTCATCAAGAGAAGCTGACTGTGTACTGCTGGACATGTCGCCGCTGCATCTGCCATCAGTGCGCTCTATGGGGCGGCACACACTCGGGACACACTTTCAAGCCGCTGGAAGAGGTGTACGAGCAGCACGTGACGCAGATACGCGACGAGGTAGCCCAGCTGCGCCGACGCCTCTTGGAGCTTATCAGTCTCGTCCGGGATGTGGTAAGATAAGATTTAAATTTAAATGTTTTTCTTTGTTCATACATAATTATAAGCATATGCATATATTTTTAATATAAAACTATAGACCTTTACACACATTATTAATTGTGTTCCAGTATGTAATCCCTTAAAACGCGTAAATGCATATCTCTTTCTTACTTTACGGCCGTTAATTCACTTCTATCTCCTTTCTTTTTTTCGAACAACATTTGGATTATAATTTGGGTTACTAACAGTTGATTACGAAAAAATCAAATTTTTGAGGAAATGCTAATATCTGTATGTGTACGGACAGCAGCATATAAAACAGCACATTGACGGATCCTGTTCAATTGCCCTGGAGGTGATATTCAAAGATATAAAGTTCATCCAGCGTAGTACTGCCACCTTACCCATTTCTGCCACCAAGCAATAATGTTAACATTACTGCGTTCCGGATTTGAAGGGTAAGGGGTGCTGGTGAAATTACAGGCACATGAGACTTTTCACTTATGTCTCAAGGTGACGGGCGCAGTGGCAGTGCCGCTTAAAGGGCACTGCCACGGCGCCCAACTGTTATGAACAGGCGTGACGCGTACCACTATGCGCACGCATTGGATGGATAGATAAACACTTTATTCACTGATATAACACAAGTACAGATTAAATATAAAAGAAAACCAAAACTTGATTGTCTTAGCAGTGAAACGGCGCTGATCAGTATATGCCAAAGTTTCCTAAGGCGCTGGTTTTCAGTCCGGACCAACGAGAGGGATTAAATTATTTGAAAACAAAAATATAACGACTATGAGTAAAGTTATATATTGACAATAATAATATACATAGTAAAGGGTAAATAGAGCATCTAAAAATAACCTGTTTGACATGTGAATGCATGAGCGAATGTGAATATAATTATAGCTGTAGGAGTAAGTTGTGACTGTAAAGAGGTTTTAATGTTGTGTAATGTATTTATTATTATAATATAATTATACACATAATTAGAATACTTCAAAGCAACAATAAAATTCGATTCTAGATGGACTACGTTAAAGAATAAAAACACACTACACAGATTTTTAAGTGAGAGTAGGTGTTGCCGGTACAGTGCTTTGAATTTGGGTTTGGATGTCTCGTTGCGTATAGGTGGTGGAATATTATTCCAGTACTTTGAGGCCGAGTATTTGAAACTACCTCGAAAAGCTGCAGTTCTATGTTATGGTACCATAAGGACACATGATCGGACAGATCGCTCTCTGTAGCGTACATTAACACTAGATGACCACATAAGTTTCTCATAAAGATATTCATGTGTTCTAGTTTTAACTATATCGAATAAAAGTCCTGCATATAGGAAATTTTGACGAGACCCGATATTTAGTAGATTTGCAGCATTGAGATAAGGAGTGACGGTGAGTACGAGGGGGTATAAAAAAACAAAACCTGCCGCATGCATTTTGGACACGCTGCAGAAGTTTGTGATTTAGACAAAAGGCAAGGACCATACGACGTGATACAATAGTTGATCTTAGATAATATCAATGCTTCACATAGAGAAATACGCAAATCAACACTGAGAAACGGTCGAATATTGTAGATCACTTTTAACCTATTGAAGCAACTGCGAACAAGTTCGGCCACATGAGTGTCAAATTTGAGATGACCGTCCATAATTATACCCAGATTTCGGGCCTCCACTACCTGAGCTATCTTCTCACCATTAATTGAAAGAACTGGCGCATGTGACTGGCTGTTTCTCACAATCAAAAGTTGAGATTTGATTGGAGTCAAGACCAAGGTATTGTTCCTGGACCAAATAGCTAAGCGATGTAGATCCTCATTAATGAGGCTTGTACTTTCGGCGGTTCTATCTGGATGGAAAGACAGATGTAACTGAAGATCATCCGCATAGCGGTGATACTTGCAGTTTTTAATGCAGCCCGTGATATTTGAAGTGTAAAGTAGCAAGAAGTGCAAATAGCAACGGCCCCAATATAGAGCCTTGCGGCACGCCCCTGTCAACAGCACTCGATTTCGACAATTTTAGTTGTTGCGTGCGGCTAGTAAGGTAACTAACTCCTGAACCATTCCAAAGCCGATGAGTCGCAACCGTACTATTTTAATTTTGAAATAAGTAATGGAATATTAATGGACTCGAAGGCTCTGGAAAAGTCCGAAAGTACTAAAGCAGTTCCCTTGCCAGAATCCTGAGCATAGAGAACTTCGTCTATGACGTCATGTAAGGCAGTATTTGTACTGCACCCCTTCCTGAAACCCGAATGCATCACAGGCAGGACATTGTTAGCCTCTAAGAATTTTAACAACTGCAAGTACCCGATCTTTTCTAAAATTTTTGAAAGATAGGGCAAAATGCTTATGGGACGTAAACCTTTCACATTTTCTGGACTATTTTTCTTGGGAATGGGAGTTATTACGTTTTCCAATTTTTTTAAAGTTATTGTGTTTTCCAGCGTGAGGGGAAATTCGAAGTAATAATTGACGAATTAACAATATCAGTAATTACATTAAGAGCATGAGGGAGAGTTAACAGTACCATGTCCGCGCTAATACCATCCGATCCCAATGCATTGGATTTCAATCCAAGAACAATTCTACCGATGGTGTCTTCCTTAACAAGAACAAGTTTAAACGTGGATTCTGAGGACGTGTGATGCTCATAGTAAGATATAATTTCTACACTAAGGGTGCTGTCTCCAGGTACATTAAGAAAGTGTTTGTTTATTTGATTAGGGTCATTAAAATAGATTGGCAGATTGGAGGAGTTTTTAAAATTTGGTAAAATATCACGCTTTAAGTTTTTCCAGAGTGTTTTGGAATTGTTTCCATTATTATTTATATTTTGAGAGAAATATGCTGTTTGTTCTAAGAACAAACCCGAATTGACCAGATGTTTAAGCATTTTATAGTTTTTTTTGTTCTCGTCAGTTTTGAATTGTTTATATTTAATATGAGCCGAATTACGCAATTCCATCATATGGCGAACATTGCTTGTCAGCCATGGTTTATTCCTGTCTTTTATTGTAATTTTACGGCACGGAGCAAACTTGTCATAAAGCATAGTTAAAAATAGATTAAAATAATGTACCTTATCTTCCACAGATTCCCAATTAATTACATAATTCCAATCCATTTGTTCCAATGTCTGTGAGAATGTCGACAAATCTATATCTTTCAAATGTCTTATAGAGATTGAGCGGGAAGTTGACTTTTTCTTTTTTACATGCATTTTAGCAAAAACCATTGCATGTCCTCCCAATTCCGCAGCGTAATCCACAACCAAATTTAGAACATTATGATCAGAGTAGAATAGATCAATGAGACTTTCACTATGCGAGGTAAAATGTGTTGGTGAAGAAACATAATTTGTCAAGTTCCTAGTGTTAAAAAACAACTGCAGCCTTTTGGCGTTGCCGCTGTTATACTGTAAGAGGTTTATGTTAAAGTCTCCCACTAGTACAATTGTATCCAAAATTAGAAAATGATGTTATGGAGTCCGTTAGAGCGTCCAAGAATTCATCCACACATAGCCAACGAGGTCGATATGCGGTACCTGCTAAAATACGACTACAATTAATCGTCATGTTAATCCATAACTGTTCCACATTTGCAGCTGGTGTGTGGGTGTGTTTACGGGCATTAAGGTCACGTTTAATATAGAAAGCAACTTCACCACCAGCTCGTGTTCCCAAAGTCTGTGGAATGTGTATAAAGCGATACCCCTGCATCACAGGCGCACATCCTTCTTGTCCTTTTTGAAGCCAAGTTTCGTTAATGGCTAGTATGTCAGGAGAATGACGCTCTATAGCAGCAAGGAACTCATTATTTTTGGTATTTAAGGATCCAGCACTTACCTAACCATTTCGTAAAAGAGTGTAATTAATTGGGCATGTGAAAAGTATTAATATTAAGTATATATAAATGTGTCCAAATGGGGAAAATGTAGGTGTAAAAGTGTGTATGTACATGGCTTGTATAAAAGGAGATTTGATTTAAAAGAAAATTTAAAACTTCATCAGTCCATTTCACAGTGGAGACCAAAATCGAAAACAGCTTCAAAATTAAACTTAAAATATCCATACTAGATAACATAATAATGCAATTTAAGGTAAAATAACAGAAACACATACAAGAAGTAAAACAAAACAATGTAAATACACTTTTGAGTAATATCATGAATAATAAATAATACACGCGCAAGAGATTCTATGAAACTTAGCAATAACAATAAGTAAATAAAACAAATTACAATTAGTGGTACAACCATTATTTCAAACAGTTCATTTTGTAGGAGCAGGTCCTGAATAATCTAAAACACGAGCAAAGTCAGTTTCCGCACGTATAGCAAATACTGGTGACGAGTTATTGCGGCTGACAAAAATGCTACCCTCCCTACTCCATACATAGACTTAGACTTGTTCGTCCGGTCACTAAATATCATAAAAAAAAAAATCGAACAAAACTGTGTGTGATGTGCTGTTCACAAAATAGACCGAAAACCTGTTGAAGGTTGCGGGATCCCGCTGGATTATATATAAATAAAGAAATATGTCCTTCTCATAATGTCATAGGCAGTTCCTTATCTCCAAATGCAGCACTATTTAGAAACTGCTTTGGTTTATTTTTTTTGACTCTCCAGATATTGTACTTTGCAGGAGCGAAACGTAGAATCCGTGAGAGCAGCGAAAGACGAGCGCGTCCGTGAGATTCGCAACGCTGTGGAACTAATGATCTCGCGGCTGGACTCCGCGCTGAAGGCCAAACTCCTTACACTGATGGGTCAGAAAAACAGTCTCACGCAGGAGACCGAGCAGCTTGAGCACTTGCTACAAGAGATTGAACATCAACTACATTCCAGTACAAGGTAAATGTGGACACAAACATGTTAACCAAAGCAGGAGACAAAAATGGTTTTGTAAAAATAATCACCTTTTGTTATCAGGTCGGAAATGATAGCCAAAAGCGGCGAACTGTCAAAGATGATTCATCAAATTCGCAAGAAGCCGATGGCTAGTTTCGTGACCGCACCCGTGCCGGCTGATTTTCATAGGTAAGAAAAATGTACAGTTTGCATCAAGGTCATTGATTTACAAATAAATGGACGACGGGTCTAATACAAAAACCACGAAAAAAATGTCCCAAGTCAACCTATTTAAACGTAGTGACATGTAAAGGAATATGAAAAAGCTAAAACGTTGAATTTAAATTGTAATGTCATTGCAGTACTGCCTAATTTTGCTTGCAACAATTGAAAGGCGCAAAAAAAACACCATATTCAGCTTCTACTGGAAAATTACCAAAATGCACCATATGTAGCTTCTAGTGAAAACTACTTGAACACAGGTATAATAGAGTAGCCTTTATTATTTATAAATAAATTTTATACGTAAATGTTGAATTTTATACAATGCCATTTATTACGAGGTAGGGTATTTGACTTTTTTTTCTTGAGTTTCGGAAATTCTCGTACCCGATTCCCGAGTTATTCGATAATTTTTTTAAAAACCGTAAAAAATCAGCTCAATCAACTATAAAACTAAATGTGAACTTTTCGAAAGTTGTTTTGGCCTGGGTATTCTGAGTTATGCCCCGGAATAAATTCCATCGTATGTGGTCCCAGGTTCGATTCCCAGTAGAACCAATTTGGGAAATGAACTTTAGTAAATTGGTTCTGCTCTGGCATTCTGTTGCTCTGATACTCATG
The DNA here is from genome assembly GCF_003589595.1 of Hyposmocoma kahamanoa. Taxonomy (NCBI): domain Eukaryota; kingdom Metazoa; phylum Arthropoda; class Insecta; order Lepidoptera; family Cosmopterigidae; genus Hyposmocoma; species Hyposmocoma kahamanoa. Next base: position 19,880,617 of record NW_020654810.1, read on the forward strand.
GGGAATATGTACAGAGAGTTCCCTAGTTTCAGACCAGGTGATTGTCTTACAATATAATACCAAGACTAGAACCATTTAGAAAAGTTAATTTGTTAAATTGATCCTACCGGTATCGAACTCAGGAACTTCTCATCCAGTGCCCACAGTGCAAACCGTTAGGCTATCAAGGTTGTACTATTTGTATTATTATGCATTGTTTGCAAGTGAAAGCTACAAATTACTTAAACTTTAACAAAAATCCTATTTAATTTGCACTGTCAGTCTGCTTCAATTACCTTCTTTGTTTCTTAAGTTGGTATATTTTGTCATGCATCCAACTTTTGATTTTTGATGCATTTTGGCGGTGTAAGATGTTCTCTGTTAATACTTGTCACTTCTTCTTAAGTTCAAGCTATGTTTCCTGGATAAATTCCTGTATTCTCTCCTTTCTATGCACAGTTCACTCATTGATGTAATCACATACCAACGCTTTAATATTATGGTCTTTTATCAAGCTTGCATCAGCTCTGGTTTCCTTTCTTTTGTTACCCTTTTTGTTAACCCGTTCGTGCATAGTACTGAAATTATACTGCGCTCAAAAACGTCACCACTTTTCTATATGCCGTAGTGCTTACATTGATTCAATATAATTATTACGGTTTATCACTGACAACGGTTGATTCCGTCAACAGGCATAGTCGTACTGCTCATAGTCCTTGCAAATGTTTCTTGTGCTTGAAAAAGAACGGCTATGACGGTAGTAGGGTATTTGCCGTTGTGAGATAATTACAAAATTAAAATGCGCGATATTGATTGGGCAAGAGAAACGCTTTCCAAAATAAACACTTAGGTACAAATTAATAATAATAATTATAATAACGCACACACTCAATATTGCCCCGCATTAGGGAAACCCTGTGTCGTGGGTGCCATGGACACACATATAGACAACCACAAATTACACCCAAACTCACGAGAGAAATAAATGTAGGCCATACACATATTTCTCCCGAAAAACCTAAAAAATTACTTTTGGGATTATGGAAGTTCATGCAAACGTTATTTCTGGCAAATGTATTTTCGGTCTACTGATTCGTAACCCCGAGCCGTAGAAAGAGTACAACAATATTTGAAAGTATTACTAACATGTATTAAAAAATATTTTAATAATAACATTAGCATCAAAGCGACTCTATGAAATTTTTGTTCTAAATATTTCAAACGCTTGTGTTTCAAACAATTGAAATTGACGTGATGGGTCTCGACGTCTTTTACGCAAGCAATGATTCAAAAAGAGACAGTTAGCTATTTGATTATTTTGATTGCTTTCGAACTTTATATTTACAATTAATTTAAATATAAATTAAATACTATGTATACTAGTGCACAAAATAACACTTTTAAATGATAACTATGATGACACAATGTAGTACTTACTGAAAATATGATATACCATCCTGTTTTTTCACTATAGTTGAGTAATTTTTACAAGGTTTTACCACACAATACGGCATCATTGACGCGCAGTCAGGCGAACAAACGAAGACTAAAGCGTGATTGACGCTTTGTATACGATTTTAACGCCCTGTAAGTTCGGACACTTTAGCGCGGACCCGACGTCCATTTATTTGTATGTCAATGATCAAGGCAGGAATAAGTAACAGATCTATCAACCATACTTGAAGTCTTTCCAGAATTGTTAGCGTAATTATTAGTGTCATTTAGATAAATTATGAAGAAGTTTTTTTAATATTGCAATTTTTGCACATAAACTGTAGCTTATGGGCAAAAACTTGTAAGAAAAATAAAGGAAAAATTCAATTATTGTTTCTTATTGTAACATTTTAAAACCACTCGCATCCACAGGGTGATTGAGGGTAGCTAGTATGGACTATTTAGAAGCATTGCAGGCATGGTTCCATTGGACGAAGTCTAAAAACTTTTTAACCTAAACTTTTTTTTAGGTAAATGCAATAATTTAAAAGTTGTTTGCTAATAATGACTAGTTTAAATAAATAAATTCTTTTTTATTTTATTTAAATAAAGTAAGGTGTACGTGGTCTAATAAAACGTGTTCTAAGCATCTGTGTCGTTTGAAATCTTTTTTACAGACATTTGAAGTTAATATAATTAAGAAAATATTATTATAAAATGAAGAAAACCCGTTTTTTGACAACGTTTTAAAAAAAGGAGGTTGAATTATTTGTTCAAACATTTTTAAAAACATGCTTGATTATAGCAGAGATCTTATAAATTTTTGAAATTAGGACCTATAAACCGAATTGAGGTAGAATAAATAAATCTTTCTTAATTTTGTTTGTAGGTCTTAATTTTAAGAAATTGTAAAGTAACATTACACTCATAACATTGTACTCATTGAAAATTCCGATCAAAGGAGATTGAAGGCCAAGATTGGTTTTGCAATGGGGTGTTAAGTTGATGGTGTAAATTCATCATTCTTTGCAGGATTATCGAATATATTGTTGTAAAAGGTAATCGTTCTATAAATAAATAACTAAAAATAAAGTAATTGCCACATGTCATGTAAGTAAATAACTAAAATGACTACGTTTTTAAACAGTGACTTTGTTTTCCCAGTGAAATCGTGCCAAGTTACGACAGCAGTACTTTTCCGTTAACGAACTTCACGCAATTACAACATGCGGCGGCGCCGGTGTACTCAGCTCCGTTGCACGTGAACGGTCTGTGCTGGCGCTTGAAGGTCTACCCTGACGGAAATGGCGTCGTTAGGGGGAACTATCTGTCTGTCTTCTTGGAACTCAGCGCCGGATTGCCGGAGACCTCTAAGTGAGTCTGACTAGTTAACAAATATATTAAATATTTTTGGAATTATATTGATTAGATGAAGGGCTTTGAATGACGCCGTTTAATAACTATAAGGACCACCAATTGTAAATTTTGTTAGTATCATCTTTTTTTCATTATTTCACTTGCAGGATTACTTTTAACTGGGTGGCACAAAATCAGTTTTTCAAAATTATCGCAATCAAAATGAAGTTGACCAAATAGATTTTTAAAGAAACTTACTACTGAAATATATTCTTCTAAAATTCATCTTATAAACTGTTGAATTCTGAAATTTTGAACAAACTAATTGAATTTGATGTAACCAAAAATATTTCAATTTTCAAGCCCGAAACTAAGATTAGGGAAAAGGTGAGTGCAGATCGAACATTAGCAGTAGCGCAGTGTCAGCATGGACTATGCATTCAACTTCTATGTGCTCAGAATTGGCTAAACATTAGACAAAACAACATCAAATTTGAACATAATTGTGATTTGTGACGTGTCCAGAGGAAAGAATGATGAGTTAAAATGGGCGTACATCCAACGGAGTTGGTTTAAACCTTAAAAGAAAACTTATTATTCATTCATAAAATAATACTATGACCACAGAACACTAAATGGGTAATTCTTACAAAATCTCGATATTCTTATCCTTTAGGTTTATAAAAAAAGTATTTAATTCTTGCAGTAAAATTAATATTTAATATCAAATTATAATCAATTGCTACTTATGCCTACATATAATATTGATTAGTCTACGTCTACTAATTGATAGTAGCTACGACTAAAAAGTCGTTGAAAGACCAAGTACAAAGACACGACCCAAGCACATAGAAAAATTCGTGAGGTCCGTTGGTTCGTTCCGTGGCTTAGTTGGTATAGCGTCTGACACGGTATGCAAGAAGACGTCGGTTCGAATCCGACCGGATCGAAGGAATTTTTTCTGAGTGTTCGATCTTTGTATTAATAATTATTGATTAGTCTATTTCATAATAAAATAATAATATAAAAATATCCCCAAAATCATTCCCTCATTATGTCCCAAGTTCCATAATCAAACATGTGCTTTAGGTTAACATATTTAACAAAAATAACCTTATAGATTAAACATTCGATGAAATAAAATACGTTTTTGCAAAATCAAAGCTATCCTGTGGTAAAAACACTATAGATATATAAATTTAAAAAATATATTATTTATAGGATTATAAATGAAACTATTTTTCCGGATTTAAATTACCTATATTTGTTTTTTCAAACAAATATATGCGATTTAACTTGGGACTTTACGTTACGTGACGTCACGGTTGACCATGGGACCTGTAAAGGGCCCGAAACGTGGGTTTGTTTGAAAAAACAAATATACGCGATTTAAATCCGGAAAAATAGTTTAATTTCCTATGTGTAACAATCGCAAAAACCTAAGAACTCGAAATGTATTATTATTCATGTCCCAACCAAAAAATCATTCCCTCACACTTTTACCTTCACTCGATTTGTGAACGCATTTTTAATCTGGGGTAATTGCATTTTGTAAGTTTTTAAAAGTAAGCAGCACTGTAAACGTTTCAATATGACGAAATTCAACTTGTGTGTGTAAAACGTTTTCACTATGAAAAGATTTAATTTAAAATTCTAAAAGTTACATTTTTGACAGTCATTCACTCACATCGTATAAAAAGAACTTAAGCATTTGATTTTATTTATTAATTATACACTGAGATGAGTTATTGGTAGCAGGAAGCTTACACAAAATATTAAGTCTTAAAGTAAGTTTATATCGCTATTTTTCTTGGTTTATTTTGATTTCGTTCTTCCCTCACCGTCATCTTCGCCCTCAAATGTTCTGACTGCGCTATACGTTTTCTTAAAAGTCATTTATTTTGGGGACCACTATATCATTAAAAACTATTTATATAAGTACTACGTAATTGACGAAAAATAAATACAAATTCTTCCTAATAATTTTCATAAATATTCGAAGCACGAATTTCTAAATTTCATGAAAACTGCCCAAATACAGTAGAACTGGTTAGTTAGCATCTGACACGTGCCAACTATACATAGGTCTCGAAAGACCTCTCTGAGCTCAGTCCGCCATTTCGCTTTGTATGGTTGGTTGTGTCATTCTTTCGTGAAAATTCTCTAAAATTCTAGAAAAATGCCTTATTGTGCTGTTTTGGAGTGCAAAAATGAAAGCCGCACCAAAAACATTACCCGTGGTGGTATTTCATATCATCGGAAAGTCTTATTTTACAATACATTTTACATTTTTTGTAATACATTTTCAATTTTCTGTTCATCGAAATAATTTTTTGTTACAAGAAACGAAAGTAAAGCTTAACCCCTGCAATAAAGTCGCTTCTTGTTTGGAGAACTCCAATTCGTCGTCGTTCAGCAATTTGAAACTACGACCAATAAACATCAAGAATGTGTGACTTTTGGCGACATCGGTTTTCATAGTAATCGAGGCTTAAGGCACTTCCTCCATTGTTTTTTTCTTCCGTGACTATGACAATAGGTATCAAAGTTGCCGAATAGTCGGGATAGAGGTAATTAAAACAAGTAATAAACCTTAATTTAAGAAGCTACGCTCATGTCGTTGATGATACCTCGGTTTGAGACGACATGAGCCATGTGTCGCCCCGCACATCATTTATTACAATTGTAAAGTTTTTGGGTTTACATCGAGTTCACTCTATCGAGATACAATCACTAACAAACGAGTTCTAAAATATTAGCGCTAGTCACATCACTGTTGGTCTTAAGCCCAATTTTTATTTTTATAGAAATTTGCCCATCATTCTTTACAGAATTATCGAATACATTGTTCTAAAATTACTTTGTAATTTGTCTATCATAATTTTTACGCATAGATAATAATAATACAGCTATAATTGTTAATTAGCATCACTGTTCTCACGATGTAAACGAAATGTTTAGTATAAGTGTACTGAAAGATGGATGCAATCGTATTGAACAAGTTGTATGTAGTGTTATAGAAATCAAAACATACCAATTAAACAGTGTAAAAATGTAGTAAATTCTCCAATTAAAATAAATTTATTACGTGATACATGAGGTCCGCTGGTCATTCCGTGGCTTAGTTGGCATAGCGTCTGGCACGGTTTGCTAGAAGGCGTCGGTTCGAATCCGGCCGGATCGAATGAATTAATGAATCGAGTGAATTTTTTCTGAGTGTTCGATCGTTGTATTAATATTTACGACAAAAAAATGTATGTCGCTTAGTTTAGTGACTATAGGCATATTTTTGAAGATATTGAAAATCGTTTCTCTAGACCACATCTTAATGAACTCTCATCACAAATATTGGAGTATTGCAGTTTTTTTAATGTAATAGTAAATATCAACGAATAGTTAATATCAACTCTTACGTCATTTCTGGCTTGAACAATGTAAATAATCACGTCGACATAATCACAATTATGTTTAACTATAGTGATTACCGGAGACCAGTATAGGATGGGTATAGGCAAAGTATATTTACCTAACGTAACATATCTCGAGTATAAGATCATTGAACAAAGTTCAATATTATTATAATATATATATATGTTCCGGGATATACGTGTGAGATATTATCGACTCTATGTGTATTACTTACTTAATATATACTTTGTTTATCTGGATCTCTAATGAATACGTATTAAATTGTTTTTTTGACCAAATTGAGCTTCTTCATTGTATGATATCCATTCTTCTATGGAAACTTAACACAATCTGTTTTGTTGTGCATCTGTTGTCCTGCGCACAGTGACCGACGGAATATTTTCACGCCAAGTATTTGCACATTCACTAGAATGTGCAAATACTTGTATTTTATACCAATGTGTCATTTGTATAAAATATACGAATGATTTAGTTTAATGGTTTCACTGTCATACTTTGCCAACCCGTAAAAGTATTAAAATTAACAGATGAAAATATTCTGTCTGTGCTGGATTTAATATTGTCTTCCTGGTAGCAGTACTCTAACTCGTGGCAACTCTGCCTTGTTTCCTGTATATTTCTACTTATACTTTTGTGGATTGAAAATGTAGAACGTTAATGCGTTTTGATAGAAAATAATTAAACTGTATCATAATTTAAATACTTTGTTAATTCACCTGTTAAAGTGCAGTGAGATTTATATGTCCATTCATAGTAAAAATACACGGAAAAACCTGTATGAATAATAATTCATGAATTTTTCTTACATCGTAATTGTTTATTATCACTGAGGAAAGAAAATAATATTTATTTGGTCTAATTTTCTTATGTCTAATATAAAGTAAACCTTAATAGTAAATGTTGAGATTCAAAATGGAGACCATTCAGTATTTGTCGGGTTGTGCATATAAAACAACTCGACGGTGATAGTCTGTGGTGATCCAAGAACGGCGCGGACGCCGTCGAAAATCAACAACTAAATATAATAGAAAATGAAACCATCACGGCTGACTGACCATTGAGCCTGTGAACGTTGGTTTGTTGTGTAAAAACAATATACGTAATTTAGAGCCGAAAAAATAGTTTAATTTCCTATGTGTAACAATCGCGAAAACCGAAGAAATCGATAAATAAAAATATAACTTATCCCGAATTTACATTTGTCTGACGTATTTTAATAAATGTAACCATAATAAATGTATGACACCGATACCATTCTGACGCGTCACGACATGACACGTCAGACAAATGTAAACCTGGCTGTAATGAAATTTTGGTTTCTAAACGTCTGAATGGGTTTAATAGCGAAGCATTTTGGTAAATATTTATAATTCTACAAAAATTATGGAATCATTACTGCAAGTATATCTTTAAAATGGACCTAATATTTCTTTGGACCTTATTTGTGTCACGCGTATTTTACCCTACACCGTCCGAATATATAAATAGTCTAATCAGTGTTTTTAAGGCTTGGGATATATCATTAGGCTTAAATTGTTTTATCGACGTAGGTACGAGTACCGCGTGGAGATGCTGCATCAAGTATCTCGCGATCCTTCGAAGAACATCGTGCGCGAATTCGCCTCCGATTTCGAGGTCGGCGAATGTTGGGGCTACAACCGCTTCTTCCGACTTGATCTACTCGCTAGTGAGGGGTACCTCAACCCCGAAACAGACACACTTATACTCAGGTAATTACTCGTATTGTTACGGCATTATTGTCGTTCAGAATAGGTAGGAAATATTCTCTATCTATTTTATGTTTTTTTTTGTAAATGTAGCATAATTTGGAAATGAAAAAATAACACAGCTACATTTAGCGATTACATTACATACATACATACGAGTACATACAATTCGACGACCTCGATGGCCCAACTGTATGTATTCTGGGCGATAGATGTGTAAATTTGACATGGAAAATATCTACATAGGTTAAAAAAAAAATAATTAAAATAAATTCAAAAATTTCAAATAAAAAAATCTGAGACTATGCCAATTACATAGTCTTCGCTGTTATTGTGCCACGATCCATCATAAATTGTATTGAGCGAGAATGAACATAAATTGGATTGAACTTTTGAAGTTTGTTGTGGTCTGTGTTTTGGGTAATGTCCCGGAGTTCACTATGGTCAATATTCACAAGATAGGGGTGTGTTGTTTGGCAAATTGTTATTATTCATATTTAATTTGAAGTATTGCAAACGTTATGTCATGTTTAAAAGTATTGTATATTGATATAACTTACCACGCATTAGGCTGTCTATCCTGTGGGGTGAACGATTTTTACAATTGCAATATAAATCCCCCGATGTGTTATTTAAATTACATTGGATACACTTGGCAGGTTTCAAGTGCGTCCACCAACATTCTACCAGCGCTGTCGCGACCAGCAGTGGTACATCAATCAGCTTATCACAATGCAGAACCAGCACATTCTGCAAATCAATGATCTCAAAGAGGTAATTTATCTGTTATTATTATGCTCTGGCCACACAGACACCGCCGCGGAAGCGTTCCGGGCGCGGGAATTTTTTAATGTACGAGTTCATATGAACCTTGCTTCACAATGTAAACAATTAAATTCTCGACGAAATCGTAAGTCAAGCCAAGCAACCAGTTTTGCAGTATACTTTTAGCTTCAAATGGTGAGCACAATTCGACGAGACGAACAAGTTGTGCGCCTGGTGGTAAGCGACACGTCCATCCATAACAGCTGCAATGCCACTCAGGGCTTTTAATCTTAAAGATCTTAGAGGCGCTGCCGCTGTGCCCGTCCCCTTGAGACATTAGTTGACAAGTCCTATGTGCCTATAATTTCACCAGCTTTAAATCTCAAAGATCTGAGGGGCATTAAATTTTGAAAAGAATATTCTACCTCTAATCTGGTTTATTGAATTTCACCCGCTTACCTATTTTAATAAAACTTGGCACATAGGTGTAATTCCAATTAAAATAAAATGTTATGGTGGCCTTGCTTGATCTGATGATGGATATGGCAGACTGATGAGAGGAACTCCTCGACAGTGTTCAGCACCTACTTTGTGTTTGGGCTGATGTGATTAGTTTTGACGTGGACTTTCATCTGCATTTGAACTGTCGTTGAGGAGGACTCGGCAACGAACACGGTGAAAGGATAGAAAAAAATTGTTGTCGATTTTGAAATAAAAAAATTATCATGTAAATTGCTTTGTACAGACTGTTTTAAAATTTTAACTATAGTATGTGTTTTTTGAAGCCGGGAGTAAAATGATATTTGCAGGGTTGCCAGTTTTCGTAAAATGTTAAATAGTCATGTAGATGTTGTCGACAGTTTTATCAATATATTGTGAAAGTAGGTAAAATTTTGCCAAAAATTTTATTTTTATTTTTTTATTTTTATTTTTTTTATTTTCTAATAATAACGCTCACAATCAACATAGCCCCGCACTAGGGAAACCCTGTGTCGCGGGTGCCATGGACACACACATAGACAACCACAAATTACACCCAAACTCACGAGAGAAATAAATGTAGGCCATACAAATATTTCTCCCGGCCCGGGAATCGAACCTGGGACCTCTGCGTGGCAGTCCGGCATGGTAACCGTTCGGCCACGGAAGCAGGAGGCAATGTCTGAATTGTGGACGTCGTGACGTTCTAATGATTACTGATTGCGTTATTGTATTCTTTATTCTTATTTTGACAGTTGGTCTATTAATATCGATATCAATTTTTGTTCATGCACATTTTAATAACGATAGGTGGATTTGATTATGTATATTAAATTAAAATAGAAAACTTGAAAATATGTCTCCTATTTGTATTTTTAATAGACATACTTCTAAATTTTGTGTACGTATGTAAGAATTTACAAAAATTGCCTATAGACATGAACCTGTGCCTAGTAGTTGGACGAATAATGGGCCGATGGTGATTCAAATGAAACAAATTCGGCTATTTATTTCATAAGCGTAACCAACATTTAGTCGATAGTCGATGTAATGTTTATCGACTGCAACCACTAGCTACTTGCAAGCGGGCAACACTTTTGCACAATGAACTGTCATGTTACTCCATTTTTAAAAAGTCGGACCGTATATGTTTTGAATGTTTCTTATATTCTAATATAAACAATATTCGTTTTCAGCGTCTCTCCTTAGAGATGTCTCGCAACTCGATAGCAGCGACTCGAGCTGCCGCGCCTAATAGCGCTAACCCGACGCAATCCAACAACAACAACGGGAACGAAGCCGACAATCCCTCGCAGAACAATCCAGTCGATGGAAACAGCCTTAGCGATTCAATCGTGTACGGACAATGGAAGTTCACCACCCCGCACAGCGTTATTAGCAGCCAAAGGCTTACAAGTCCAAGTAAGTTACGTAATAGCGCACCGATCAATCTGTTCTCTGCACTAAGTCTCAATATCCGTGTAAAGATATCAATCAACTAACGACTTGTTCTGAAACTTTTAAGCCCTCTGAAGATACCTTTTCCTATAGAAACCAAATCAACGAATACGGCTTCACACTAGCTGCGACCGTTATCTGACCGGTATCTGCGGCATTAGTCTTTCGATTCTATGTAGTACTGACATCAAAAATCATATTTTGTACTATAAAAAGTCATATTTGAGGTTTGTTAAGTGTGAAACGCTAATATCAAGGGATTTTATACAGTAATGTACGGAACTGTGCCCTTATTATGTAGTTCAATTCATCATCAGCATCATGTCGGCCGGAAGACGTCCACAGCTGAACATAGGCAATATAAAATATATATTATATTGTAGTTCAATTACAATATAATAACACAAAAAAGGCACAACTTAATACAATTTTGCCCTTTACTCCTATTCATGAGTCAAGTATTAAAATGTTCGTGAAAAATATATGAATACGTGGCAGTAAACACACCATGATATTCAATAATACACAATGTTCATCTTGTTTGGGGCAGGCGTGCTGAACACGGCAATGTTCGCGGACGACACGCGCAACAACGACGTTTGCGCAGCCGTGGCGGGAGGTGCCGGCTTCGGCTATGGCGACTATGCGCAGGCGCTGGACCGCCGCCTCGCCGCGCCTCTTACTTCCGCCAGCGCAGCGCAGTACAACCTGCCCTCTACCTCAAGGTGAGTGGTCTAAGGTTTAGATTTATAAAACGAATATCGATTTGCCCGATTCATGAGTAAAATATTAAGTTTTTATTAAATTTAAATTAGTGTAATGGAGTTACAATATTTTTATATTTTTTCTACTAAATTAAAAGGGAAGTATTTTTAAAAACGGCTGATTAAAATACATTAAAAGTTTCTGTATAAAAGATGTGGTATGTATTTATTACATAAATAAACTACTTAATAACAAATGCATATTTTAATTATATTCTTATCTTTATCAGAAAAACAAAAAAAAAACAGTTCGTTTTATAAATTAAAAGTACTTGCTTATGTCGCTATTTTTTCTGAGCCGAAGTCAAAGTTCGACTACCATTAAAACTAAGTAAAGGTGGATTCATAATGCACAAATTCTGGCAATATATAGCCACACTTTATCGCGTTGCGCGATATTACCTTGAGTTGCACAATCAGAAGCTGCGACGACAGCTCAGCAGCAACACGATATATTGCGGCACTATATTGCCAGAATTTGTGCGTTGTGAATCCGCCTTAATTATGCTCGATCGTTACATTTTGAAATAGGAGAACAGTTGTCAATTGGGAGATCTATGGTTGGAATCTCTGTACCAGCTGTGATTTTTATTTTTTTTAATACGTATTATTGTGATTTTTTGGCAGCAATACTTTTCGTTAATGGTGTAGGAAAACATTGTGATGAAACCTGTTTATCGAAGCAGGTTCACGACCCTTAGAAAACTTCTTAGAGAAGATCCGTGCCCAGAAGTGGGACGTATAATGTGTTGACGTTGTTGATGATGATTCGCTGCAAATTATATATAAATAACTAAAAATATATAAAACTGGAAGTTTATTATTGGCATTTTATTATTAACTCCACCCATGTAAGTAACGACAAATACTTGCGTCGTATAAATATTGCCATTCTGCACTGTTGGATCACAACTGATTCGGGATCGCAGGTCGGCGAACTCTTTACATGTGTCGGGGGCGGACAATATGGCGCTAGTCAGCCTGCATACGCTGCTGTCCGCCGCCAACGCGCCCAGTCGCGTGCCCAGCAAGCTGGCCAGCAGGCAGCCGCGACATGACAAACAACAGGTGCCCAACAAGGAATCCACACTTACTGGTGAGACATTGCGCACAAGCAAACAAATTAATCGTTGTAGAGTAAATGCTTCGTACGTTATTTCCATGTAATTTTTCAGGATGAAGATAAAAATGTTGTATAAAGTATAGTGCACACAATAATGCTGCCGCCGCCGTTAGTTGAAAGGGCGCACGTAACATTTAAAAAAAAATTGTTATTGTAAGTTACCGCAAGAGAAAAGTGGATAATTTTTAATTTCATTTCTTTAAACATTAATTTCTCGATTTTGGGTTTTTGACACAAGTGCCCTTTCAACTAGCGGCGGCAGAATGTTTGTAGTTTGTATTTTAATTAGTCAGATTATACCTCTTAAATTATATCTCTTAAAATGCTACATTACTTTATATATAATATTTAAGTAAGAGCTTCAATAAAAACCAGTAAAAAAAACAAACTTAAATGCGTTTGCGCGGTTTGGTCACTCTTCACCTGGCACATAGTCGATTTGCTTTTTTTTGTTAAAGTACGTTGGACATGAAATAAAATTTTGTTTGCTTAAACATGGTAAATGAAATATGGAAGATAGTATTCTAATAGAAGACATATTTTACGTGATTAGGCATGCAAAATTTTACTTAAAATGAATTTAATTATAACACTGTCATTGGACATATACGAGGTATAATCAGCCAATTAATACCAACAAAATAACCATCAATTTCAAACTATTAAATTATACATCATTATTTATGTCAACATTTATCTAAAATCAATCAGTTTGTAATAATTTTTATCTCTAAGCAATGCACTAAGTCTATTTCTGAATAAATTATGTGGTACTGCTTTAATATTTTTTAGTAGAGTGTTATAAATTCGGACGCGCATCCATTGCATTGGTTTTCAACACGGGTTTTGCGACTTGGGGATTCAACGACGCGAAATTTAGAGCGAGAGAATTGTTTACAAGTTGAAGTGTCCAACAAATTCTGATTGTCTTGCTTTAGACGAAATAGAGGACATTGTTAATTAAGTTCACTTAATTAACAATGTCCTCTATTTCGTCTAAAGCATATATATGTTTCAACATATCATTAGTAGCGACGCATTGGACATTTGCGCGCATTTGGTCATTTGGCCTAGAACAGGAGCATGAAAAGAAGATTATTACATAGCCAAAATTTTTTTTATTCTAACAATGTGACGAGGGGATGTCATAAATACTAAGTTCTATTATTATCGATGCAAAGATAGAACAGACGAAGAAAAATTCCTTCGATTCGAATGGACTCAAATCAGTGTCTGTTGCCTAAACGTGGCTATATATTTTTCTATGTTCGATCTTTTTATCAATAATAATAACAAATTAATTTAATATTTTCACAAAGAATAGATTAATAAATATCTATGTAGTAAAAAGATGATATTCAATAAAAAACAGTAAAAAAGCTAAGTCCTAGTTTTTGGTTGTTTTAATACGACTTTCATCTTCTACGCAGCTGTGGCAAGTTCACCCGTGACGGAGGTATCAGCTGCAGTAAACAACGCCGAGCTATGTTCGTCCATATCGTCCCCCGAACTTAACACGAATGTGGGAAGGAATAAAAACGAGGCAGCAGGCTCCGGAGACCCTCCCAGTGAGGGCCAGCTCGAGAGCCCCAATGCCACTCAGACAGTGCATGCCGCTTCCGAGTCGAGCAGTGACACTGGCGTGAGTTTTGTACATTTATTTTAGAGAATACAGTTATACAGTTTAATAATATAACAGACAATTCCCTGTACTGTGAGTGTGAGGAAGTCATTCCAGGTCGTCAATAGAAATTAAATTAACAACAGTACGTAAATAGTTCCCCACTAATGGAAATTATAGTACATTGTGTATTATTTACATATTACCAACGAGAGTTTGTTAGAGGCTTTAATGAATCGAGTTTGTAATTTTTACCGCCCGTTATACATACAATGTTTTCCATCACATTTATTTTTTGTATGTAAATATCGCTTCACAACACATTTACGGATTTTGCAAGTGGCGGGTTTATTTTTTTTTTATACAGATTGCCAGCTATTCTTCCATAGATAATACAACTCGAACTGTTAGAAAAGAAGGCACAGACACATGCAGCCGCAATGTATTAGATATAAAATAAATAAATTCCAAATTCTAAAAGTACTGTAATAAGTAAATTTAGTAAAATATAGTTACATTGCAAATGTTTAGTTTTCTTTATGCTTCGAGTTTATGCGAGATATGCGTTCAGATTTTTCGAGCATAAAAACTTTTTGCTTAATCTTGACGATAATGAAATATAAAATCCCGTGTGCATAATTTAGGACATTACGGTTGAGTTTGCCTTCATGTCATGACTCTGTTTTGCGAGCAATTGAGATGAAAAATAATTAGTAATTCCTAAGCATTGTGAGCAGACAGGTACAGAAGACAACATTTATTGCGACAGTGAACATCGACGAGCCAGTTTATGAGTTCATTCAAAAACCGTGTTTTTCTTTTTCCTTTTATTATAAATAGTTATCGATCATTTTTTTGTGTCATATTGTTTGTTTTTAGCTGTAAAGAAACATTAGACAATGTCACATACGTTTCTCTGTTTTGGAAATTGGAAACAACGACGATATCATTAACTGTTGCATTTTTATAATAGTGATCCCTGTAAAGTAAAAGATGGCAAATTTAACATTGGCCGCCGCCATTTTTGGCGGAATATAGAAACAATACCACGTACCTGAATGACTCTAAAGTTGCCACTGTGACGTAACTATGATTGTAACGGCCATATATACGTGGCTAACGCTGAAATAACAACAATTTCCAGGATTTAATGTTCAGCGAACTGGAAGTATTCGCCGACGAGAACAACGCCAACAACGTCGACGACAACTCCAACGAAGAGAACGACGTCGACGACGAAACCATGTCCGGTAAGCAGGCAAAGAGTAGGCCCAGCACAGGTCTCCCGATTCCTTTCCTTGCGCCCTTCGCTCCCGTCCTTCCTAACGCCCTGCCCTCGTGCCGTAGACGGGTCGTCGGCGTCGGGGTCCTGCGAGTGGTGCGGGCTGGCGGAGTCGCCGACGTCGCTGTGCTCGGAGGAGTCGCCGGCGCACCGCGCGTACTGCGCGTACCGGCGCGCGCCCGCGCACCGCCACCAGCCATACGCGCGGCCGCACAACGCGCATGCGCACGCGCCGCTGCACGGCCACGCACCGCACCCCCCGCACGCCCCGCACCCCGCCCACCGCAACCACAGTCACAGTTGCGCCGACATCTAGCCCCATCCCGCTCACTCCCCCGCGTCCGCTGTAAACCCCGCCTAGTTCGCGAATCCGAGAGGCTCCCGCTCGACGCCTTCGTTTATTTCACGAGAATATTTTTGACCTCCGTTGTTTGCGTCTTTAACGTCGACGTTAAAAGTTTTCTGTAGGAAGTTCCATTTGCCTGTCGTGATCTCCCAGAGGTCGTCGTAAAATATAAGGGGATAGTCTTCATGGATCGGTTTTGTGCCGCGAGTTCTGTGCAATTTTAATAAAATAGAATGTAATGATAGGTAAAAAGACATCGACAACGAAAAGGTCCGCCATCTACTTTGTGATGTTCAAATTGATGCATAATGTTAAATATATTATTAAACATTGTTTACTCGGAATAACCAATGCCACTGGTATCAGTCCGGAAAGGTTGACATAGTAATTACGTCACACATACTTCGCAAATAATTTAAGTTAACGACACTCGCAAGTACAAGTTTAACTTTAACTTGTTACATCTGAATTTATACATACTTCCAATATTACCCAAAGGGTTTTTGTGTTTTAACTTTATTTCTCTACAATTGTACACATGTAAAGATTTCGGTACGTAATGTTCCTTGCGGAACGTAAAAATTGCCCTTACTAAAAGTATTGATTGTAAACTTCTTATTACTTTATAATTTTCACAATTTTGAATATGTTTCTAAACTGATTCTTCCTATGAGACATGTTTCGAGCCACACGAGTCGAACGAAAGAACAAACATAAGATATCTTTCTAATGAAACTTTTTGATCAGGTGATGTAGAAATTTAAAAGTAATTGAAACAAAAATAGAAAAATATTAAAAAAGAAAGTAAAAATCGCGCCAAGTTTTTTGGAAAGAGGTTTTTTGATGTGTACTTTCCACTATATACCTACTAGTATAGATTGTTTAGGTTTCTGCAGACATGGAGGTAGTTATGCAAAAGATGAATATACGCCTAAAGGCCGCGTCTCACTGTCCGTGATTTTATATACCACCTCGCACGAGCTCGCACCCGCTCACTAAGGGAAGAGGGTCGTCCGTGGTAACATAGTGGTGCACTTATCGATGCATAGCAAAAAAATGGGCGGAGCGCCGCGATTGGTTGTCATACTGCATTTGGTTAATTATTAATATGAAGGGGTGACGGTGTGTGGCTGTCGGCAGTGCGAGGAAATCTGTTTATATCACGGACCGCGGGAGGCGATCTTAAGACAATTTAACGCGTCAAAAAGTGTCTTTTGCCAGACGCCATTCATTTTAACATTAGTCAGCAATGCGCTAAAATGTATATGTTTCTATCTGCAGAACTGCATCAACTGCTTCATATAATGTTATCACCGAATTCAATCTATGCTATAACATTTATTCAAAGTGTTCTAGATCGCGTTACACTAGTTAGATATGGGTTGACTGTCATAAAGAGAAATATGGCATCACAGACTTTTCTCGAGCAAACAAAAGATATAATATAATAAATAGAGCTTGTTTCAAACAGAGTGATTTTCAAGACCCACATTTGAACATACAAATATGATTTGCCAAAGCATTGGTATTGTAACATGTAATGCGTAATCGAATTAGAAATAAACGTGGTTGTCCTTTTTGATAATTATATGCAGTGAAAAGGATAACAAAGCGGATTACTGTAACGCGTACTTGATTCGACGTTAGTTTTTTACGATAATAAAACATTACAAGCAACCAAAATTACTAATGCTTTGTTGATATGTTACTATTTCTTTTTCTCAAAACTGCTTTATTTATAGAATTGCCAGGAAGTGGTTCAACTTTGTTCCGTTTTAATAAATCAATAGTAAACATTAAATATCGTTCTGTTAATACTCGTACACTATACAATACAAAAAACTCATAGCAATAGTAAGTAAATGTCTTGCTGCTCGGCCATTTCGAGTAACTTTCAAAATTCCTAAATCCTATATATGTATTAACATTTTTATTAACGGTAGCATAATTATGTAGTTTCACTCTATAGATGACCCGTGCTCAGCAGTGGTACATGTATGTGTTGATAAAGGTGAAGTTCACTGTACTTAGCTGGGGCAGACACTGGGACCCGTCCATACAAATTATTACACAAACACAAATTACTACAAATTATTGGCCGTGTACCAGATAAACTTATAAAAGTACCAGATAAACTTATAAAATTACTTAGGAGATTCAACATAACTTCCTTGGTCACTGACATAATGCACTTAAATATTATATGCACGTAAGAGTACACTACACTTCTGTCCATAACAGCGCAGTGCCACTCAGAGCTTTAAATCGCAAATATGAGATACACGGCTACTGCGCCCGTCATCCTGATACATAAGTTGACAAGTCCCATGTGCCTGTAATTTCACCACCCTTACCCTTCAAAACCGGAAGACAGTAATGCTGACATTACTGCTTGACGGCAGAAATAGGCAAGGTGGTAGTACTTCCTTGAACTCTTCCACAAGGACCTCTACTGCTACTAAAATATAAACACAAATATCAAACGTAAAAAAATAAATGTCTAAAGATTGCACGGAAACTCAAGTACGTTACAAAATAATAATTATTATTTAGCATAAAAAACAAACTTTGAGCTTCACAATAGACATTAATTAGCGACTCAGTATTTTTATGCGTGATTTGATACTTTATTACGACTGTGCTAATATATACGTATATATTTTTAAATACCCATATTTTGAAAATTTAGTTTTGAGTATTATTACCTTGTATGGACGGGCCCCAGGGGGGGCAGTGCCGTGCTCCAGAGCAATCTTAAATTAACTACATATTTCTTGCATTATAAAAAATAACACCTTGAATAATCAAATCTGGCACCATGGAAAACTAAGCACGTTTTGAAAGTTAACCAAACCTCGAAACCGTCGAGTAGCGTTGTAACTCCATACATACGATATCACATTAATTCTTTCTCTTTCCGCAGGCGAGAACGACATTGAAGGCGCGGTCGGCGGTACCGAGGACGTGGAGGGATCCGATATCCTCAGCCGTTTGCTATGTGCTGTCCATGGACGGAGCAACCACAGCATGGAAAGGACCCCGGCAGGCACAGACGGATCTGTCCCGCCCCATACCTCGCCGCAATTACGTCACGAAAACGATCCTCAATTATCTACTGCGGCGCACACGGATATGTTATTGCTCAATTTGATGCGCATGAACGGGTTGACACCAAAGCATTCCAAACATGGTTAGTGAATTTGTGTATGAGATAGAGCAAGACTTGGTCGAACTTTTCTACCAGTAAACTTGCTTAAGTCAGGTTTGTTTATGTGCATGTGGACTGTGTAAGTAACATAAATGAGTTCGCAATGGAGCTCAACCATGTAGACCAGAGGTACCCAAACTTTTTTCTCGTACACCACCTACCTATTTTTTTTTTGTTTTGCGTCGACTTGCTTACTTATCTAACATGATTTTTTTTTACAAACTCATCAACTTCAAATGTATTTTTGGCAACGGACATAGCAGTACTCAGTTTGATAAGTTTAATTGTACAGTCGGAAACTTTACAAAAAATACCATTTAAGTTTTATACAAAATTTACCGAACATCTTGTTTGTTATGAAATGTTTTATTCATAGGTAATTTTTATATAAGAAAGTGTTATGGATGTATGTTGTTACTAATTATGTAGGAATTATACTCCGTTCAACCATATTATACTTTTGACATAAGCGTGCCTATGAAGTTCCATAATTATTGATGAGCAACCAGACAAAAAAATGCAAAGCTTCTTGAAATCTCTTTAGCTCTAGCTCCGATTCCGATATTCAAGCAGACATAGTAACGAAGATTATTCTAGTTGATTTTTTAGTTGTGTAGGTTTTGTTGTGTACAGGGTCAAGAGCATGTCAAACTTTACATTTAAAACATAAATCCAACTATGCCGCTTACGATAAGAATGGTCCAAAGTACAAAGTGTCAAGCTTGATGTGCTTTAAAAAAAAAACAATTAAATTTGAAATAATTTTAATAAATTCTAATGGTTCACTGTTCCGTCGAGGTCGCACGTTACCCCATTTTATCTAATATTGTGTTGAAAGTGTCACTGGTAAAATAAATGGTTGGACCTTACTATAATGTAGATTATTCCGTTTATGGAAAGTCAAAATTTTGATCACGACCTGCCTAAATACACTACGTGTGGGTGACTCCCATTAACATCTATTGTTTCCATTTTTTTTATGCTGACATGGACCACTTGTTGGTGGAAATGGGCCCCCTGGGGTTCGATATATGGACCACTTTGGGAATCATCGATGTAGACGTTCCTTAAGTGTATTAGAGTAAGGATTATGGAGTTGTCGTTAATGTCGCTTCAAATTCAAATGTTTTTGCATTGTTAATTAATATCAAATATTGAAACATAGGTGGATGACTTAAGAAATATTTTCAGGTCCAAAGCGTCATTGGACTCAAACAGAGTTAGCGATGCCGACGTCGTCGACATACTACAACAATTACTTAACACCTCATGTGCGCGGTGAGGCTGTACCGCGCATCACTCGGCGCGAGGTGCTCGGAATCCGTGCTAACAACAGTCGCTGCAGACCTGTCAGAAATCTCCTCGGCCATTCGCCTAACTCCCCCAGCACACCAAAGAACACGCGCCCGCCTAATCTAATCCGAAACCCTGATGACGGACGCTTTAACGACCCACCAGGTATTTATCTTTTAAACATGCGAGCTGGATCCATTTAAATTCAGGCGCGTTATTTAGTCTCCTTTTAATCTGAGATTTTCACGAGCATTTTGATCCCTATGACAAAATAGCGTATATTCAGCATGTAGGTTTGATAGATTTGAAAATATTTATCGATAGTGAAATGAAGTTTAATAATTATAACTATTTTTTAAACCAAAAACAAAGATCTGCAATAAATATAGAAAAATTGGTAAGGTCCGCTGGTTCGTTCCGTGGCTTAGTAGGCATAGCGTCTAGCACGGTTGCTAGAAGACGTTGATTCTAGTCGAACCGGATGGAAGGAAGTTTTCCTAAGTATTCGGCCTTCGTATTAATAATTATAAGTAACTAGTGGAGTAATTTCACAAAAAATAATTAAAAATGTTATGGTGGTGGTAACACTTTGATTTGTCTGCTGTTTTGATAAAAAATTGGATTACTTTATTTTTGTTGAACATCGTGATGTTTTACTATCACGATATATGTACATCTATTTTTTGTGAAAACACACTACCGGAACCAGTGTTTGTAGCCACGTTGAGGCAACGGACACTGGCTCGAGGCCTGTCAGATCGAAGGAATTTTTCTTTATGTTTATTCGATCTTTTTATCAATATCAGTAATTAAAAAAATGGATTTTTATTATAACTAAAGCTACATGCGGCGCGTGCGCAGGCATGATGCCCGTACTTGGCGGGACACCCCCAGGCACTCCGGGCAGTCCGAGCACCGCCGAGCGCGCGGTGACGTCACCACATTGCATCCCTCTACACGACTACTGGCCTTCGGTCTCCAGCATCTCCGATAATGATGAGGTCCACGTCCTTTCAGAATACAACGTAAACCCATTGTCCATTTTTTTTTGCTCATTTTGTTTTCAGGCTTATTTAGATTTCTTTTTATTTCTTCCACACGTGATATCATTAACGGAATCTAAACGATAAAATAGCAAATTCAATCGCTGTAATTAGCGAAAATACACATCATATCACCGAGTGAAAGTTCAAAATTAAATTGTCATTACAGGAATCCCTATTTGACATGCTTTTGAGCAGCCTCTCGATCGACGGTGCACAAGGCCAGAGTGAAGTGGGTGATGATCGTCCTACCACGCCGCCAGTGCAGCCATGGAGCCCCCCTTCAGCTCCTCCCAACCAGCATAAGGAGACACCGGATGTCGATTGACTACAAGACTACCGGCCTGCTCAAAGTAACCACTGGCGCGAAAATGATTGGCAAGGTAATGACTGGCAATTGATCAACCAGGAGAATGAGGTGCAAGTGAACAGGCATCATCGCCGCGAGTACATCCACTAAGTTTGTTGGATATTTTATTTTAAGTTGTGTCGTTGCTGTATTGATATGGAGCTGAATCTTAAGGTAGCGTTGGTTTAATTTTGCGGCGGTTTATTTTTTGCTTAAAATTATTAAAATGTGAAAAAAGATAGTAAAAGGAAAACGAAGACGATAACGTAAACGGTTCTGTTAAATGACTTGATATTGGAAGTTACAACACAGTTTCATAATAAAGACTGGTCGGTAATGTCTTTTGATTGCTTCTATGCAGTGAATGATTCTGCTGATGTGGTTACAAATTAGATGCGAAGATCTTTATTTTTTATTTTAACATGGGTAGTGCCACTTGTAGAACGTTAAGAATTTGAATTTATATATAACATCTATATGTAGAATATGATGTCACTATATATGCGAAGTCTTAAAGTAATCTCTGTGATTTTGTCATGTAAAATTTTTATGAGTTGTGTGTTGTGTTAGGCATTAGATAGAATACTTAAAATTTTAACGATCTCTGATATTTTTATTTTTATTAAAAGTAATGAATGACAAATGCGATATTATTTTATTATTATTTAGCAAGGATTCTGAGAGGGAATTATTATTTGGGATATTATATTTGAATACACATTCAGATTATCTGTTCTTCATTGTTATTGCATTTAAATACTTTTTAATAGTCTAAGCTCTAATCACCTGTGCAACGTTACGTATGTACGTAAAGCATGTGTTTTGGTGGAAAGGGTAATTAATCTTCCTTTTTTCCGGGAAAATGATTCCATTATGGGGAATATTCACCATAGTGTCGACAAGGAACTCATTAGGAACGTTTTCAGAGATATATACCCGTTTGTAGCCTACCTTGAACACAATGTGTAGGTATGGGTAATTTTCAGATTAGTTTTCTATATCTTCTATATTCAAGATTTAAATATTGTTTCGTGATAAATTAAAATAATAAAAATTGCCACCGAAATAGGTAGAGGAAACTAACGTAAAAATTACCTTTTCTTTAATACAAACCGACATTTGAGAGACAACATCTTGTTAAACACCGCGTGAAAGAAAGAAGAAAGAAGCGTATAAGACCTCTGTGCACGAATTTTTTTAGTCGTTTCACACTTAATAGAGTTCCTGTCGTCACTTGGCCCAGCCAAGGTGTCCATTATATTGTCTTGGAACTTGCATGTACTCTAGCAAATGCTGTCATAGATAAGGTTATTGGTGTTTGATGTCCGTAGGTGACTGTTCAATAGTATTTAGCTATTAAATCGACAATTACACATGACATTGCAATAGTATAGATGTTTTACCATTTTATCTGGAATAGGTGTTTAGAAAGCTCACATATGACGGGCGATTAATTTGCTCTTATAAACAGGACTTCATTGTTTAGAAGGCTTGTATCTATTCTGTTTTGCATTAGAGTTACGAGTTAACAACAAAATTCTTGCAATTGAATAAATGTACGTGACAAAAGCAGAGTGGATACAAGTATGTGTTATTACAGTTCAAATGATGTTTTATGGCCGGTTGTACGCCGGGCCTTAGGTGTCAGTGTTATTGAAACCTTAGTTATAGTGGAACGATCGACTGAACAGTTCAAACAGTGTGATTCGTGTAAGGTAAGGATGGCAGAGTACTGATTAACGAGTAAGGCACCAAATGTATTATTTCCGTTACAAAAATTCTAAAAGTATTAAAAGTTGTAGTTATTACTGTAGTTATTTCAAAATAACGAACTGAACTAATGCGTGTAGTTTCTAGGTAGTGAAATAATTGAATGTAAAATTTTAATGACGAACACAAATTTAATTCTCTTTGTACTGTGGTAAAAAAATTCTGTCTACATTAGAAACTAAATGATTTTTTTTAATGTTTAAAATTGTTATCATTGTACGTGGTTCTGTAGTGTATTTGATGACCGTAAAATAATATGATAAATAAACGTATCAGATTCATTTGAATTTTTATTTTGATGATAAGTTGAAATTAAAAGTCCTGCTAAAGTCGCACACCAATAAAACTAACCAAGAATAGGTACTGTGTTCACTTTACATTTAAACATTCTTACTGCCCGAATTAAGGTAGGCGCACGCATCAGACGGATCGCATTATAAGGATTTTGGTATTCTTTGTATAGAAGTTCATACAACTGCGTCCACTGACCCGCATCACACGCACCAGTTTGTCGGTAATGTCGACGCAGTTGCTCAGAGAGGCAACTTTTCCATGCGTGCCGACGACGTCATACGGATTGCGTATCAGTATGTCTATATGCCTTCATTTGCTATTTATTAAGAAGAGTAGTAAATTTAGCGTGAGAGATACGAAAATACTGGAAGAATATTTTCCGGAAATAGCGTTTGATATTCTCCATGTTGCGATCTCTTCTTAATTATGTCATGTATCTTGATATCATGTTTCCTTTTTTGTTTCATTTTTTTTCTCTTCTTCTTCTACCAACAAACAAGCCACCACGACAAATTGTTCTTCATCACTCTCCGAAGCCATTGTCTCGTACACACAAGTTACACTCGTCCGCTCGCTACTAAAAGTGGCGTCGGTAATCCGATAGCTAGTAGTTGAGTCGGCAACCCGATTGCTGCGGATACAGTGGACACACTGCCACAAACGGAGCCGTTTGATGCGATCCGTCCGTTGCCTACCTTTGTACAGTATTTTCTTTAACTGGGACAATATAGGAAAAAGGGAAATTCGAAACTATAGGTAATATAGGCCGTAAGGTGACTTCCCACGGCCGAAGAGCTCACGGGCCAGGCCGCTTTGTGGCGATTTGTACAGGCGAACCTGCGCCACAGGAAAATCCGGGCTTCGTCGTGCGTGTGTCGCGAGCTCTACTCTGGTATGAGTTTACTTTTCGAAAGGCACGTGAAGAACGCATAGCTATTTCTGCAGCCACTTGTACAGTGAAAACAACTTAAAAAGAAGCGGAAGAAAAGACGGTGGTGATTATCATCATTATCATTCAACAAGGTCGAGGATTTCGTTGAATTGAACATATATGTATATGACTTTATCGATTAATACTAGACGCTGTCAAACAAGGA
>NW_020654810.1:19905834-19907190 GCF_003589595.1 Hyposmocoma kahamanoa
GAAAATATTTTTTTTATTACCTATTAATTATATATCGACCCTGGAAAAGTAAAATGTCTAACATGTATTTGGAAAATATTATAGTAGAGAGATTTAAAGTTTTTTTTTTCAAGAAAAAACCATAACTCTAATTTTATTTACTAATACGAGTGTCATGCCAAAAGAAATTAGATTTTCAAAATTTATAAAATTTCTTTAATACAGGTATCGATTTTTCCAAAATATTCCATTCGTCTAAACCTCTTGGAAAATATCGATTACTCTTCTTTAGACATCTCAGAAATCTCCAAGTTATAAGTAGCCAAGGCATCTTCTTTGCTTTCAAACCGCTTGCCTTTTAATTTTTCTTTAATTTTTGGAAAGAGGTAAATATCACAAGGTGCTAGGTCAGGGGAATATGGCGGGTGAGGCAGGATAGATACATTTTTTTAATGAAAAGAGTCGAGTGTTCTAGCAGAAGTGTGCGGTGCGGCGTTGTCGTGATGCCAGAGGAGGTGCCGGATTCCTGACTTAGGCCGCTTGTCACACCAAGTTGACAAGACTTTTGGGGCACAAACTGTTATATACCATTCGGAGTTAACTGTCCTTTGATCCTCTAGCACTACAGTAGCAATGTGTCCCGTCATGCAAAAAAATGAGGCGACCATTTGTTTCTCTGTGCTTCGTGTAGTACGACATTTCGTTGGTGTCGGATCATCTTCAAAGCACCATACAGTGGACTGTCGCTTTGTTTCAAGATCATAGTTATATAACCATGTTTCGTTACCTGTTAGTATATCATAAACGTTTTTTTTTCTCGCCAGCGTCGAATTTATCTATCATAAATTTGCGTCAATCCACGCGACGTTCTTTCTGCACATCGTTAAGTTAGTGCGGAACCCATCTCGAACAACGCTTATGGAGGGACAGTTGCCCGTGAATAATAGTTTGCAATGCTGCTGATCCAATGCCCAGTACTTGCTCAAGCTATGTATGTAGTTCGTCGGTTTTCATGAATTACTTTTTCGACAGCTTGAACGTTTTCTTGAGTAATCGCGGTTGGCGGCCGACCTGACTTCGCTTCATCTTCAAAGCTTCCCCGTCCTCTTTTAAATTCCGCAAACTAATTGAAAACTGTAACTCGTAGACAAGTAGTGTCACCAAAAGTTGTGGCTAAAGGTTCAATACATTCTTGCGGATTTAAACCTTTTTTGTAGTCATTATAAATCACACGAAAATCACGTCAAGAGAGCTCCATTGTTGCGAACAAAATTCCCGCCAGATTGTCTCCGAAAAATAAAAAATAAAAAAAAAGAATTCGATTTAAGACGTGTGGCGGCTTTAGACGCCGCCTATTATCACCGGCTGGCTGTGGCA
>NW_020654810.1:19907200-20096972 GCF_003589595.1 Hyposmocoma kahamanoa
CACGAGGCCGTTTTATTGTTTGTTAGGGGAGCAATAAATTCCCCAAAGACGTATTCCATTTTCAAATTTATTAGCAAAAAATCTGCCTTTACGACTGTGTAAACTTGCCAGTATGAAACAAGTGATTAAAGAGTACCTATCTAAGTTCTTTTTGCATGACTCTCGTATGGAAAAGCTAAAACTTTCCAGTTTTTTGTATAACAAATGAAATATGAATTATGTTTTTATAAAGTTTTTGCGCGTTAGACGCAACGTTCGCCCTTGTGCCTTTATTTTATGTCCTTGCCTTTTTATGAAGTAAGTACTGTGAAAGAGAGCACCTTATACTAGGTCACTAATTTAAATATAGTATAAACCGACTAAATTTGTTTTGTTCGTTCAATCAGATCTATATTAGGTGCCACGGTCCTCAAGATTGAGTAATGCTGTCGTTAGAATAAGCTTATTCATAACTTTTGAGCGGCGGACCGACTAAATCTAGTTTTTTGCGGCTGGAAATACTAAATGGCGGCTTTTTACCTAATTTCAAAAATTCGGCTATGGTTATGCTAGAATACAGACGCCTCTAAGTCAATGTACAATATATTTCTTAAAACAAATAAAAACTTTGAAATAACGGCGTTTAAGTAATTAGTTTGTCTCGTGATTTTGTATTTCTGTACTTTTTCAGGGGAAAAGGGGACATGTGGAATTAAAAGTACCATATATTAATTGATTCAATATTTTATTTTCATTGCTCCAAAATATACACAATGACAATATTGTAAATCTGGATTCTGGATAAATCCACATTTGCATAGTGTCTTCAAGGTGTTTCAAATTTAAAAGTGATTACATGTAGAACATGAAAGATAACTTGTTACAATGCGTTGCAAGCAGACACTCCAGCGAGGTGCCTCGAAAGAAATGTCTTTTTTACATAATTGTACCGAGCGGCGCCAGCGCGGACGCCGCTTATGCCGCTTGCGCACTACGCCTACGTACGTACGATAAGATGCAAGTAAAATTAGTAAATTCACTGTTCCTACATTAAATGAATATTTACAAATAAAACTTTAAAGGAACGCTTTGCAAACATTCAACAAACTTGAGATCGTCTTAACGTAAAGATGGTAAGATATAAAATTTTCAAAAAAGTTTAAGAACGAAAGTCTAAAACGTTTTGCTGAATTAATATTTACAAGATTACAAATTTAAAAAATGAAATTGTGCCAAATCACATATTACAGCTTTCGCAAATAAATAACAATTGAATTTAGCCTAGAATAATTTCTTTGATAAACAAAACAATAAAAAATAATTGCATTCAACAAAGCTACGATAACAAATTTAATATAAATTAATGATAAAAGAAATGTACAATTTTTACAAAGCTAAGGGGATCACTTTTATTATTATCACTGTAGAGTAGTGTTATCGTCAGTTAGTTGCGATTAACGTAATTGTACGCCCAACAAACCAGAGCGGCATTCTGAGGCGTACTTTCCCTATCGTATCATGGTGAATACAATTCTATAATACTTACGTCTAATTATAATTATTGCATTCGCTATTTACAATTGAAATCATTCATTATTCATGTTCTGTAATTCTCTATCATTACTACATTATCCAACCAATAAAGATTTTAATAGCCATACACAAATCGTGTTTCTGAAAACTTTAAGGTAACTGATTCACAATAGTCCCTATTTATAATTCATCAATAATAATTGTGCATACAATTCAAATTATCTAAAACTATTGTAAAGGCAAGTGGGTGATGCATCAATTTACACTTTTATTAAGAATGCCATTTGCATTGGTGTATCTGAAATACCTAAGAGAAAAAATCTTATAAGATATCTTAAAATTACGTGGTGTTATAGCAGCGTGGTCACCCCATGGGGCCAATAATTGTATCACTTACATCTAAACAAGTAAAACCACAGGCGTCAATTTATTTAAATAACATTTAGTTGTCTGTACTAATACACTAGTAGCACTAATTATATTATTATGCTTTATTTGCACTCTAGACATCGATTATAATCCCACTGCAACTCCGTAAATAGTAGTTTCAAACCTACAAAGGGAGTTTCACTACGGACATATATGTTATGTGTGGGATGTCCTAAAGACGACGGTACTTTATGTATACATTAGCTATTTGTAAAGTGCATTCATTGCCTTGATATGGTCAGTTTGTTTCGTTGATAATCATAATCCTTGCATCCAAGTCATCTATTCGTTCCGTCACTCTCGTACGCTCCACTTGCATGTATTCTTAATTTGTCAGTTTTTCTTCATTCTTTGGCATTGTTTAGTGAGCTAAGGCTTTCACTAATCATTCATTGTTTTTTAACATAATTCTCCTGCTCCAACTTTTAAAGTATTGCACTGCTCAATCTACATAGAACTGCTCGATGATTTATTACTTATACATTTTTTGAAAACAGAAATGGTAGTTTAAAAAAAACGATATTATTATTACTATAATGATGACATAAAATACTTTGAGTATTATTTGTGTTGAAATATTATAAAATAATTAGATATTTTGTGACCTAATCTATTCAGTCAATTGAATCGAATCAAATAATAGCCTCTCTCGAAATAAAAGCTTACAAACATAGTACAGCGGTCGAGGGTTATAATCAGACTTACAATGAAGAGTTCAACTTTAGGTACCATATTCGATTCTGTGAACGTCTACCGCCACCGCTTCCTTCACGAGTAGCGGAAGGTAAGAAAAGAAAACATACGGAACAGCAGCACCGGGAAGGCGGCGACCGAGACGCGGCTCGCCAGCGGGTCTCATTGTCCAGTCCGGGTCCTCGAGGCTCAGAGCGAGTGCGCGTGCTCGTCCGCGGGTCAGACGTGCGACTCGAGCGGGGGCCGCGGCGGGGGCACCAGCGGCGAGGGCCACACGGCGTTGGCCGTGAGGTCGGGCGACGACGTGCGCGTGTGGCGCGCCGACCAGCCGTCCTTGTCGAAGTCCTTGGTGCCGCCCACGGTGTGGCGGCGCTTGATGCCGCGCTCGGGCATGCCGTTCTTGCGCTTGAGCTTGGTGGAGCGCCAGGCGCCGGCCTCGCGGCGCCGCACCACGTTCCACTCGCCCTTCTCCAGCTTGCTGAGGCGCTCGCCCTTGCTGAGCGACTCGGAGCGCTGCAGCCGCTCGTGGCGCTCGTGGCGCTCGAGCCGCTCGTGGCGCACGTTGAGCGACTCCGAGCGCAGCACGCGCTCGCCGTCGCGGCTCGGCGACTCGGCGCGCTTGAGCTTGGCGCCGTCGGGCTCCTCGGCCGAGGCGCCGTTGCGCTTGGCGCACTCGGGGTTCGGCCGCAGCCCGTTGTAGCCGGCGTACGGCGCGCGCTCGACCGTGCGGTCGTTGTCGGGCATCGCGTCGCC
The DNA here is from genome assembly GCF_003589595.1 of Hyposmocoma kahamanoa. Lineage (NCBI taxonomy): Eukaryota > Metazoa > Arthropoda > Insecta > Lepidoptera > Cosmopterigidae > Hyposmocoma > Hyposmocoma kahamanoa. The sequence goes on from NW_020654810.1 coordinate 19,910,588, forward strand.
GCTCGAGTTCTGCGACCGCGTGTCGACGTCCTTCTCGTCGTCGTTGGCGGCCGCGTCGTGACTAGTCTTTTTTGGAATGATGCAGTTCTCCTTCTCGGAGTCGTCGGCGTCGTCGCGCGGCGGCCGGCGGGCGGCGGGGGCGGGGGCGGGGGCGGGCGGCTGCGGCCAGGCGCGCGGCGCGTCGGGCTCGTCGGCCGACGACGAGGACGAGTGTCGCGGGTCCCGCGCCAGCCACGCGGCCTTGAGCTGCCGCGCGCGCAGCGCGGGCGACACGCGCGCCGAGTGCTCGCTGGCGTCGGACGGCGAGCTGGCGCTGGACTTGCCCTCGTCCAGCTCGTCCTGGCACTCGTCCGCGTACGGGATGCTGCCGTCGTCGAGCGGCGACGAGTTGTTCAGCGTGCGCAGCTTCTGGTCGAAGGTGCTCGTCAGGGAGGACACCAGGTCGCCGGTGCCTGCAACAACGCGGCGGACGTCAGAGCGGGCCGGGGATTAGTCGGGTTAACACGGAGTACGGAAGCGTGTTAGGTTCGTCGCGTTCGTTAAGTGCGTGATGATGTCGGATGATGAATGAATGATGTCGGTATGTACAGTAGGCGGATGCGATGGCGTCGCGTCGACCTACGCTAGACGAATGCACGAGCATATTGAAGCCGTGCTGTCAGCAGCCTTTCGAAGCATTAGTTCTGGACTCGCCGTATTTGTATACGATTCGCGGTGGCGCGCGCCGCGTGACAGTCCCGTGACGTCACTCGGCGAGTGCCGTTTGAGAAAAGTTCGTGCGACAAATACAGCTAATCCGTGTTAACATCGCCGTCCGTACACGCACACACACACACTTGCAACACGCTCACATTCCTATACCTTTGGGTGTGGACAAAAGTAAGGCATGGTGTGTCTACTCTCTGACGTCAGTACTGGACACCTAGTGGAGCAAATAGCAGACACTTTAAAGTATAATTGGATGTCTAGACATTAGGGCATAACAAATAATATAGGAGCACAAAATAATAGTATACGATTACTATAAGTACATAAGTGAACTCTGTACGAGTGGGTCATTGATAAATAAAAATATTGTGTGGGCAATAAGGTACTTACCATCGATAGAGAAGTTATTGAGTGCGTGCGTGTGTCGCGTGATATCCTGCCGGCCGTGGCCCAGTGCTGCCATTGTCTCGATTTCGATTCTGCAATGAATATATAAAATACATTGGTTCGATTCATTGAACAACTACGGCTTTTGTTCTTAATAATATAAATATTATTAAACTGCTGAATACAAAAATTGTCAAAATAAATTCGAGCGGAAATACCACCCCTGACCGAAGAAGGAATTCCGAACTTACTTGCTATGTTGCTGATTAAAACGATGCGGCAGGCCATCATAGTCAGCAAGAGACGTAGTAAGGTGCGCAGGGGGTGACGTAAGCGGCGAGGCGGGCGGCGACCCTCCTGGCGACACTTCCAGCCGCTTGTCCGGCTCTGACCACTTCTTGTCGGGTTTAGAACGCGGTTTGCGCTGAATCTTTCGGTTTGCCGCCGATATTATCGACGAGACTATGTCACGGGTTGACACATCTTTGCCTGTGAATAAAATTATTAATATTACAGCGTTGTGTTTTGGAAGATGTCAAAGTTTTGGTCAGAAAGTTTGCGAAATATAACTATATGATCACAAGTATTAAAAATAACCAATTTGTTGTAATTATTAAGTTTTTTTAAGCTGTGGTAGCCTAATGCAGCCCCAAGCAGAGTTGCGTGCCAGCTCCAACCATATACTGGAAACCATTATCATTAGATGATTCGCCTTCAATGCGGCAGAATATTTCGCCTCGCATACGAAGCATTTATATTTTAACTGAAATTTTAATTTAATTTTTTAGTACTAACATAGTGTTAAAGAATCACATTGTTTACTACCAAAACTGGACTATTCGTTGTCTAATAAATAAAACTTATTATTATATTATTAGGGCCTAAACCCGCGCCTGTGAGGAGACCAGTGCCCGGCAGTGAGACTTAGAAATGGGTTGGTGAATCTTTTTTTTATCTTGCTTAAATATTAATAACATATATTCTTTGTTTGTGTTGCACTAAACACTCACCTTCAATTTTCTTGACGTTGTGGATGAGCAGGTCGCGCGATGGCGCCGGCGCAGGAGACAACTCCTCGGCGGCCGATGACGGTTCCACCGGGGGCTCCCCTTCTTCCTCCTCGAAGTACCAGTCGTACTGTAAATGACATAACATCATTAGTATTATTATTAATGCAACTCAAACGTTACAAAAAACAAATTTTTTGGATATGTGATATTGAATGTCAGAGTATTTCACTGTTATGATATTCAATAATTTTTTGTTATATTACTCCACCAATAGTTTGTTATTAATACAAAGATCGAACACTCAGAAAAAATTCCTTCGATCCGGCTGGATTCGAAGCAACGTCTTCTAGCAAACTGTGCTAAACGCTATGACAACTAAGCCACGGAACGAACCAGCTCATCTTACGAATTTTTCTATGTAAGCACAGGTTTTTGGTTTTTAACGACTTTTTTGCAGTAGCGCCATCTGTGAGAAATATATTTCTTCACTGGCCAGCTACCTTTTACAGCCACCATCAGCTGACTAGAGATGGCGCTTTGATAATTGTAATTAAGTTTATTGAATGTCAGAATGTTTCGCTATTAGGATATTTAGTTATTTGTAATTTGTAATTTTTAACTTACGGTTTCTCTTTCAAAACTCTCATTTTTTAAACTTTTATAAGTACGTTTTTAACCGACTTCGAAAAAGGAGGTTCTCAATTCGCGATTGCTCCGACATTTGTGAACCGATTTTGATGATTTTTTTGTTGGAAAGAGGGTACTTCAATAATGGTCCCATTTAAATTTGAAGAAAATATTCCGCCCTTAGGTGGCAAACTAGGATGAATGACTGGTGAGGTCGGCTTTTTTAGTACTCTGTGTTTAAACAGGATATTTATTTAAATCTATTTCAATGTTGTGCACAATTATCGGTTCCAAGCTTAAGAGTGTGTTAGTATTAAATCAGTTTTAAGTATCCATGGTTTGTGAACTGTTGTGTCTTATAAAAATAAATTAGCGATAATAAGATAACATGTCTCTAATAGTAACACAGACATCCGGAGTAAAGAGTATACTTACATGAGTGAGGAAAGATTCAATAATACGACACTGGCTCGACATATCGTTGACCATTGCGAGCATGTCGTCGGAAGCCGCGCGGACTAGCGTAGGCCCGAACACGATGGCGAGATTTCGCGCCTCCATTTTGTTAAACGCGGAGTGCGCGACCACTCGCCGTAGGTGCTGGATCAGGTACTTGAGTGTTTCGTAGTGCGCTTCTGGTAACGCGTGTACGAGACGCTTTAGTTCGCGCGCCCTTTCCGGTGACCGGTCAGCCGCTAGAAATAAAAAAATATAGCTTGGAAAATCGAATGAATAGTTAATATCAGATTTTCACTTGTCTAGGTCTTTACAAATTTCTTTGAATGAATACAACTGCGATAACGTTGAGACCGTCAAATGACACTTAGAGCTTAATTTCATATAAGTCTACACAAACCAATAATACCAAAAGAATGTAGATCAGGTTTTTGAATTAAATTTTTAACACCAATGGATTTTTTGTCAATTATATAAATTGAATTTGAAAATGAAATTGTTCTAAAAAATCCATTGGTGTTAAAAAAATTCATTAAAAAGCCTGATTTTCAGTAATTAGCAAAAACGTGCTTGATAGTTTGACTATTTTTAATGTTTTTAATTTATACATTGATTTTTCCGCAGGGATTTTATACATCACTTTGTAAGTATGGTCCTTCGAAGCGGATATACGTACCGATAAAAGCAGGATAAAGCTCAGCAGTGAGCAGGGGATCAGGCAGTCGTCGCAGATAAGCCTTGAGGAGGCTCGAAGCGACATGTACGTCCGCCCAGCGTGTGTCGCCCTCCGGTGGAGGCTCGCCCCTGTCCAACGCAGCCGCTAGGGCTGCCACGCCCGCGGCATTGCCTGGCACGCGGTATACGCCTACAGTTCGGAGGCCATATACCTGGAATTAAAAAAATATATATTGTACTTGTAGTCTTATAACATTTAAATGCTCCAAATTACCGATATTGTTATATTACATGTAACAATAAAGTTTTAAGCATCGAGTTTCTTAAATGAGGAAATAACAGTAGCACAGAACAACTTTTAGAGTAATAATTTACCTCAACAGCCTGTGCAGGAAGGGTAACCGCTCTGGGGACAAGCGGGTGCGTGGGGTCTGAGGGGCAGCGTTCGAGCGGCGCGCCCAGCCAGCCCGTGGTGGCGGTACTTTGAGCCGAGGCGCTGGTGCCGCCGTGCATACGACGCAACTGCTTCGCCATACGACCCTTCCACGTCTTGTTCTTTGGAGACGACGGGAGTGTGGGCGTGGGTGGACCTATTATAATAGTTACGGATGTTTGTTACGTGCACAAAATAGTAATCACAGTAAACTTTCAGGTTAGCTGTCAAACAATTACAATTTTTTAGCCCGCAATAGTTTTGGGTCATGGAAAAATTTCAATTTGGAAAAAAAATTCCAGATTTTTTTTCACATTTTTTCTATATTTTCCCACATTTGACGTAGACACCTGTCAAAAGTTGAAGTTTCTGAATGAAAAAAGGTATTTTTTCGTTGTGAAATTATTTTAAATCTCGTTTTTCTATAAGTGGCTTTTAGCTATTCAAGTTTATTTTATGATTCACGTTAAATAAAACTTAAAAATATATTTCTAAACGTAGAACATAATATGAGCCTTCGAAATTATATTTTTTCCAATTTTTCTAATTTTTCGGGAATTTTTTCGGAAAACTTTTCACTATATCAAATTTTTCGGAAAATTACCCAACAGTAGCTCGCAACAATACCTGATAACTGAAGTCGTTCACGAAATAGATGATACATCTTGATGATACTTAGTTGTTTTGCTCACTTTCTACATAAGTTACAACAAATGAAGTTCCGCCAACTTAGCATAGTAATATAATAAGTTTACGGACATACAAAATATTACAGAAGAAGTTTTACCAGTAGGCGATCGATTGCGTCCGATTTTCTTGCTTCTTTGCGGAGGTAGCGGCGAAGGACACTCGACGACGGCGACGGTGGGAGTGGGCACAGGAGCCGTCTGCGCAGGCGTGGGTTCCGCTGGCGGTGGCTCTGCAGAGTGCCTGCGCAAAGCTGCCAGCCATCGCTGTGCGTCTGCGGCACCTTCCGCCTGGAAAGAAATATTCTTATACCATTGCTCCATAATCACAGTTAGCCCGTAAGTCATACCTACTTAATAATGCAAGTTATTTGTCCATTTATTTTCAAAATTATACTTAAAAGACATACAGACATAGTAGAGTAGCAGCGATCTAGAATAGCGTATGTCTATTTTGAGAGACTAGATTGGATAATCATCCTAATGACAGCACCAGTACTGGCTCAGCAACACGTTAATTATGGACTGTATATACATGTATATACTTCAAAAATATATATATACGTATTTAAATTTCACTTTTCGTAAAGTGTCATCCTAATTTATTTCAATTCGTCACACTGGGACGCGATAAACTAGACCATGCAAAACGACTCTCTATTTCAGGGGTTCCCAAACGTAAAGTATTTATGTGGTCTGTGGTCATAACAGTTGAAAGTAGGAGAATATTCTGATAGAAAAACCTGCGCCTCTTGGTTCAAAAAAAAACACAGGTGTTTTTTCCGTGGTTATGGTACGAAATTCGTAATGATGATGGGGCTCATAGAAGAGAACTTACCTGTAGCAGCAGTTCAGCACCGGCGGCCGTGGTGACGCGTACCACGTGCTTGCGTTTGGTGTAGTCGTCGGCCAGTGCCGCGAGTGAGTAACGCACGTCCAGGGCGTCACGAGAGCCGCTCGCCGCTTCCGATCCTGAGCCGCTTACTGCGCCGGGGCTCTGCAACAATACAAAATTAACATTTAGATAAGGTTTGACCAAGTTTATTCAATAATGGACTGTCGTTTACGAAAAGAAGAAGAAATCAATGATTATTCCTTCATTCAAGAATTGTCTCCGTATTGTTTTTAATTTCTGTTCAAATACACGTTAAAGAAATAAATCACATATATAAACCACTTCATACATATAATGAAGTCTCAAAGTGAGGTAAGTTATTTTAAATTAATTTCAAGGTAATTATCTAGCACATCATTATCTACCCAAACAATATTCTGCGGCGTTCAAAAACAAGTTGTGGACAAATCGTGTGAAACTAAACGACAGCGCTCACGGAACTAAAATAAAAAATGCTTTGGTTAGCTTTCACCCCTTAATTATAGGTATTACCTTTCCAAAATGAATAGTTGAACGTAAATCAGACAAGTGCTTAGAATGCAGCTCGTGTTTTTAGCTCTCATTATCTTTGTGAAGGCGGCATTAATCAAATGAGACTCGCGACAGAGCAAGCGCATCTGGGTTACCGGGTACTGAGAATTGTCCGAAAAACATTGGCCGATCTCTAATTTTTTAAGTTCATTTTAATCGTTTATTAGTTTCAAGTTAATCGATATCTTGTTGCTGTCGACTCAATTGGAACATTTCTTTACAATATATTTTCAAGGCAACTTGAATGTACATTGTAGGTGTAGTTATGGTGCGACCAATGTCAGTTACCTATGAAAGATAACGGAGATTTTCCTAAGTGTTACCTGAAAGGGTGTTAATAGGCCGCAGCCTTCAAATGGACGCTAACAAATGTGAATAGTTGCATCCCACGCGTTTAATACAGATAAATAGCTGGAGTGTAGGCTGTGTTAAGTAGCCGCGCACTCTGTTTACCTGCCCGAGGCGCATGGCGAGCCTACTTAGTCGGAGGAAATCGAAAGTGCAAATGCGGTCGCGTCTTCCGTAGCTTTCTGCAAGGCACACGCTCCACCGCCCTTGGCGAACCTTTAGATGCCTATCTACGCAATTAGTTTGCAGCAGCCTGACAACTAGCGTAAAGAGGACAGCGGAGAAATTAATGCTCAAGTAAGAGTTGTTCTGAATAAAGTGCGAATACCTGTGTTATTAACTTTCCGTGAGCCAGTAGATACAATCGGCCTTTTGGTTTATATGGGAACCTTCTCGCTTTCAATATACACAAAAAATTACCAGACGTTAGATAAGGATCCACACATTACTGCTGTCTGACCCACATACGATGCGTATGCAATACTAAAATGTAAGTAAAAAAACTTGTTTGGATTTTCGGCGACAACGTTTCACGATCGCAACATATTCACATCAAATGCAATTAGCGGGTCAACGTCTCTTCGGAAGTGGCACAGTGACGTAACGTTGTCGTGCGCACGCGCACCTCCGCAGGAAAGATGCTAACCGACAATTAGCAGGGATGCGTAACGAGGATGCTCTATCAGGTCCAATTAGTTCTGATGTAACCCCTTTCTGGCGGCAATTATGTAGAAAGTATAAACGAAAGAAATTAGAAACCTCTCGAGCAATTGACCGATAAACGTAGGCAGTAGCGGCACCTCTATCGGCGGGTTGTAATAACGCATTACTTGTAGGTCAATTGGCTATACCTTCCAATAAACCTATTGGCGAGTCGCTATGTCGCCTCCGCCTTTTTCTTCTCACAGTACGTCGCGAATCGATCGTCTCTATAATTATTTTACGATGTTTTAGTGTTGTTCTCAATTAATTTATTATCGCTGTGATTGCTTAATGGGAAAGGCCATGGTTAAAACAAAATTAAATACATGTTTCTAAGTATTTCATCTATCTTACGTTCTCTTTTGTTTTACTTGACAAATTGCACAAACATTGAATTGCGACTATTTCCCAGACATCAATTCGTCAAGGGTGTACCTGGAGTGGTCACGATTGCTCTATTACCCTTTAGGTTTTGCCTTCGTGCATCAATTAACTTATACGGATGGTCAAGGTAATGTTAAAGTTAACATTTACTCCATCAAAATTAATGTCGTTAATCCAGTACATACATATCGGGTCTGTCAGTGGGGATTGTCTTATAATAAAACAATTGCAATGTTTATTCTGGTGGATGTACAATACGTTGGGAACCGTCCAAACCTTGTCGTAAAATTTACCAACAGGAATATAAAATCATCGATTATAAAGACTTTTCTTGTCTTTTGATTTATAATCTTTAATAGAATTTTCACGAAATTTTCGTTTTCCTTCTGTAATAATTGGAAACAAAGAGTAGGAAGTCTCACCAGAATATCGGTGTACCAGAGCGTCATGATTTGGCCAAAATCCATGCACGTCACGGGTGAGTACGAGACCGACACGTCGTGGTCATTGTCACGCCTTGTCCGAACACATTTCACAGCAATATGCACTATGATTGATAAACCCCTATCGATCAATCTATATAAGATTGAAACTGTTTCGACCTTAAACTGTGGAGGTCAACGATCTTAACGTCATTTATAAACTTCTGAAATTGCACTCTGAAACCGCCACTGGATTGATCACAATCACAACCGCAAAATTCGAAGTATTTATTATTGAAACCGTTATAAATCAGTCATTTCGATAGGCACGATCAACGCTGTGAATAAACTCAGTGACAAAAAATTGAAGCGGAATTATAAATAATTTCCGCATGCAGTAGCGCTGCGGGCGGGCGGCGCTTGCGACCGTCTGAAGGACTATGGCGCGGCACTCGCGTTGATCTGCGTCTGCGCAGAGAAAGTGCTCGCGCAGACTCCGTGGCGTCTGCCAAAATGCTCGTTTTCACGGTTCCGAAATTGATGAGTTTCCGGATGAACCGTTTGGTACAATAGTGTTCGCGCTCTGTTAGATGTTTGTGGGTTTGGCGGTCGGTAGTTTTACTTTCGTTTAATTAAAGCTATAGAGCGTGTTTTATATTTATCTAGTCACGGGGTTGTTTCATGTTTTGTGTCAACTGCGTAATTTCAGCAATTTCTGCTGTAATATTAATTTCTGTGTTGTTTAATCATTTGTTTGTAACAGAAATCAGCATACATCTACTTAATTGAATAGTAGTTTATTATTTATGTGAAATCCCAAGCAGCCGTTATGGTCGTAAACTTAACCGGCGATCGCATCGCGCGGTAATCGCGATTCGTCATCCATTTCCCGCGCCCGCCGCCGCCGCGGCCAGGGCTGACTGTATTATATTGCTGCTTTATGACTGATTTACACTGTTATTAATGACTTGTCACACAAGATTTGTTACATTCACTATGACGCCAAATGAGTTAAATCCGCTAACGAATTCTCAGAATCTACATACTTTTTACAAATCTCAATCGCCGTGGACACCTTGTTTGCAAAAGTCGCCGCGGTGAGCTAAATTACCTGTAGACGTTGCCTGATTTCTGACAGCCCTGTTAAAGTAAGCTGTCGGCGGTTTGTCATTGACCTCTTGATAGAAATTTTCGCGCTTTCCGTCAACGCAGAATTAGATTAAGATAAATCGTTTGTTGAAATCGAACATAACAAGAACTTCACACAATTCATGTTTGTATGACGTCCGAGAAACAGGAGATCAATAAACCCTTTTTGTAAATTCTGCGCAATAGACGAATAGAGTTTATTTCTTATGAGAGAGAAGAATTAAAGTACAAAGTTCAGTTGATTGAGTTTGTTTAAAGAATGTTTATAAGGTAAATTAGATATTTTTCAAGTGAGGTTGCTTAACAGCTTTTCATGTGCACCATACTCAAAAACGGTCGGTCATCAACAGACGCGCGCGCAATGATTGATGGCACAACGAATGGTATAGTCTCATCCGTTTTCAAAGCTTTTAAAGGCGCTTTCTGCAAATAAGACCTTTTTGTTTCCATAATATTTGCATTTCTATTTTACGTAACTGTTGCGGCAATCCATTCAAAACTTTGGAATAGCCTTTCGAGTTTATTGGTAGTAGATATTACGGTATTGTAGTAGGTACATTTATCGTGACTAAGTGACGAATAAACAATAAAAGCTTTACTCGATGACTCAGCGGCGTCTAGCATTTTATAGAGCGGCTCTTTTAAGTTAGTACCTCACGATATTTGGACAATAATGAGTCACTATTGCGTAAGGTAGAGAGCCTATACAAGCCCACGAAGGTTTTTTTGAGGATTGTCGTAGATACGAATTATTCAGCGATCAGTTCAGTGTTACATAAACGTAATAGTGGTAGCCGTGTAATGATACCGGTAAACCAGCTGTTGTCATTTCTTGGAGGAAGCGAAACGATCGTTGTCTTTTATTAGGATGAAGAATTTATTGCACTTGCATTTCTTCCTACACACTCAAGGAAGTGGTCGGATGTGCTTCCACAATGATGTGAAAAAATATCTGGTAAGAATGAGAGTAGACCAAGGATGTTGGGTAGCAAATATAAAAATATCATAGATTTAACTGCATTCACTGTAACAGAAACCAGATCGGCTGGAGTCATTGGGCTCATCCTAACAGCGATTACGTCAGTCCCAACGTCATAGCTGCACGCATTTGGGTCAAATGTTATTACAATGTTTTATAACCCATTTTGTGACTATTTATAAATGAAATTGTTAGGAAATATGGGTAGCAGCCTGATTGAAACTAGGGCAGAAAATTAGCATAATAAATTTCATATTTTACTATTTCATAAAGCCATGAAACTTTAATGGGTTCGTGAGTATAATTTATGAAATTTTGGGCGTGAAAATCTTAATTAAAGGCAACTGACATATTATGTAGGTTTTGTGAATTACATAAGAGTTATTATTCAGTTGTACACAAATTTATAATAAGATTTATTGTACAAAAACATTCCACAATAACATTTTATTACGACCTCAGTGTCACTATGTTACGACGACTATTATTTGAGAACTTCTATGGCCCAATATGAACTTACGTATTAAAAATCCCTAACGATTTTCTGGAAATTGCAGGTCAAAAATGAATTGTTTTTAATTCAAACTTTTCTTTTTCTAAATTTTGAGAGCTCTTTACAAAAAACCAACAAATAATCTGGTTAAATTTTCCATTTATTTCAATACCACTAAAAGAACAACTCCTTTATTTATTATTATGCTTATAATTATATGTTTATTCTTTATTATATTGGCAAAATCAGCAAATATGTAAACTGGATCATTTAAACAGTTGAAAGTTCAGTAGAACGAAAAAGTACCTACGATAACGGTTAACATAAAAGAATAGATATCATGTCTTAATTTTTTACGATATTAACCGTATTAATGAATAAGAAATTGAGGCCACTTTATCAGTAAACAAGTAGAGCTATTGTGCAACTCAACTCACACAAAATAAATTTGTTTATAGGTGTAAACGTATTATAATTATTCCCTATATTTTAATTGTTGAGTTTGGTTTTTTATTATCTTTTGGGGTGTCATTTGTGTTAGTCAAATAAATGTATTTGTTTCGTCTTTCTTTCTCTTTGTAATAGTTATATAAGACGAATGGAGCTTGGAAGTTGTGATCAAGTTGCAAGTTTTGAGGGATTGCTTTGTAGAAATAGCGTTATAATGCTCAAGTTTTGGGGAGTTTCTAAAAATAGGCTAGTATTATGTGATGGAAAATCACGAATTTCCTGTTATTTGTGTTTCATTTCTATTGTTGTAATTTTGGGTAAAATACAGCTGTAATTATTTATATGGAATAAATTGAAAACGAACATAACCTAACCTTTGTCGACTGCTCGATTCGTCTTACGTGTGACGTAACACGGTATCATTTCTACAATTGATAAGTAAAATTGACTAAGCGATATTTTTGACATTGTTCAGAGGTATAATTTCAAGTTTGCATTTTTAGAAATAAAATTATTTAAAACCGCTTTACCGAATTTGAATGTCCTACACGCTATATTATATAATACATTCAAATTTGTATATAAATATGAAAAAACATTCGATTAAAGGTTACCCACTTCTGGTGTCCCGATTTTATCTTAGGGTACAGTGAATTGATCCTTATTAACACTGAGTTATAAGAATTTTTGACAAAAAAATTGATTATGCCTAGCTATGACAGTTTCCTTGTATCTCCCATGATTTCGAATTTCTCATACAGTATATACAAGATTTAAATCTAACGTTCTTGTGCACAAGAATTAAAACGATATCTAGCCCTTAATCAAAAAAAGGTGCTATCATATTTTTTCAGCAATATATTCGCTATGTTTAGTAACATACTTAAGTTCCAAGCACATATCGTTAAAATATTCATCACCAAAAGAAAACGAGATCTTCGCTTTAAAAAAATAGGATGGAAATAACATCTGTGACCCTTAATTACCAGGGAACCATTGCAATATTGTATAGAAAGAGCATTGAGACTTGCTTTTGTTTTAGGGTTACCATATTTACGAAATTTGCATGGTGCAATAAAATTATTATTGATTACTTTGTTTATTCTAGAGTGAAACCAGTTAGGTAAAAAGCTATCTTACAGTTATGCGAGAAAGGTGCAATCCGACTTTAATAAGGCGCATTGTCCGTTATACAGCAGAGCGCATAGGAGCTGTAAATTTGAAAATTTGTTGGAAAAACAGCTCTTGTAGATTATGGATAAAAAAAGTTGCTAAAGCCCGACTTATAAATCGGGTTAGTAATTAATGTAGGTAGGTATTTGAGGCTTTAGTTATTAGTAAAAAAAATATTATAGAAATAAGCACATTTTCTTTGTGGTCTGAAAGAAGAAATTTCTTTTAGAAATAAGTCGTACCACTTGTTTGCGTTTTCCTTTTATTAAATGTGATTTGTATGTTTTTTCTGTACAATAAACTATACGTATATACGTATAGTGCAGTAAATACGTATGACTATTTTTAGTATATTGTATACAAATGTGTTTGTTACGCACTTGTATACTCGACCTACTAACATAATAAACACTTTTTTCTCGATCCGTTTCTTCACTCAATGTTTGATTGCCTCTATTATACTCGTTACGCTAAGACGAGTGACGTTTTGTTTGCACTGCGTCGGCCATCGGCGCACGCGCAGGCGACCGACCCCGAAACGCAACCGGCCGGCACAGTACGCTTCCTCAGAAGCTGATCGATCGTGCGGACATGTGTGTTAAATACACTAAGTTTCTTTACTTTTGCTATTTTATTTTTAAGAAATTAATAAGGTGTTTGTATAAATTTACATTACAAAATTTATTATGTATGTATTATAACAAATTTTTATAAGTTTTTTATTTTTTTTAAATTCTCTTGTGGTCATTTACAGTAGCGGCGAAGGTAAGCAAAAAGGTGACGACTTTATTTACATTTTCACGGTAGGTAGAGCGAACCCTGTGTCATACTCGTGATGTACTACTGATGTAAGATCCGCTTCTGAATCACACATTGTTTTATTTGTAACGTGCATACAATTAGTATAGAAAGTAAAGTCATAATCGGCAATAGCTACCCACTCGCCATTGACGCGGAAGTTCTGGAAGAGACGCTGTATGTGGGTGTTCGGGTGTAATTGTTTAAGGATGAGTGAGCGCAGTTTACGGGGCGAAAGTCGTAATTTTGTAACTAGATAAAAAAGAAATACGTATTAAATGTCTTACTAATTATTCGTGTTTGTTTAGGCTTAATCAATAGCTATATGATAATTAACACACTATTTTTTGCTACACTATTAGCACTTATGTGGTTCATATTTAATAAATAATAATATGTTCAATAAAAGGCTAAGAAAGTTTAAACTAATAATATTTATTAAATAAAATAATATGCTCGTTACACTTGTGAATAATTTGGAAGAGAGACAAAGAATGGCCAACGATGTTGTCAATGACAGTACTGGTTTTGCTACATTCGTACTTCAATATTTTCTGTTTATTTTACACTATGAAATTTTATGTTCTGCATTGAACAATATAAATGGCAATATAATTGAACATTATATCTACAAAAAACATTTGATAATTTTCAGGTTTTCGACATCAAATTGAATCGTATCCAGAAGAATTATTTCCGCAATAGTATCTAAGCGCGGCGGTTGACCCCGGTAATACGGACGCACGCATCGCAAGCAGTGCGATGCGTACTGCATAAAGTAGAACCATTGTGGAATTCCTGATGTAATTGTTGCTGTTGCTTATGGTTTTAATAGCTTTCTTTTACTAATTTTTCTACTTAGTCACAAACTTTAAACTTTACTAGCCCTAATTTATATAGCCTAAGACAATAGAATGCTGTATAGTAAAAATAACAAGTGAACTTCGCCGTGTTGTTCCTTTTTTAGATAATTAAGTGCAGTTCAAAGTAGTAATCAACTCAAAACAAAGCTGGCTTTATTCTTTCAAGGTCTTGCCGCAATTTCTTCTTATTACGCCGAGTTCAAATGCATTCTCATTAATCAGCTTTAAGATCGATATCAACGTTCATCGTATTATATTGCGCAGACGCAACTCTACAAACACAAATACATCGCATGCGCATGCTTGCACGCATTTCGCAGAAGGTAGACACTCGGTCTGGTGTGCCCATAAGCACGTAGGGTTTACACTTCGCAGAATCGTGGGAGGGATTTATTTTGGGCGATAGTCAACTGTCAAGAAAATTTTATTTTCCACGGGAATATAAATAAAAATAGCATGTATTGGTAGGTAACGTAATCCAATAGACGTCAGTTGTATTTCTTTTCAAATCAGCTGGAATGCGAGAATTTTTCCTGGTTTTTTACTCGTGGTCAATAAATTGGTGTGATTCTGTGAATCACGAAAATGAATTTGATAATTGTATGGTAACCAGTTCGTGTTCCTCTTTTTCTATAGAGATTAAGTTTTCTTTCATGCAAGTGTCATGAGTCAGTATCTTTAGCACAATGCCTAATAAGTTAGAAAATAGGGAAAAAAGTTTTTGCTTTTTAAATTTCCTCTTTCCTAAAATATTTTATTGTATTTAAACGAACTGTGACATAATAATCGTGAATAACTAACGTTATTCATGCTAAGGAAAATACTTTTCTGTCGTCAGTGATGACCCTAGTTCCACGAATGGCAAGTCTGATTGGTTTATGTCCAGACCTTATTTGCCTACTTGTGTCTGGATGAAGACTGAATTGCCATCTAATTGTTGCATTTTATCGTTTGAAATCTGCAGCAGAAAATTTAGTATACATTTTGATATTGTTTCAATCATAATACTGCAATACCTTAATAGTTATTTGGTGAAATTAAATATCTTAAACAAATATAGAGTAGTCTTGGAAATATCCAGTATTTAGGTAATATTTCGTGGACATTTAATATATACTTAGTAGCAGTAGAGCTCCTCGCGAAATAAACCGGAAGGCATTACTGCGTTCTGTTTTGAAGAGTGCTGGGGAAATGACAGGCGCGTGGGACTTATCAACTTATATCTCAGGGTGATGGGCGCAGTCACAGTCCCCTCAGATCTTTGCGATTTAAAGCTTTGAGTGGAACTGCAACTGCTATGGACAGGCGTGGCATTTAACACCAGGTGCAAGACTTATTCGTTCCGCCACCTGGTATTATAAAAATACACGTTTTTTAATAATTTATAAAAAGAGTACTTATATAAGTTCTAAAAATTAATTAAAAAAATCATAAGTTTTTAACTTGAAGGACGATGCATGTTACATTTTTCTTTTATTTAGGCACTTTTATACATTACACAGACCGTACAAACAGTCAAGCTTTAAGGCGTTTAGTCCAAGTTGTTAAAAATACAGTGTTAAACTCCGTAAACACAGGAGTAAACTTTAATAATGGTAATTATAAGAGTAAGACGTGCACGTAAAAACTAGCGGACATATTTGGGACGGCTAGCATAACACATGTAATGGTCGCTAATGCGAGCCTACGCGGGAGTGGCATCCGTTCCTAGAACTATGCCGGGCTGACAGACAAGCTGGCGCAGCCGCACAATGCCTAGATTGATATGTCGGAAGTGGTCACTGACATTATATATGGTGAAGACAGTAATTAGTAGCAAATGTAGAAAAGAGTTGTACAATCAGTGGAATATGCAACTTAACAGTTTGACTTGGGACAAAACTTTATGTAGTTGCAATATAATATACCTAATATATATTATAATTACATAATATTATACGTACAAGAATTAATATTATTATTCTAATAATAATATTTATAATTAGCAAAATGTAACATCAAATTCTGATTGAAATTAGATGTTTGCAATTTCTTTTTGATTGCAGTAGGTAGCTTTAGATTTAAGAACCACTGTATATTATTTTCTTTTGGATAAAGAATAAAAAAAAATATCGAAAAGTTATATTAATATAAAGATAAAACACAAAGAAAAATTCAGCCACGATATGGCGAGGCCGCTGGTTCGAGTCCAGCCGGATCGAAGGAATTTTTCCTTGTGTTCGATCTTCTAGTGGAGTAATTTCACAAAAATAATTGAATATCAAGGTAACAAAACATCGTAATTTTCAATAAACTTAATATTTATGTCGAAAAGGTCTAAAGTGTATTGGAGAGATATATTATTCACTCTGCAAACGAACCAAATGCATAACTTCACCTTGTTCGAATCCGGGCGGCCTCTGTTCGGTCCCTTGCATCAATTATTTAATTCCAGGCATCAAACTCGGTATTAGGTCAATGCCGCAATCCGTAACTCGACAACAAAGTGTTTGTAACTCTGATGAAATAAATCGTTTAATAATAGATTGTTTCATAATGCGATATTCAATAAATTATATAACATTTTATCGAAAATTAAATTCGTTTTTTCTGTTTAAATAATAATAATAATAACGCACACACTCAACATAAATGTGTAAATGCTTTTATCTCTAATTGGTGCTATACAAAAATAGAGTTTAAACTAACACATTTTACGGTCGGTGTTCGTAGTTTTTGTCATTCTATGGTTCTCACAGATTTTGCTTTATCAAACAATGCTGATTGCTCATCACAATCTCTCTTTTTTTAGTGATATAAAGTGACGGGATAAACAAGTCGTGCGCCTGGTGGTAAGCGACACGCCTACCCACAGCAGCTACAATGCTACTCAAGAGCTCAAACGCATAGATCTGAGGGTGCCGCTGCGCCCGTCACCAAGACATAAGTTGACAAGCCCCATATGCCAATAATTTTACCAGCATTTCAAAACCCTTCAAAACAGGAACAGAGTATGTTCACATTGCCGTTTGGCGGCAGAAATAGATAAGGTGGCAATAGTTCTCTGGACATAGTACTCTGTAGTACTATATCTGAACAGTACTCTTTCACAAGGAGCTCTGGTCCTACCAGAAATATGCGTCATTTATATATTAATCTTTAATTGATTCATTTGATCTTTTTTGTGTATAAATAAAGTCCTATGTTATGGTCATATACATTCACACATGCGTGACCGAGACTTAGTGTAATCAAACAGAAGTGTCAATTCGAATTACATTGAACTCAAGAGCATAAAGTGTAAGTTGTCGATTAGATAACACTATATACATAATCGAATTACGAATCGTTACTAGTGTTGTCATCAATAGTGATGTGTCAATCACTCGGAAAGAAACGGGCCATATGAATAGACTTGTAATGATAGTTGACATATTTGAATAATGAGTAGTTATTGAAGCAAATATCATTAAGTTAATTAAGAGATACATCAATCTTTAATTACAGCCTGTAGTAAGGCATTGGGGATTTGTGGTGCAGTAAGATGTGTATGGGTTGATCTATTCAAAAATATACTTACCAGAAAATCGTTTTCAGTCACAAGAAAAGGTATTGCCTTAAATTCTACCATATATTAGAAACACGCAACTACTGCCACCTAGTATCATGAGAGCCTTTTGTCTAGGAAAGTACTGGCCAAGTGCCAAGCAGTAATGTGAGCATTCGTGCGTTCCAATTTTGAAAAGTAAGGGTGCTGGTGAAATTACAGGCACAAGGGACTTGTCAAGTTACGTTAGAGGTAACGGGCTCAGGGTCAGTGCACTCGGATCTTTGCGATTTAAAGCTCTGAGTTGCACTGCAACTGCTATGGACAGACGTGTCGCTTAACACCAGGCGCACGATTTGTCCATCCTCTCACTTAGTATTAAATAAAAAAAAATAAAAATTTCCAAAATTCGATCAGCCGCAAATCGAACTCGGGCCCTCCTCTTGTCCAGATTGCTTAACTACTACGCTATTGAGGTCAAGTCATGTCGTCGTTGCATCGTTAGATAGTTACGAGATCTATCAATTCTTAATTATAGTATCTGTCTGTTAATAAAAACACCCTTTGAGTGACGTTATGTTTATGACGGCACCAATTGCGAAAGAGTTTTACATTTCGGCGGCGCCGGCGCAGCCGTGTCGAAATTCACGTACACCATTGTGGTGTGAAAGAATAGCCACTGAAATGATTTTCACATGAATCATAAACCGCAAAGTTTCTATTCGCAATACAATAATGTTCTTGTGACACATATTTTTTTGTTTGCATCTTCTATTTTGCATATACAGGTAAAGAAATAATTTACTTTTCTTTATTTCTTCTTTAGAAGAGATCTGTGAAAATAATAATATTAATAAAGGCACAGAAGTTGAAATAGCAACGTAAAGTTCGAAGGAACACTTTCAAAAACGTTCGTCATCAAGTCGATTTGGTCATATAACACAATTGACAAAACGAAGCATTAGCGCACTCTCAGAAACCCATTAGTCGTCACTTTATCATTCTACAGAGCATCTGCATTTAAAGCCCGCTACCATGAAAACTCAAACGAAACTCGCGCCAAACTCATGCTAAAATAGCACTCATTGAATCGACCGTAGGAACTCGAAAAGTTGTCTGCAAACTTTTTAAACTTGGCGTCAATATATCATGGAGATAATACAAAGTTCAAAGTAACTTAACGATGTTAAAGTTTTAAACAAAAATTAATAATAATGTCGAGAATTAACTTACGCCACTGTTTGCTATGGGTACTATCGTAAAGCAGATTACTGCTTACCGAATTTGGTAATTATACCAAATTCGGTATACAAGTTTTAAATAGTTTTTAAGTATCGAGTTCTTGGGTTTTCGCGATACGTTACACAAAAGAAACGGAACTCTTTTTTCGGACGAAAAAACAATATACGCGATTTAGATTCGAAAATATGATTCAATTCCTTGATTTCAAGTATTAAGAAAAACAAGTAACGCATAAAACATACTCCTATTGTAGTTTTATATGTGAAGTTAATTCGGCGTCAAACTTTTCAATAAAAATCCTCAACAAAATTTTCAACAAAAATATAACTTTAATCGTATGACAGATCCGCCAACAACGGCGTAATATGAAACGATGACAGTCGTAGGCGCCTCACTAATTGATTTGCGGATCACCATTTGAATGCCATTAACGTTTCTCGAATGCAAACTATAGTGAAGCGAGTTACGAAACAATCGGTTTCGAATTTCAAGAGTAGCCGTGACATAACGCAGGCCAGTGATGTACTGCGTAAAAAGTAGATTGCTGTAGGTGTACTTGAGACATCAATACGGTTCTTAAAGATTGCACTTAAAATCCATAGGTCTTGTAACTAACTTACTCTGACTAATAACAATATGTCTATATGTATAAACTAATTAAAGAGTTTGTAAGGGCTAGCTCCTTGTCTATATTTATATGTATATTATTGGATTTTATAGAATAAGTGTGTTGCCTGAATATCACAGTACTCATTAAGTAAGTGAGCCTGTTTAGGTATACCGGGTCAGTTCCTTTGGGATATTCTAAAAGCATTAAGGTTAGTATTAGGATGTAGATCGACACCTGAGAGATTATTCGCTCTAGAAATTTGTTTAAGTGGATCAAAGTCTTGCATAATTTATTTCAGCGTTGTTTGTATGCTACGTTATGCAACTTTTGAATCATAAATACATTTATACCTGTTCCATATTTAATGTGGATTGAATATTGTAAAAAAGGAAGGGTAAGGTTAGCAAAGAGTCCTAGCAGAAGGCCCGCTGATGATCATATACGGATGGCACGCGCCATTCAATTTCTACCTCGACCGATCAAGGATGAATTGCGATTGCGTGGCAGGATCGATTTGCAGGTGGGTCACGTGCGCCCGCGCCGACATGGCGTCATATCCTCAACTGAATTGGCCACGATAATTAATAAAAGAATTGCGCGTGTGCCGATCCTGCGCAAGAGACTATGTTCGGTAATGCCAGCCACTTTCTGATGCATTGTCCAGGTTATCGTACAGATTGTTTGCGAACAAAATCTGTCGGACGTTGAAGGGTTCAAAGTTGGTCGATTCATCAACCTTTTGACAGGTTGCCAGCTACATAAGTTGAAGGCAGTTTTTATAACGCAATTTCGTTTGTTGATTATGCCACTACAAGGATAGCTACATACAAAGCAACGCTCATAATCGCTAGTTAAGTGGTTGTTCAGGATTGTACTTGTTGTGTTCTGAGTATTCAGATATATACAAGAAACGGAAATTATGGATGTACGTAACGTCAGGTGTATTCAAATGAACTGATCAGGTCCACTGATGGTGCATCGTTGCGCGTCAGACTGAGTGGGCTGACATGCGTCTTCCCATAGCCTCCAGCGTCTTGACTGGCGTCCCTATCGCGGCTGTCATCTTTCGCCTATTATGCTCAGATACAGACAAGCGACCTCACCGCACACAAGGCCGCTCAGCCTCTTCTCACAGTCAAATTGACTATCGACAGCTCCCACCTCTATATGGAAGAAAAAATCGCCGACAGTCAATTGTTTTCTTCACCCATCACAATGGTGTAATTTATAATTATTTTCAACGTCATCGGTAGATAAATTGTTCATAGTTTATTTATTGCAGACTTCATCTCGCAAATTCGAATACAAAATGCGTTTGATTCAACACGTTTCCTGCTTAATTTGTATGCGTGCGAGCGTGTTATCTTTAAAAGGTTTGTGTTTATTTGTTCGCCTCAAGACTGACAGATATTGGACTATAATAGCTGTATCTATAATCACCGTTTAGTCATGAAGTGGATTCATGCAAGTAAATCTCTAGAGTAATGTTAAGAAAGTGAGTGATTGAAATGCTATAACCAGACTATTATTCGCTTTCACTATACGTATATAAATCTATTTTAAAGTATGGATGTAGATTATAAACCACTTCAGTTTTATGAGCAGTTAGTGCGCAACAAACAACATGGTTTTCAAAATGTTAAGAGGAGGCCCGTTAGGAATTTCGTAGTTTGGTATTTATTCATTTCTATAATATGGTAAATGTGTAGAAGTACATTTTTAATACAATGAATTCATTGTTGTTCCTAGGGCTTTAGTATTTCTAAAATATATAGAAAATATTTTAGTTGTTTTGCAAAATTTGCGTAAAGCTTTTTGAACGGGATTTTAAAGTTTTTGTGTTAGTGTAATTTGGAAGTGTATTACTTAGATAAAAACAGACAAATCACGACGGTCGATATGTGTTTCCAGAACGTGTCTGCTGAATATCATTGAGTTTGATCAGTTAGTGTCTAAACTATGTTTGTACTTCTATTATAATCAAGCTCGCTCACAGAGCCGTCTTCTTAATTGTTCACGTAAAATAGAAAACAATATAGCAAAGCCATTACAATCTAGTATAAATACGAACAGTTCTGAATATACACGATGGGGATTATTTATGGTTACATATTCACTAACAAAATTTAATTAATAATGATACCTTCATGGAGTCACTTGCGCCAAGCGAAATTAATTCTTAGGGATTTGTGGCCATACGCTTTCCGTGATAAATTACATTAGAGAACGTTGAACTTATGAAAAGTTATGAATTTCTTATAAATTGCAAAAATGTTAACCAATGAACAAGCCTTTTAAGATAAAATATTGTAAAGAATGAACGCGCAGTACCTTGGAAGTTTCTGAAAAGAGGTTTTAGTACATTCCATTAACCTTCCAGCGTAATGAAATGTAAATGCTTTCATTTGTAAATTTTGCCGTAACATAAGGTCGTTCACCTTAATATAGCGAGATAAGTAATTAGAAGTATGGAGATTGAATCTTATTTAAGTTAATTTATAGGTAATTTATTTCACCGGTCGACCGAACTGCTCCTTTGGGACAAAGTAATTGAACGGCCTTGAACGTTTCGGATACTTAATAAGCAATTTGAAGTTGATTAGCAGGTCTTTGAACTGTTATGTAAATAAAGTTACAGACAAGGTCGATGACCTGAGAATAATTGGTTTGAGGAAATCTTCGATTATAAACGTATTTGACGTAAATTTCGTAACCAAATACAATATCTAATCTTAATAGTAGATTCAGTGGCAGTAGCTCCTTGTGAAAGAGCTCGTCCAGGGAAGTACTGCCAACTTACCTATTTCTGCCACCAAGCAATAATGTTAGCATTATTGATTTCGGTTTTGAAGGGTAAGGATGTTGTTAAAATACAGGCACGTGGCTCAGGGACTATGGACACGCGTGTCGCTTACCACCAGGCGCACGACTTTTTTGCCCCGTCACTTGATATCATAAAAAAAGTAGTGCCTCAGCCTCACACCAGGCTACTGTAGGTGCGGTAGAGGTACTACTTGTGTCTTCTGAAGACACATAAGAACGACGAAGCATTATCCCTCTAACAATAAAATAGTTAATTTTAAATATGTAGTAAGCAAGTTATTAATAAAATTTACATAATGGCATGCTTTAACTAAATATTAGGGTCATAGCACATGTAAGGCTTGCGACAGCGTCAACTGGGCCGTGATAATCGCGGCAGACTGCGCTAACTGATTGTTGAGCAACTGCGGTTAGAGGTTTGATGATCTAAACCTGGGCAGGTATTCAAGAAAATTTTTACAGCGTAGAATAATTTTCAAAAGCAGGAATTCCGGGGTTATTACCCGAAAACCCAAACTAGAACCAATTTAGAAAAAAATATTGCCTAACATTATAACAGTGTATTGTACTCAGACCCGCTGAGTCGTCGAAATCTTCTTTGCACTCAATAATTGAGTGTAAAAAAGGTGCTATAAAAGTGACTAAATCTATTATATACTTATATACGTATATGTACTTACAACCCTTTAAAAAATCCATACACCACCAGAAACAAAGATTCAAACAAAGAAACAAAGGTCGATCCAGTCCGAATTTTGTCAGATTAAAGGAATTTTTCTTTGTGTTCGATCTTTGTATTAATAAATATAACAAAGTAGTGGAGTAATTTCGCAAAAAAAAATTAATATCATGGTAGTAAAACATCATACAAGTAATATTCATTACAATTAATACAATAGTTTTGAAAATTTTGTTCAGAACAATTGTTTTGTTGTTGTTGTTGAGTAGGTAAATTTTATAGAACCTTATATTGTATTTAACTGTTCATTTTTAGTCAGCTGTATATTATAAAGGTAATTAATTCGTTTACTATTTCTAGTATCTTACAATTTGATAACGTACCCGTAAAAAGTAAAACCTATTTATTTTATGTAGGTTTATAGCACCCATATTTATTCGCATAGGTTGGTATAAATAACAGATATAACTGTGATTTTACGACTTTTATAAGGTTTTATGATATTTTATTAACTTTTTAACTAGAGACGTTTTATGGCATGCGTTTAAACCTAACTACATCGACCAATATTATATGTATAATGTGGCAATTTCGATATTCCGATTATGGGTGTTGCGAAAACAACTTAGGGCTTAATTTTCAATAACGAATTATAATTGGTATATCTTAATTAAATTGAAGTAAATCTATTTACGTATTCTATTTTTAACATTATAAGTTACCAAGATAAATAAATACAAAGGCACATATTTGACATAAGAGTCTTATGCACACGGCGTTCTTTTTACTTGCGGACAACGCGCATATGTCGCGCGTTAACGCGATTCAAAAGCCGAGTACTCATTAGCGAATTGTAACGTGAAAGATCAGTAATGAGTTTCTAGTGTGTACGCTTGAAACAGTCTTGCGAACCGCATGCCTTCCGCTCGCGACAATATCGCGAACCACGTACACACTATGATTTTTGGTTACATAACATGCAACGATTACGTTTACAGCTCGTTAGTGAGTACTAGGCTAAACGAGATTCTGTCGCAGCCAATCAACTTTGCATACGTTTTGAGCCGAAAGTCATTCGTGAAACGCGCGTAAAAAATGCACCGTGTGCATAGGCTCTAAGTGTAAAAGTCTACTTATTTGTTTGGCGAACCAAAACAATGCACATATAATGTTTAGGTAGTCTCTAATGTAGTATTGTTATAATGTGTATTCTAATCATAGGCAGGGCTGGGCAGTATTTGAATTACTTGTATTTGAAATACGTATTTAAAATACAAATACGTATTTTGTATTTGTATTTCAATTACTCCCTAAAAATGTATTTTGTAATTGGTATTTCAAATACCTGACCGTAATGTATTTTGTAATTTGTATTTCAAATACTTTCGTTGCAAAATACATTTCAACAAAATACTTTTTTCTTTTCAATGTACAGCCTATTTTGTGACGTGCATAGATTTATATCAGTGTTGGGCATTGATAATGATAATATATTTATTGCAGTTTACATAATATAAATAATACAAATTTTGCACTATATTACGTATACATGTAATATACTG
This sequence comes from Hyposmocoma kahamanoa, assembly GCF_003589595.1. NCBI lineage: Eukaryota > Metazoa > Arthropoda > Insecta > Lepidoptera > Cosmopterigidae > Hyposmocoma > Hyposmocoma kahamanoa. Next base: position 19,935,199 of record NW_020654810.1, read on the forward strand.
TAAGGGCATAGCAATATAAAAACTTATAATATGGTTCAATTACATTTCAAGCCTTAGCAATAATTATTATTACAAAATTTCTTATTATATTTCTTATCATATATGTATATAAACATATTATTAATTGTACAATTATGTGTTATACTAGTTTTAATTCGACCATAATAACATTGCATTTACTCCATTATATAACATGTTATCTACTTCATTTTATTTATTTATTCACATTAACTGCCTCCGTGGCCGAACGGTTACCATGCCGGACTGCCACGCAGAGGTCCCAGGTTCGATTCCTGAGCCGGGAGAAATATTTGTATGGCCTGTAATTATTTCTCTCGTGAGTTTGGGTGTAATTTGTGGTTGTCTATGTGTGTGTCCATGGCACCCGCGACACAGGGTTTCCCTAGTGCGGGGCTATGTTGAGCGTGTGCGTTATATTATTATTACATAGGTACAATGAAAGACATATGAATCCTGTAATATGGATATGATAATAATGGACAGCAAAACAGAAATGAGGCAGATCAACGCTATAGCAATTTATCATCAATATATTGTTGCACTGTATAGTAAGTTTTATTAGAAAGAATGTTTTTTAAGTTATTTATGAAAATACTTGTTTTATTTTCTTGCTTTATATGGCTCCGGTAGTTTGTTGTATATTTTTATCGACATTGAATATGGGCTCGATCTATGCATTTCCAATTTTGAGAACGGTGTTACAAGATTATTTCCGTATCTTGTGGGATGGTGTCTTGGTTCGTCTCGCAGTTTAGTGTAAAATTGTGGGTACTTTTTTATAAATTTGCAAACTTCCAAAATGTAAATTGATGTTAGGGTTAAGATTTTGTATTTTCTAAAGAATGGTTCACAGCTCTCTGTTCTTGATATATTTGCTAGTATTCTTACGCAGTTTTTTTTGTTTAATAAAGAGGTCATTTACAGTTGTACTATTGCCCCACAATATGATGCCGTATGATAGCCATGCATAAGCGTACGCATAGTAAGCACTTAGGGCAGTTTGTAAATTTGTTGACTTCTTTATTTCTTTTAAGGCGTAAGTAAAACTAGATAGCTTTTTTGTGATTTTTTGTACATGCTGCTTCCAATTTATATTTGTATCGATATTCCGAGTAAATTAAATGTATTGACGGTTTCTATTTGTATTTGGTTATACGAAAAATTAATATTTAGTGATGGTTTTTGATAGGGTCTAAATTCTATAATTTTGGTTTTTGTGAAGTTAATTTCTAAATTGTGATCATTCATCCATGTTACAATTGTAGTTAGTGTATGATGTTAGTGGATGAAGGGTTTGATTTAAGTGGTCACTATTTTTACAAGAGGTTAATATTGAGATGTCGTCAGCGAAAAGAACACATGAATCGTTTATTACTTTTGGGAGGTCATTTATATAAGCCAGGAATAGTATGCACCCAATGACGCTTCCTTGTGGTATCGAATTGTTCATGTTTTGGGGCTCAGATCTGACTTGAGTTATTTCCCCTGTCTCATAGTTATAATGCTCGATTTCTACATACTGGATTCTGTTTCCTAAATAGGATGCGAACCATTTATGAATGTCACCTCGTATACCCATTCCGCAAAGTTTATCCAGTAAGATATATCATACCGAACTTTATCGTATGCCTTTGACATGTCCAATAGGATACCGATACCATACTTTTTTTCATTTAGTGTATCCAGAATCTTTTGCATAAATTTGTAAGTCGCAAGTGTAGTTGAACGATTTTTCCGAAAACCATTCTGCGACTCATCAAATATATTGTACTTTTCACAGAAAGAGTATAGGCGGCTACACATTGCCTTCTCAAATACTTTCGAAGCCGCGGGCAATAATGCAATCGGTCTGTAATTACTCAGATCATACTTACTTCCTTTTTTGAGGATCGGTTTTATCAGGGATTGTTTAAGAAGATCCGGGAACACACCCTCGGCAAAAGACTGATTGACAAGCGTATAAAACGGAAACGTCAATTCGTCTGCACATACCCTTATAAGCGCGGATGGTATCTCGTCTATTCCATAGCTGTATTCATTTTTTAGATTACGTATAATTCTGTATCGTTCCAATTTTAGTATATGTACTGCCGAAGCAAGTACGTTAATCAATTAAATTTCAATCAGATTAAAAAATCTATTCAATTGCAACTGATTTCGATTGAATTGATTTTAATTGCAATTAGATTAATTTTATTAGTTGTTCTAAGAAACAATTGAAACTAACAATTAAAACCGAAACTATCAAGTAAAAGTGTCATCACGAATATGGGTTAGGGGATGGGTTTGGGGTGTGTTAGGGGGTCGGTTAGGGGGCCGGTTGAGGGTCGGTTAGGGGTCAGTTGGGGGTCGGTTAGGAGGTTAGTTAAGGGGTCGGTTAGGGAGTCGGTTAGGGGTCGGCTGGGGGTGGTTCGGGGGTCGTTTAGGGGGTCGGCTAGGGGGCCAGTTGGGGGATCGTTTAGGGTGTCGGTTGGGAGGTCAGATAGGGGGTAGGTTAGGGTGCGGTTAGGGGGTCGGTTAGGGGTTGGTTAGGGGGCCGTTTAGGGTGCCGGTTGGGGTCAGTTAGTGGGCTGGTTAGGGGATCGGTTAGTGGGTCGGTTAAGGGTTTGGTTAGGGAGTGGGTCAGGGGCGGGTTAGGGGCCCTTTAGGGGTGGACCCCCTAACTGACCCCTTAACCGACCCCCTACCTATCCCCAACCGACCACTTAACCGGTCCCCAACCGACCCCCCAACCGGACCCTAACCGACCCCCTACCGACACCTAACCGACCCCCAAACCGACACCTTAACCGACCCCCTACCGACACCTAACCGACCTCCAACCGGACCCCCTAATCGAGCCCCTATCTGAGCCCCAACCTTCGTGGTGGTATTATATGTGAAGAACTACATACAAAAAATATATGTAATTAGATTGAAGTCGTTGTAAATGACGAAGTAAATGCAAGTGATCAATCACTTTTTTGCAAAGAGCATCTATTATATGTATGTATGTGTATATGTGTGTGTGTGTGAGTGCGTGTGTGTGCGTGCGTGCGTGCGTGCGTGCGTGCGTGCGTGCGTGCGTGCGTGCGTGCGTGCGTGCGTGCGTGCGTGCGTCCGTTTGTGTAAAGCGGAACGTTCAAAAAATGAAGTATGAAATTATTTCATTTTTAATTCGGGACTTATTCACGTATAAACATATTTTATTTACCTCGACTTTTCGGACATATTGCAACGTCCATGGTCTCGCAAGGACTGAAGAGGCGGGTGTCAGCATCTTCTAGTTGTGCGAGTTTTTCTAACTACCCGCACTTTATCTTCATTACTTATTCGTGCACTAGGGTTCTCACTACACCGACACACAACACTCACGACATCTTAAATACTCGTATTCAATGCAGTAGAAGCACATTTGCAGGTGGCAACAGTGCTGGTATTGTCAAAGACGTCAAAGTCATCTTTTCGCGGTTATAACTTAGAGTAGCAGGGTTCTAGGGTTATAGCCGCCATTTTGCGGTTGGTTTAAATTGCACATTTGCATCCTTTATAGGCCGAGTAGATAGGGATAACGTATCGCGTGAGCGACTAATTTGTGTTGTGAACATGTTATGAATGGCATTTACACGTATATACAGTATTCGACATGTATAGGAATATTAATAATAATTATACGTACTTCGTGCTCTGAAGTATGGTTGTATTGGTTTAACAGTTTTTTTCTGGTAAAACTGAATATTTAAAACTTCTTTTTCAAGATATGTATTGTGGAAGGAAATCCTTTGAAGGAAATTGTTGGTTTCCACATGTCGCGATAAGTATACTAATAAAGTATTTTGTAATTTGTATTTGTATTTTGTATTTTAAATACACCCCATGAAAGTATTTTGTATTTTGTATTTCAAATACACCTCAAGAAAGTATTTGGTATTTTGTATTTTAAATACATTTAAGGAAGTATTTTGTAATTTGTATTTCAATTAAGATGTAGCATGTATTTTGCCCAGCCCTGATCATAGGTAAGTACGTCTCCGGACCAAAACACTGAACACGATTATAAGCAAAATTTATAAAAAATAAACAAAATTAAAAATAAACTTAAAAAAACATTTACAAAAATATAGAAATAATTATACAATATATCATAAAAATAGTGGGCTAAAAACCAAGGATTCGGTCGGGATCAATCCACCACCTTACAGTAAAAGTACTAAGTTATATACATAGAATTTTTACAAAGGCCATTGTATTCGTTGTATATTCTTATAATAGGTGCGTTACGACATATATTTGCACGATAAATCGCTTAGCTTTGGTCCTCATTTTAAAAACTATAACCCGAATATAAAATCAAATGACAAAAACAATGAGCGTCAATTATATGACGTGATAATCTCAAACATTTTGTCGAATAAGAGAGAAAGTTGTCTCCGGTGTTAATGCTTATCAAAACAATGGTTTGTTTAATCATCTCGGGCATTACCGGTTACCGATTTCACTTCCAGGTTTTTTGTGTTTGAACAAATGAGATTATACCGTTTGGTTCTAGTTAGTATTATTTGTTAATATACTTCCATACTTTATTAGATCAAGTACATTAACCTTTAAGAAAACACTTTTTACTTATAGTGGTCTTCCGCCTAGATTGTGCCTGGAGGGGCCGAGGGATTTTGTCGAGATTCTAACCACTTAAAGTCCATAAACTGACCTAATTCTAAACTCAAGTAAAATTTAAATGAAACTAAAATACATATAATTAAAGATTAACACTATAGATTTTTAAAAACACTATTAGAAGCCGTGGTAGCCTAATGGTTCCACCTACCGCCTCTCAAGAAGAGGATCGGGGGTTCGAATCCGGGTTTGCACCTCTGAGTTATTTGGAACATATACGAGCGATATACGCATTACGACTCGTACCTATATGAGCGATTTAATTTGAAATTTACCATCAGCTTTTCGGTGAAGGAATACATCGTGAGGATATCTGTAAAGCAATTTAATGTGTGAAGTTCCCAATTTGCATAGAGACTGCGTGGGTTCGTAAGCTCAAGCCCTCTCTTTGCAAGAGGCCTGTGCCCAGCTGTGAGCCGTATAGGCTAACTATTTATTTAATTTCTTCATGTGTAAAATTTTAATGTATGTTACATGTGTTACATTTCAATTTTAATGAAAAAATGTAATAATTTGATTCATAATTTTACGTACTAACATACTGTTAGGTAAGTAATTTGATATCAAACTTAAAAAAAAAAGGAGGTTCTTAATTCCACTGCATTATTCTTATTGTATGTATGTTACGCGATAACTCCGGCTATTTGTGAATCGATTTTGATGATTCTTTTTTTGTTGGAAAGAGGACACCCTTTAAAATTTGAAGAAAATATTCCACCTTTTGGTTCAAGAGTGGCAAAACAAGAGGACGAATCCGGTTTCGCGCACTTTCCGGTAACCGACTTCAATAAAACTTGGCAAATAGATGTAATTCCACGAACCTTTAAGGTCAGTTTTTTAGTATTCTGTAATGTGGTTGTTTTGGTAGAAATCTTAAGTTGTAAGGGAGGAGTCTACCCCGATTATTAACTATCATTTGTGAACGCAAGATTCGCGATAATTTGACAAATAGTAGTAAACCTCTACAACGTTATGGTTGTTAATATCGAAACAATGAAATTCCATGTCTAACAATAATTTTAAAAACTTTTTAAATTTGCATAAAAAATAGAATTTATTTATCGAACAATCTACGCCTTCTATCTTCTTTAATGTAAGTGTTTCGACTCATAACCTCCTTTGTTTGTAATAACCGACGTGTTGAAACAAGCGAAAGCGAGAATTAACAGCTTCTTTTGGTAATAAGTTCTCAAGATCGGTTTTAAAATAAGAGCCGCGCGAAAACGCGCACGCAAAAAAAATATGTTCAAATATTTTTAAGGTAAATGTAAATAACGTAGTGTAAAGTCTTTTTTAAGGATGTGTCCATAAATGGGCAAACAAACTAAATTCCTCGATATATCAATACGCAAATGTAACAATATTTGTTTTTGATAAAAAATATGGTGTCACTGGACATTGGATGAGGGATGTGGACATTTTTAACCGACATCAAAAAAAAAGGAGGAGGTTTTGAGGATTTTTTTTATTGGAAAGAGGGTGCCTCAGTTGATTCAGTTTAAGTTTGAAGAAAATTATCCATCATTTAGATTTCGATAAAACTTGGCAAATAGATGTGATTCCACGAACTTTTAATGTCGCTTTTTTAGTACTCAGTACTGATTTGTTATCAAAATTTATGTCGATTCGGAAGAAATTTGTATTGTGCAAAATGGTAACTTATACACATGACATATTTGTGACTGATGACTCCTTATCAAAACTAGCCTAATAGACATTTTTAGCGAAATTGAGTTATTAACATGTCCGGAATCAGCAAAACAAGGTCTACTACCCCTCTAATCGGTTTTTTAAATATCTTATTTAGTTTCAGTTTTATTGTTAAACAAAATCAACGTAATTAACATTATTCAAATAAAAAAAAACTTTAGTCCCGATATTTCGAAAGTTACCAAAACGGAAATGCGTTATTTATGACAAGGAGGGCAGAATCGTACTCGTGCTTTGTGATTTTTACTAAAAACCAAGAAGACCTTAAAAAAATACTATAATTATTGATACAAAGATCGTACACAAAGAATTCTCTACGATTATGTTTCAGAACACAAATATATGTAGTTAAAGATCTACGAGTTTAGAGTAATACTCATAAATGTCGACGGTACAATTTATGTACGAAATTAGAAACATTTATAGAAAGAAGACGACGGTTCGAATCCGGCCGGATCGAAAGAATTTTATCTAAGTGCTCGATCTGTATTATAATTATTACAAAACAGTGGAGAAATTTCACAAAAAAATATTTAATATCAATTAATACAAATCAAAAACTTTAAAATAAAGGAAAGAAAACCTTAAACGATGCATGACCGAAATTGTAATTTAGGGTAAAACAGCCAGTTGGTTATCTGATATTTGCATTTAGAGTCTATTACAATCCAGGTGCGTTGTAACCTTACCTTTATCTGAATCGATCTTGACCCCGAACTTGAAAGCTTTTATGGCAATGCCCCAGTTTATAGAACCGGGAGTTGTCTGTCGCTTTGTTTGTATATTTGTATGCCTATAGTGAGATCTATATTACCTTTAAAGGTAGTATCGTTATTGTGTTACATTGATAGTGTCTGTATAGTAAAAGATTTCCCTTTTTGTTTTCTTTTGTTCTCTGTTATAGTTTTTGAAGGAAAGTACATAAGTTTGTAATAGGTATGACAAGGTTGTAGCGAATATACTCCACAAGCGACGCACATGAACAGTACAAGGCTTTCTTTGGACATATATGAGGAAGTTTTCTTATAAACAGAATATTTATGCCATTGATTTGCTGATGGGATGATAGCCTATATATAGTCCCACTGCCGGACAGAGGCCTCCTCTCACAATGAGAAGGTTTGGGCTGTAGTTCCCACACGGGCCCAATCCGGGTCGGCATCTTCACACATATAATCAAATTGGTTTGCATGTGTACGTTTCCTTCACCGAAAACCTAATAGTAAATTTCAAATTTAATTTCGTGTACAAATTCCGGAAAACTCAGAAGCGCAAGCTCGGATTTGAACCTTCGCCCTCTGCTTGAGAGAGACGGTAGGTGAAATCGTTAGGCTACTTAGGCCTCGCAGGACGTATTGCAGGATTGCAGGATGGCTTCCACGCTGCGACCATATTCGTAATCCTGCATTACGCGGCGGACGGTGAGGCGGATTGCAATGCAGGATAATGAATAAGGCAGTTTCCCTTTAAGGCAGTTTTTAAGGCGTAATATATATAGTTTAAAATTTGATGTTAAATATTTTTTTTTGTATAGCATTGTATTGTTCCAAGATATGTCATAACGTGAGATCCACTTTTCGCAACCACATGAACATACAAGTTATAATGAATTATTGCCGGATATTCTCATTATATGCTAATTTCCTGTAGCTGACAGTAAGTTGACGAATAAATATAACCACAGTTTTTTCTATATACTATCGATTTCAAAAGTGCTTTGATACAATTCAAACGCAAGCATAAATATTCTTTGTTTTAAGCAAATTATATTTGAAATCGTCATATTGACTAAACTCTACTGCTCATTCGTAAGGCAATTGCCCTGAGAAGAATGAGCAAGAAACTTTCTTTGCAAATAAATGTACACTTGTACACATTTATTATGTATAATGCTAGAATTAAACGGGTTACTACTGCACGGATTTTTATCACCCGAGTACGCAGATGCTGTAATAATATTTTTCTTAACACGCATTAACTGTAATCGGATTCACGTTTCCTTACAAAAAACGTAATTACAAGTATATTCTTGAAAAAGCCTTACCCCCGTTCTCTCCCTCGCTAATCAATCATCCTTGTTTTCTTAATCCACCAATATCATTTAGTGTTGCCATTTTGTTCTTTAATTGATTATACCCAAGTGAAATCGGTGACTTAATTTGTTTCAAATCAAATAATTTTATTCGTCATCATGGGTACAATAAAGATGATAACATTTATTTTATGATCGCCATGACGCACCATCAAGGCATACGAATTATACTATTATTATTAACTATACTTGTTCAATACTTCGAAATAATAAAATAACGATAATAATAATGATTAAATAGTCATAAATAACTAATTATAGGCTTCCATCTTCACAGGATAGTGAAAAACCAAGTCTTAAAATCTACAACAGTTAGGACATCAAAACAAAAGTAATTTAATTAAGATAATAATGTAAATAAATCAATGTCACACAGTCACGTTTGTCTCAATAATAAATAATAAATTAATTAATGTGAAATTAGTTAACAAAATTGGTTTAACGTATAAAATGATTTTTCAATTAATTACTCAAATAATGTGCGTTTCAATTCCGCGAAATATTCATTCTGCCTTTACTGTAATGGCAATTTATTATAGATTTTTGGTGCTATTGCAATTATACTCTTCTCAAATAGTGACGTTTTACAATTTCTTTGGCGTATTTAAATCTGATTGTTATTGCAAGCAGTAGTAAGGATTTTAAACTGAATAATTGATCGGTTTCGTTAACAAGTTCCCGTTACAAAACACTTATAGTATAAGTTATGTATTAATATTATATAATATAAATATGGACTCAGGCTAAGTTTACCCTTAGACTAAGGGCATTGCAATTTTGAACATGAGCTGGAATCTTATCCTATATATCGCCCACTAAATGAATTTCTGACTTTTGTGCAGGTGACTGTCAAGAACAGCTAGTTTATTGGTGGACGGAATCGTAGGTATTGGCTACAATTCACATGGGAAATTATGTTACGAATTATCAGCGGTCGAGTAACAACTACATTTAATTGTTCGCTTCATTATATATGAAACGACTTAACTTAATTGCGTTACCCCCGAAGGAGGTGATTCGATTTCAGAGTGGTCTCCATAGTTAAAATTGTCCGGTCTCAATTAAACATAATCATGCACATTACGAGTACGAGTAGGTTTTGGAATAAAATTAATTAGTTTTAAAATTACTATTTTATCTTGTCCATGTTACTGTCGCCAGGAACGCAATAAAGAAATAAAAATTAAAAACGGACATTGCACTTTTCGTGGCGATCGTACTTGAGGCATCGCGTGCGCATATTGCCGTGTCAGATGGTATCTAGCCCAGGTACTTTTAAGTAACACTGTTACAGGCTTCTGTGCGGCGAATGTGTGATTTGAACACACGCTTTTCTAATATCTTTCGATTTGAAATTAAACCTAAAAACTCTATAATGCACTCTATCAACATTTTAATACGTTGTCATTATTGGAAACATTATTAACTGTAAATTAAATTAATAGTTGATCCATAATAATAATTCAAAACAGACATATGGAATTAATTCCATTTATAAAATGAATTATTTTTTAAAGTTTAATGGCGTTTCATATAGCGTAGGCGCTTAGTTTTAATTAAGAGGTACCTTTAAAAGGCTTTCTAGACACATCGCTACATTTGACTGTGTGCGTGATTTCTGTCTATATATTTTGTGATTTTTACTACGCTACATATACTGTGCACACACAAACAACGTTAAAGGTAAACCTATATGCATGTAAGTACAGAACTATTTTGTAAAGCTTCGGAGTAAATTGAAATATAGAATACCATTACGTAACCTTAACCAAATTATAACCTTAAATTTAAAATGTTAAGGCAAACTTTTATTTGCAGCAGCGAATTGATAAACGAGAAAATTATAACGACGTAATACATTGTAATGACATATGTAGGTTAAGAATGCACTGGTCCACTTTCATAAAAATTGATATTTGGACAGTCCTATTAAATAAACGTCTACGAACAAAACATCAACTTTACAGGAAAAAAAAACAGAAAAAAAAAACATCAACAACTCTGCACTTGATGGATTTATTTCGAAAAAGTGTGTAACGAAAACGATGGAAATAAATTAAATTGTGTTTTTAAAACGCACATCAAATTTTAGAGGTGTATTATTTTATTCGCGCGTAATTTACATTTATGTTTTCCATGTTAGAAAAAGAACAATTGAGTTGTATTAAGAAAGATTTACTGATCTTTTTTTTGCGTGAAAAACATAATTAAGTGGTAATATGATGATAAACTTGTGTAGTAGCTTTTTTAGAGTAGTGTAAGATTTTGGCAGAGTATTGATTACATACAAAAATATTAAACAACAAAAATGTATACCTAGATCGCAGCACCCAGACAGGGTCCATTTTCGTAGGAGATGTCTATCTCTGTACATGACGCAGTAAATATGTAACACCGAATACTTCAAAAGCTTTGATTTTCCAAAATAAATAATACAGAATTCTATGATGGTATTACATGTAGCCAAGGATATTATGCTCTGATTACTTGTAAAGCAATCGACGTGTATTTTAAAAGTGAATAATTACGATACGCTCTACTTTACTATTTCTTTATACTATTGTATGAAGTGGTTATTTGATGATTAAGACTTAAACGAGGCAGATTATTTATAAACTTTTCGAGTATTATAACTTGTGACCTCGGTATAACTTTTGATTTTTCATATCATTCTAAATCAGCAATTCCATTGTATTATTTATGTGTGTGGGTTAAGCGATCATTAGTAATGGTCCCATCTAAATTTGAAGAAAATTCTCCACCACTACGAGTCGTAAATTAGGGGTTGAATCCGGGTTTATTGTATTTCACCCAGTTTCCGTAATACGATTTGAATAAATCTTGGCAAATATTTAATTCCACAAATTTTTAAGGTCTTTTTTTAACAAATATAAAAGAAAGGCAATATGATCCATGGTCACGAGTCCACTTAATTTAATAGTTTTACGAATAGACATATCGCACCCTCTATTGGTACTACCGGTAATCTTATCATCAAGAGCCCATAGAGCTAACCCCTGGACCGCCTAGTTACCTACCTACCTACCGCCTAAGTCGTTTGCAGCATAAGATATGCACACAATATTGCATTTTAAATGTGTTATGTTTCGGTTAAAGACAAGGGTCTACCCTACTCCACATACAAAAACCGAGTTAAGTAACTAAGAAAATAACTATGTAAATCTTGCTAGATTAACAACATGGCTGACTGAAAACACTAAAATTCAAACGCCCTTCCAATTTGAAACCGGAACTTAAGATGAATTTTATGGATAAAAAGAGGTACACATGAAAAAGTAAATCACATGTCAGGTCTGCGCGTGCGCAAGTTAATTACACGGTCATATGAAAACATAAACAGTTTTAATGAACCTTGACATATTAGTTTTCATGCGTAGGAGATGATTATATTTATATATTGTATTTATAAATTAGCTGACGCTCGCTACTTTGTCCGTTCGGGTTTACAATAATTTTGCAGGTATTTAGATGGAAATACTTGATTTTACACACATAGCTGGATTAGGTAATAAGCTGTTTACAAATATTTATGTATTTATTTAGAAATAAAAAACAAACAAAAAGTATTTTAAACTCTATGCTCGGCGAGATCGAAAATAGAACGTTGCTATGATGCAGTCGACTCGTATTTTATTATTAATGCGTTTCGGTTAGGTTGCTCTTATTTTGAGCAAAATCTTGTTATAGTTTTTTAAAAATAAATTATTGGAAACGACATTTGTGGACGATCTGCAGTTAATGCTGCTGGAAATATTCAGAAGAGTAAAAATTTGTCAATGGTAAATAATGTCGTAGGCAAACAAAAATATATTAAGGTACAAGTTCCTAATTATCATGGCTATAGGTATGATACGATTTCGAATGAACTTATTAAAAACTAAAGTGATTGTTTGTATAAAATGAGTGCCAAAGTCAATTTTTTATCACTTACTACTTTGTATTTCGAAAAAATACTTTTTTTCGCGGGGTTTTTCAAAAACTATTAATGTAATTTGAAAAGTATTTTCACCGTATATTTTTACGTTGAATGACACAAAGTAACTTTATACGCTCTGTATTGTATTTATAAAACATTTATTTAATATTTTTTTATTTATTTTATATTAGTGTACCTACTAGAATTAAGTTCGTTTATGATATAATTATATAGCAATGTTTGTTTAATATTATTCTTAAGCTTATCCTGTCACACTAAAACCTGGAAGAGAAAATTTTATATTACATGGCAATAAGGTCGTCTATTCTGGCCCGCTTTTTGTACTATGTATATATTAATATATATATATATATTTTAATTTAATTACAGATATTCTACTATTTATCATTTTCATTACACACCCTTTACGTCTCACTTTCTTTCTCAAACTCGTATCTTAAAGCACAAAGTTACTGAAATGCAAAAAATGGATTGTATATACAAATTTCCTTCATATTCACACACTGGTTTTTACCTATTCTTAAAGTAATGCATCCAAATTGATAAGAAATTTAAAATAAAAGAACGTAAACAGCAAAGGCTGCAACGCATTTTCCGATAAACACCTATTACTAAATTTATTACTGGACAATAACTGTTCTAGCCCACCCGGTGGGAATGATATTACACGGACCTTTCAGTTTCTAGCATTATTACACTATCGATAGTGAGGCAGTAGAGGATAGGAATATATGCGACGAAATGACTGCGAAGACTTTCATAAGTATGTGGTTAATTTTATGTTATAATTATAATTTCTAAAAAGTTACGCCGTGTTTGCGTAAGCTACCACAAATAGTAGCCGCTAACCAGACGTAGTTTCTCATACAAAGTAGTGGGACTATAGTCCGATAAATTGAAGCTACATGAAATTAGTTATGGAGTAATGGACCAGTATCGCGTCAAACCAAAACACTGCAAGTCCTGTTACAGTGTTTACAGATTTCAATACAACAACAAAATTATCTCTCAGGGTGACGGACGCAGTAATAATGCCCCTCAGATATTTGCAATTTAAAGCTCTGAGTACTGCAACTGTTATTGACAGGCGTGTAGCTTACCATCAGGCGCACGTCCTGCTTTTTTCAAAATGCTGTTTTTGATATTATAGTGTATTATTGGTTTGACAGGGTAGTGGTGTCAGTACATAAGAATAGAATGTAAATGGAAAAGTCAAATACGTGGTTTTCCGTGTAATAAACCGACAGTGCGTTTTATTTAATCATACCGCTATCTAGCGATAGAGGACGGTTATTAATATTATTATAATCGGTTGTTGTTACACAAAAGCTAGCGTCTTAATTCTCACATTTAAACACAACTGGATGTTATCTATTTCTGGTACAATGTCTATTATTAGAACAAAGGCGATTACATCAAGTCGCAGTGCAAATAGTATACGAGTGCAAAAGATAAAAATAGCACTAAGCTCGTATTAACTGAACAGCTTTAATAGTAAAGACTTACGATATTGGTAGTTTTAACGTAATGTAGTTTTAGTCACTTCATTAAATGAAATTTTTGTATGGCAGTGTACCAAACATACACGTCACATAAATTGATTAAATTTTTATGATTAAGACGCTCGATAAAAATCGTACTAAAAAGATATTGTAGCAAATATCTTCCGAACACAAAAAATAAGTTGGAATAATTTAATATATTTCAAAATTGAAATAATATTTCTATAGCTAAAGATATTATCATAAATTAAATACACACACACAAAGCCGTGCTTTCTTTTATTTTATTTTTTATAATATCAAGTGACGACACGAACAAGTCGTAGGCCTGATGGTTAGCTACATGCCTGTCCATAACAGTTGCATATCGCAAAACAAAAATAATCGCAAAGATCTGAGGGGCACCGCCTCTGCGCCCGTCACCCTAAGACCTTAGTTGACAAGTTCCATATGCCTGTAATTTCACTAGCACCCTTCAAAACCGGAACACAGCAATGCTGCCATGACTGCTTGGCGGCAGAAATAGGCAAGGTGGCAGTACTACCCTGAACGAACTCTATCACAAGGAACTCTACTGCTATACTGATTGTTACTTTGTACATACATTAATTTGCATTATGAAATAAAATAATAAAGGCTCAATCAATCCTTCTTCGGTCTAGTAGAACGTTCGAAACAATCAATCCTTATGTCATTGATTTACCAATCTTTCGCATGAAGTGCCTTGCTTCATCTTTCCGTAGGTACGTACAGCAAAGTAATGGAATACACATCTGGCATCTACGTTTCCTGAAAGCTACAATTTAAGGCTAGAGTCAAGGCATATCGTCGTATAACATCAGGTGAGTTTGCGTTCGACAATTTTACATTTTAAAAAATGTAGCAATTTCGGAAATTCTTTCTAATTTAATTTTAATTTCTAACTGCCTCCGTGGCCAAACGGTTACCATGCCGGACAGCTACTCACTTTTTGTCACCGTAAGACAAAAACTGATAAGTTCCATGTGCCTGTAATTTCATCAGCAGCCTCACCCTTCAAAACCGGAACGCAGTAATGCTCACATTACTGCTTGGCGACAGAAACAGGTAAGGTGGCAGTACCTCACTAGACAACTCTTTCACAAAGAGCTGTACTGCTGCTGCAAGTTAAGGTATAAAATTCTCTGTTGGATATTTTTGAGGTATTAAATTTTCAAAAAAAGGCACAGGTATACTTTGTCACCATTAATCATAGACATTATTGCTGCAGCTTATTTATAGAAAATGCCGTAATGCTATAAATAAACTTAGAACTGCGAAACCACTTTTTAATTCCACAAAAGGCAACAAACGATAGGATGGGTGCAACAATGTATCAAGTGTATTTTGATCCAGAACTGTTACAATCATCAGAAAAGTTATACAATGTAAAATATAAAGTCTAAGGATAAAGAATATTCATTCTTCATTTAAGCTACGTAATTATGGGGATTGATAACAAAAACACATAATATAGTTATTTAGCAAATTACGTAAAGGCAAGCCTGACGCATAGGCACCTGACGCGAGTAACCTGTTTGTGCGCCCGCGCAAACCAGTTCCACAGCCTCGAGCAAGGTCTAGCCCTGTTGACTTCCATGACATACGGGAGCGATAGCCTCAGAAAAAATACAAAACCACCAATGGGAAGCCTTGATGACAAAAGTAAAATAAAATAACCAATGCGAAGGCCGGAGGAAAAAAGAAATTTAAAATGGCAAGTTCGAAAAAAGTGGTTTTTGCTTGGTCAGTTTGTTTTTTAAAGAGCTATGATTTTGTAACTGATTGAGTAGATTTACGGTTTTAGTTTGAAGGTATTTAAATTCAAATATAAAACAGTACTTATTTTCGAAGATCAATTAATGACTATTCGTTTCAATGATCGAATCCATTAACACAGACGAATTAATAACTCTTTTTATTACGAATACACACACAAACATTCCAAGGCAAATGTGATAAGAAGATTTTCCCAATTTCCCGAGCAATTAACTGAGAATTCATTAATTCTCCCAAACACTAATCACGACGTGTAACAAAAACCAACGATACTCATTTGCCCAAATGATGACAGATACGATTTGCATGGCTATCATCTAATAAATTAGAACACGCCCTTGCCTAATGAATAAAGAAAACCAAAAGCACGTCATCCCGGACTTTCGGGGGTGGTATCACGTGATGAGCACGTTCCGAACGAATGGCAATCAGCCCTTACTTTATTGGCTTCGTTCGATTCAATTGTTTACGTTTGCTTACGTACTTTGCGTAAACATTTTTAATTTTCGCCATCGTTTAGACTAGTTTGTTTTTTTCGCTATAATACCTATTCTATAATAACACGTTACAATTTGATTGATCAAACTTAAAAGCCAATTAAACTTGTAACATAAAAGAACGGAAAAATGTTGGTCGCTATTTTAAAAATCTTTTAAAGATGGATAACGAAGACAAACGAAGCAATTGCTTACCCACGATCCAGTGGAGCCCCACCGCTTAAGCCTTTTCCCGAAAATGTTTTGGCACTGCGACAGGCAGGACACCGACGCTGCCGGCTGTATTTTGCCTACGAAACTGTCTACTCGATCCAAAGTCATCTTACACCACACCGCCCAAGTTCTTACTTCAAAAAGTTCACTAAACTTCCCAATTGTTAGTTCTAATTCGAACTGTCTTCCAACACTTTTGTAAAAAATTTTTATGTACACGATTGCACTTAATGTTTTCGTTTTCTTAACAGTCAGTGTCTTGTATCGCGTATCTAGTAGCAGTTGCGGAATAGCGCATGCTAGGCCGTGAGCTCGCGTCCGCTCTGCTCGAGCGCGGTAGCGTGAGTGAGCCACGAACGTTTTCCTTCGGAAAAGTCGCCCGATTTCTCCCGCCTGCCCTAACGCATGTTCCAATTAGGACACCTTTTTTATTTGCTCACTAGAACTATATAAATATGAATATCGTGTGGAGATCGTGAAATCGTCGTCGTGGGTGTAAACGTGTTATTTATTGTTTCTTTTGAATTTTTGTGGTTCACTAATTTATAGGAATTTTAGTGTGAGTGTATATTTATGTTACGGTTGACAAATATTTGTTATTTTTTCGCCGCCGACGTGACAACTAAAAAGGACGGGAATTTATGAATATATTCATTTCGTAATTTTTTACCATTTGTCTATATCAAAATTCGTGGTTAAATGGGTATTTAGAATAGTTCGTTTATTATCATATTAATGAATCATTAGAATACTACATATTTGTATGAAATTTCAAAAATTATAATGATAGTATAATCTTCGTAACAGTTTGTGTTGAATTGTCATAATATCCGTACCTTTGGTATAATAAACCCACATGTCATGATCATCAAAAGTGGAACTATATGAAACAAGTTATCATCATCGGCTTACACGCTGGCCAACTCTTCCGGTCCTGTGCCGCCCACATCCAGCCGTTGTCAGCCACGTTTCTCAGATTGTCCGTCCATCTTGGACACAACATTATGTATATGTGAAATTTTATGTCTCCTATTTAAGCATAAAGAAGTTGTGGATTAATTTAATTCGTAGAACCTTGTCATTCACCAAGGCTGCGAATTATATTGGTTATTAAACATTTGCGAACATGGGCTGTTATTACGAATCTTAATTACGCCACGTGTAATTTAGATTGTAGGTGACTGTACAGTGATGACCAACATCATCATTTTCCTTCTAGTCATAATAAAAAAGTCCAATAATATCAAAGTTCGAATGTACTACGAATGTACTATATGACACGAAAGTACCAGTGAATCCAAAATACAATCTAAATGAATTTTTTTTCTAAAAATATGTCATTTAGTTTCATTATGTCCTACAGGTCAATCCTCGAAAAATCCCCACGATGACATAATTGAATCAGTGTTGTCATCCGGCAAAGCTAATAAAGGCTGTTCCAGTCGCGCCCGTTGGAAACAGAGCCGCGAATCACTAATGTGACCTTAGAGCTTCACACTTTATAACGCGCCCTAAATGTCAGTAGGTTTTGATTTGTTACTAAAGAGGGAGTAGTCAATTCATTAGGAAATCATGAATATCGTGGTAGCTTAACGGTTTGACCTGCCGCTTCTCAAGCAGAGGATTGTGGGTTCGGATTCCGGCTTGCATATCTCGGAATTTATGTGCGAAATTTAGTTTGAAATTTACCACGAAGAAAAATATCGTGAGGAGATTAAAATAAGTTTATATCAATTTTAGACAAAATCGTATATGTCAAATCATGTATGTAAAGTAAGTAAAGCACTTGTGTTATGGGAATCGGAAACAACGACGGTACCACAAACTCCAAGACCCGAGACAATATAGAAAGATTAGTTTTTCTACAATGACCCGATTGGGAATAGAACCCGGGACCCCAGAGATGCATACACTATGAAAACCGGTGTGCATGCCAGTCGACCACCACAGTCGTCGAAATCTGCACACATATCAAAGCACTTTAATGATGTGTGTGAAGTTGCAAATCCGATTGAGTCTGTATGGGAATTACGGCCCAAGAGGACGCCTGTGCACAGCAGTGTGACTATGTATAGGCTAACTATTCATGAATGTAATATTACTAAAAATAAGGCTCTTCGGCTGGCTATAGAAAAAACAATTTCTTTCTTTCAATGTATACACCTACTTCAAAAGTAAGAATTATAACCTACATATTGCGTTATTTCTAGGTTACAGATTCATTGTTTTTGTATTAAATCACGTCATATTTTATTTTCAACATTTTGTTTCTACGTTTCAAGGTTAAGTTTAATGTGAAACAATTCTAATTATATTGAGTTATATGATGTGATATGGAAAAAAGTCTATTCAAATCTTAGTGATTAAAAAAGATCTCCAAAAAAAAAATGGAAACACGGTTTTCGAACACACTAATGAAGGCACTACGGGCTTGTAATTAAAAACACAATCTGATAGAACGGAACGTAATCTTTCGAAACGTCACGGTGTGTAGTACAGCCTTCATGCACTTGCAAAATGGTTATGTTATGCCAAATTAATAATTAAGTAGCTCATTATTATCTTTTGTTTGTACATACTGGAATGTAAGTAAAATGTCTGTAAGTGGATGTCCGTATTCCGTAACTCACTGTCTTACATGTGGTAATTTTAGATTCTAATCTCAAGTAAGTAAAACTGTTGCCGGAACGAATGGGTTGCATTCTTGGGTTTGTAAAGAGTTTCGTTACGTTACCCATAATTGCAATAAATAAATTTGAAAATACTTTTTCACGAACTTTTAAAATATGCAACTAAAAAATATTTTAAAATATGCAATTGCATAAACAAAGATGTAATTGTTTTCTTATTATGATTATTATGAACAGCTATAATACCACTAAACATAACTAGTACAAATGCTAAAACGTCACAAATATTTGCGATTCCCCGATACTCTATAAATTCAAACAGATAAAACACGAGGAAACAAATAAGCGCGAGACCGTGCTATTTAAATCCATTTGTTTTGCGCTAACTACGAAACAGGCTCGCGTTCTTTAATTTAAAAATTCTTCGCGTTTTATGCGAAATTTGCTGCTTTGTCTTCGAAAATTATACCGTGAAGAATAAGAAACTATGTAATCTTGACCTACAGATGAAAAACGAATGAGAAAATAACGAATATATTTCGTAGAGGGCTTAGAATACTACTTTGAGGTACTTATCATCATAATCGTATTTATGAAAACAAACATGAAAACGGTATGTCAGATCGCGGAAGTTCATTACCCTTTCGAACAACATATATGGAAAAATCAGATTTATTTTTCCCCGATCTCAAAAATGTCCCTATAGTAGTAAGAGATTCGTATTGTTGGGTGGAATTACCCCTTCTTCGGATGTAATATAATAAAGATTCAACATAGAAACAAATGAGAAGCAACTAAAGATACAATTGATTCGCTTCATTATTAAATGTGAAGATGAACACTTAACATCGATAAAATATAGGTATTCTCTACCCACGCCAACACGTGGGTTCGTGACCCAGGCAGTCTAGAGCCTACGCGAGGTCTTGCGCAGGGTTTGCACATATTTGGACTGATGTTTTGGCTAATTAAAGACTGGATAATTATCCGTTAATGAGCCGGTAGACTTGGTCAAGGTTACAGGAAGCCATCCAGGAGTATTGTACGGTTTACGTGCTAGATTCCTTTTGTGATGAGCTAGCGGTTTTCGTTCTTGTGTATGAGTTATTCGCGACACTGATAATGAATAGCGATTATAAATGAATAAAAAATGGAAATACAACCAATACACAAAATAAAACATTAGTATCTGCTTAAAACAATATCTTCGTTAGATATGTAAGTACTAAACTCACAAGTAAATCACGAGTTTACTGTAACAGTTGTCGCTAGCGACCGCGTAAATTACTTCACAATTTTGAGTGGTAAATTATACATACATACATATACTTCACGCCTTTTTCCCATCGGGGTAGGCAGAGACAACAGTCTTCCACTTGCTACGGTCCTGACATACATCCTTCGCCTCATCAACACGCATCAATGCTTTCATACACGCTCGTCGGTTAAGGGTACTCGTGGTAAATTATATAGCGCATTACGCGACCATTACGCGATCGCTAGCGATAACTATCACTGCAATCTCATGATAGAGGCACCGGGTACTTCTTTCTTTCTTGTGACCGCTAGAGGCGCTGCACAGTTGGCCATACTAAATTGTGCCGTACATTACATTGCCTCTTGCCTACACAGTCACTGTAAACTCATGGTTGAGGCACAGATATCATCGTCAGCCCTACGCGAAGTTGATTACTAAAATAAACAAACCGAAACACGCGCCGTTGCGCCCGCGCAACTCCAGTTACATCGACCTTACCCGTGTGCAATAACAATTTTTTAAATGCGTTTTTAACCATATTTATATACCTAAATAAATACATTTTTGAGAATTTCCCTTTAAATCTTGTGTTACTGGGTCAAGATGTCAATTTACTTCCGTTAACTTGAAACACTTCGAAAATGTTGCAATAAAATATGTTTCATTCCGAGCATGAGTCAGTGCGCTTTCAATATCAACCCATTTATATGTCCCACTGTTGAGTATGGATCTCTTCTCAGGCGAGGGTTCAGGCCATAGTCCGCCACGCTGAGTCATACTTTTTCCGAGTGTTGTGAAGCTTCTTCGACGTTTAGGTTTCATCACGATGTTTTTCTTCAACGAAAAGCTCCTAGTAAATTTGGAGCTGAATCTACACGCGCTTTGACACAAAAAAAACCAAAAAGTGTGCAAAACACTAATAAATTTTCATAATATACGTTGAGTGCATGCCGTATTATTATTATAATACTAGAATATTCGATATACACTAAAACAAAATCTATTTCTTATCAATTCAAAACAAGCAGGATGCAGCAACAATTTTCTTATCTTATCATGATGGAACTGGATGGGACGATAAGTCGTGCATCTGGTGGTAGGCGATACGTCTACCCAGAACAGTTGCATTCCCACTTCAATGTAAATATTGAAAATATCTGAAAACACTGCACACTGCAGAGAAAGGTAAGGTGGCAGTCTTTTTTCCTCGGACGAAAAAGGGAAAGAAAAAATTTTTCGTATTAATTAGTAGTAAAGTATTTTAGTATTTCTAGTAAACACTTCTCTCACACATACTCCCAACACTCACATGTAATTCACCAACACTATACATAGAAAATGTAGCCAATAGCATCGCGTCTTTGATATAGCACAAATAGGGAATTTGGAAAAAAAAACTCTTTCACAAGAAGTTCTACTAACTTTGCCTTTAATTGAATTGAATCATATGGTGATTGATTCAGTCAAGGAGTGGGATAGATTCCATTAAAATTTCTTTGAATGTAGTTTCTACTGTAGATGGCCTCGTGAGATCATAAATTTTTATCAAAAAAGACTTTCTTTTACCGTACTCAAACAAAGACAAAAAACTCATGCGTTCCTTGTGATGAATCGTGCAGACGGCAGGAGGAAGAAAGAAGTGGGGTATATTTTAAGTCATCTACGAGCGTGGAGCCGGCTCTCCCTACCCTTCAATTTTGAACAACAATGCTGCTTTACGATAGACAGATAGCGCCGCACAGTGGGCGGAACCTTCCCAGTCGGGTTCCGCACTGAGAGTCTTAATTAACGTCCAATTAAGTAAGTCCAAGTAGGTCAAAATAAATGACAATAAAGGTCCTATATACAAATACTTTTCTGCGAATTGTAACTCGACGTAAAGATGAAGTATTTCAGAAATTAGCCAAATTTATTCAATTAAACTGCTAAAGGTCAGCCTTTGAACGTCTACGCAATATATTAGTAGCCCTATCATTATTTTATTAAGTTACAATGATTTTATTTCATCTGTGGACGACACGCAGTTTACGACATCGGACGTAATAAAATGAAGACATAAACATACATATGTTTCATTTGTGACCGCTTGCAGACTAGCATAAATCTACAGTGAAACACAACTAGCATAACAGTAGATCTATATGGATAGCATAATATATATTTTTTAGGTGACAAACATAGAGAAAGGAATGCTTGGATGGTTCGGGCCTATACAGAGAATGAATGAAAAATATTGACGAAACAGATTTACAAGGCGCGAGGGTGCGGGCAATTTTATAAGGGCCGACCAAAAGTCCATCCTAAATAAAGGCCAGGGTCAAAAGTACCCGGTCGACGAGCATGTTACGACTTGATAAGGCGAAAGATGTAAAAAAGTCATAAATTTACGGAAATTAAATTAATAGGAAGGTCATAGGTACACGATGTCACAGGGATTCAAACCATCCATTTCTTAATTAATTTTTACAAAAATCCTCAAAATTAATTTTAGTATTTTATATACAAATTTGTCATAAAACGTTCAATATTCGGTACACTCAGACGTACGGAAAATATTTTATTTTAGTTTTTTTAAATAGCAATTAAAATAAAATATTTGTTTCAACAAAAATAAAATATATATGTAATGATATATCACTAGAGAGGTGTGCAAACAAAATAAAATATCAATAACGTTTTTTTAAACACCCATTCATTCTTAAAGTCGTACGATACATTATAGTAAAACAAATAAATATAAATGTCCAACGATATTACCAATAAATATAACTATTAAAACTAACGTCCATGTCTCGTAGAACGTTGATAAATAGTCGGAGAGAAGTCAAAATATATATATAATATCAGGGCTAATGGGTTTTAGACTATATCAAACAATGAATGAAACTTGGTTAAAAATGGAAAATTGGAGAACGAAATGTGGTACATTACACACGACGTCTTGTTTCACTGTTATTTAAAATAGTTATTTGTTATGCAAGGAAAGTTGTATGACGCGAGTGTTGTTATTAAAACCTGAGCAAGCGAAGGATTCTAAGATTGAACCACGAGCAAATATCAACAATAATAAGAATAAGATATACCAACGGATTTATATTACATAAATATTGTATGACAAATCGCATAATTGAACGTGTTATTATGTTTTTTTTGTCGAAAGAAAAAATTAGGTGCACCACAGTCAATCGTCAAGTTCGAAGCGCGCAGATTTCTAAAGAGAAAGAAAGAAAGAAAGAAAGCCTTTCCGAGCTAGTGAGGTGAAAAGGATTTTGTCGAAAACATAATAATAATAATATGTGCCAGACAACCACACCAATTGCCTGGTCATAAACTAGGTATTTCCCTCTACTATGAGTATCAGAGCAATGAAATTCATTCTGAACCACTTCAAAAACACCCTAACCAGAACCAGTTCAGGAAAGTTTGTTTCCCAATTTGGTCTTATCGGGAATCGAACTCTGCACCTCTTCATCCAGCGCTCACAGCATAAAACGTTGGGCCATAAGATTTCTTATTGGAAAAATAAACGAGTAGTAAATTAAACGAGGGTGCTCCATGCAGAAAGCTTTTTGCTTCGACATTAGAAGAATCACATTTATGCAATTTTTACGGTATTAAATAAGTGAAATGTTTTGAAGTATGTTTGTTTTTTTCCACAACACAATTTACATTGAACTTCTAATAAATGTTACCTTTTTGAGTGACTTTCATGTGTTCATCTTGTGTTATAAAGCAAATAAACAAAAACGAGGGTCACCTTCCGACTTCCGTTGCTACGAATTGCGTTTTAATTAAATATTTACGAATGAAAAACCTTTGGTTAAATTTGGATGAATTCGTCCTTTAATATTTTCCATGGTCTAGAATTCTTAGCTTTTATCTTTCTTCGATGAGAACGAGTACATAACAGTACTACCTCCTTTACTACCTTCGTGGCCGGAATAAACATTTGTATGTACATTTATCTCGTGAGTTTGGGCGCAATTTGTGATTGTCTATGTGTGGGACCATGGCACTCACGATACAGGGTTTCCGTAGTGCGGGGCTAATGACAGTTGCTTTAGACTTTAGACCTTAATGGGGCACTTGCCACTGCGTCCGTCAACCTGAGACATAAGTTGACAAGTCTCACGTGCCTGTAATTTAATCAGCACCCTCACAATACTTCTTGGCGGCAAAAACGGGTAAGGTGGCAGTACTGCCATTCGCTAACTAAAACGTTTTTTAAATTTTTTTGAGACATCATAAAAAAATCAATATCCCTGTTTTGAATACTGACATTGTTTAATGATATTTCAGCTATACATCGATAAGCTTAGTTCCGATAAGTCGAACACGTTAACTAATTTTAACAGTTTTTAAAGGAGAATTTTGTGTTCTATCTTTTGCTATTTAAAAAGGATGTTTGACCATTTGTCACTTAGCCGCGTTGTAGTTAGTAGACGGCAAAGTACTTTCACAAGGACAAACACTTTCACAAGGAGCTCTACTGCTACGAAATAAATAAAATAAATAAATAAATAAATAAATAACGCACACACTCAACATAGCCCCGCACTAGGGAAACCCTGTGTCGCGGGTGCCATGGACACACGCATAGACAAACACAAATTACACCCAAACTCACGAGAGAAATAAAAGTTGGCCATACAAACATTTCTCCCGGCCCGGGAATCGAACCTGGGACCTCTTCGTGGCAGTCCGGCATGGTAACCGTTCGGCCACGGAGGCAGTTAAACTACTAAATGTATATTACTAAATGTATATTGTGATGTAAACCACTTTATACTGTCCTAAAGTCACATATCAACTCTAAAAAAACAGATGAGAATAGACAATGAATATTTGTAGAAATGCGGCTGTTTCGACGATTTTCAATAAAAATAGTAATAACTTTAGAACATTAATTTTAACACGGGCATCTGTTGTGACTCTCGCTAATATTTCTTGTCATCGTTGATCATTTTAAATAATTCCGACGATACATTTTATAAAAACAGACGTAATTCTATATAATTTTGAAGAAAAAATACATCAAAATATTTTTGTAAGTATTCTGCGTTCGGATCTTGACATTTATTTTGTTAGCTGAAGTATATAGGACGTTAATGTGCTCTATGATCGAAATGCTAATTATTCATATACTTCAGAGTTTATAAATCGATTCAAATACATAACGATAGTATAATAAAAAAACGTTTCAAGATTATATATATTATGATGATGGACGATGATGATATTTACAGTTTTTTTTAAGTTTTGTTTTGTTTTGCGACACACCTACAAATTGCACCCAAAACTCAAGACAGAAATAAATGTAAGCCTTACAAATATCCGGGACCTCTGCGTGGCAGACCAGTTGGTCTGGCAACCGTTCGGCCACGGAGGTGTTAATTTTCTTTCTTATTATAACCTGAATTAATTTCTTAAGTATTTTTTTCAACCAAACCGGATTATAATTATAAGATGTTTTTGATATATACATGTTCACAATTGGCCATTGCGTGACTTGGCCATTTCAAGAAATGAGCACATAAAGAATTGGACATTTGTCGGTATTAGTTATTTAAAGAACTATCTTTTCGAAGCACTAGAGCTCCTTGTGAAAGAGTTCGTCTAGGGAAGCAATACCATCTTATGTATTTCTGCCGCTAAAAAGTAATGTGAGGGTTGCTGCGTTTCGGTTTTGCAGGATAAGGGTGGTGAAACTACAAGCAAATGGGACTTGTCAACTTATGCCCCTCAGATCTTTATGATTTATAGTTCTGAGTGGCACTGCAATGGTAATCGACAGGCGTGTCGCTTACCACCAGGCGCACGACTTATTCGTCCCGTCACTTGGTCTTATAACAAAAAAATATCGAGTTCTTTGCCTTTCGCGATTGTTACACATTGAATGTGAAACATTTGTACAGGTTCCATGATCACGGCTGGAACGTTGGTTTGTTTGAAAAAACGAATATATACCGTTTCATAATAAAAAGTACTATCTACATCTAGAATACCTCAACCAGAGTAGCCTGGTGATGCAAGATGTACATGACGTAGGATATACGAATGACGTAAAAGCACTATTCCTCTTACAATAAAATAGTTAATTTTAAATATGTAAGCAAATTTTTAATACTGCCACCTTACCTATTTCTGCCGCCAAGTAGTAATGTGAGCATTACTGCATTCTGGTTTAAAAAGGTGATAAGGGTGCTGGTGAAATTACAGACACATAAGACTCGTCAACTTATGTCTCAGGGTGACGGGCGCATTGGGAGTACCCCGAAGATCTTTGCGATTTAAAGCTCCGAGTAGCACTGCAACTGTTAAAAACTGGACAGGCGTGTCGCTTACCACCAGGCGCAAGAATTGTTCATCCCAGAACTTGGTATTATAAAAAAAAAAGGAAATATAATTACAAAAATAAAAATTACGTATATGTAAAATTTTATAACCCTCCTATTTAAGCATAAAAATGTTATCAATTAATTTGATGAAAAGATGTAGCCTTATCACACCAACGGAGCGGTTTTACCTAGCAGCAGTTACGTTTAATACTTACAAATTTTTGACAATGCGGATTAAAGTGTAATCAGGGGTTCTGACGTCACTCTTACCTGTAACAAAAGCGAAACAATCATTAGTACCTGTTACAAGAACAGTAGACGTGTTGACCTTAATTTTAAAGCAATCGGTCACAAGGGCTTTCGTCTACAAACGATTAATTAATATTTGAGAAAGTGTCAGACTGGAAGCGGCAAATGACAAGTGTCAGATTAAGGTCAATATAAACTTCTGAAACTAAGAATAAGAAGATTAATTACTGCTTTACGTCATAGGCAAATACCGAAGTATATTTACGTAGATTTCAAGTAATACATATGAATAATTACCTCCCTCTGAAAGTCGGAAATTGTTAAAATTAAAAACAAAAAAGCAAAATTATCATATGTTTATTATAATTACATACAATTACGGTTCTCGAAGGCGCGAAGGTTTGAATCGAGGCGGATCGAAGGAATTTTTCATAATTTGCGCTCTTTGTATTAACAATTATACTACCGTAGAATTACACATGAAAAATATAGGACAAAGTACAATGCAATAAATCCGAAAGTTCAGAGTTCCTGAACCTCTTTCTATACATTCGAAATTATTCTGCCATTCTCTCAGGTGCTCTATTTCAATATTTGGTTGTAAGATCAGAAACAACCAATTATAGTTTCATATTTACAAGATGTTGATGCGGCGAAAGATCAGAGCAAATTATATGCTCCTATATGCAAATTATATTTTCCATATATATAATTATATATGGAAAAAATGGACGGCTGTTTTGTTTACTCCGTTTTGTTTATACACTTTTTTCTCCCAATTAGTAACAGTTATACGGAAAATACAATTGCCGTCTTCAAATATCCGTTACCACTAGTAAACAACGAGTAAAAAATGTGAACTGAAATTTCAAAAAGATGCTTTCTCTGCCAGGAATTTCGTTATTCAAAAACAAAGTTATATATGTAGAACAGAATAAGTGAAAGGTACAATGGCGGCCTTATCGCTAGACAGCGATATCTTTCAAGCAACGTTACAAATTATTGCGGAGTTACAGGCAGCTAAACGCTTTTGCCTGCTTTTTTAAATAATTTTTCAATGTCCATGCAAAACGAACTTCATTAGCGAAATCATCATTCAATCAAAATTTCATCGTCACTTGATATTATACAAAATAAAAATCATCTGAAATTAACGCGTGTTTGTTTTAGACAAGGCAGTATGTACTATAGAGCGACAATAGAAGTTGCTATTATAACATAGTTATTTTTACGCTACATAATTCCATGCAATTTTCGAAAGCGCGTTAACATTAATTTTAAAAAAACTTCAGTAAAACTCAATATATCTTTAACAAATCCAGTATGCGTAGGAGTGCATCTGTTTCAAATTAGCCCAGAATAAAATACAAATGATACGAAGAAATCATAAAGCGGAAGCAATGAAAGTATCAAAGCTGTCAGAGTTATCGCCTAACATACGTACAAAAAAAAGGCATACAGTCGAATTGAGAACCTCCTCCTTTTATTAAGTCGGTTAAAAATAAGAAAAAGGGAGTAAACCTCTATGCAAGTTCTTTTTAAATATATAGACTTGGTTTTCGCGATTGATTTTTATATACTATATACAGTCAGTTGTGACTATGTAAACTGCAAAGAGCCCAAAACGTTATTGTATTTAAAAAAATGTATTTTATAGTGCGTAATGTAATTTATAGTGCCCAAGGAGGCATCGCAACTAACGTAATCGACATTTTTAACCAAACTGAGTTATTAACATACATATTTGGGATCAGCGAAACGATCTCTACAACCCCCTCTAATCTTTTTTTTAAATTTCTTAGAGCGGTTACACGCGGGCTATTTTAAGCAGCGACGCAAACGTGCGATTGCCTCGATACAGCCGAAAAGAAAAGTAAAAAAAAAAAATAAGTGAAAAGTAGCCGTTAGTTTCAATTTTATGGGTTTTTAACAAAATCAGCGCAATTGACATAATTTTTTACGTGACAATAAAATTTTAGGTGCCAATATCGCGGACGTTACTGAAATTCAAATGCTTTGATCACTACAAGGAGAACAGTAGTATACACGAAAAAATATTTTTCCTAAACATTACGAAGGTTTTCGTAAGGGTAATATAGTCTCTTCCATTTTTTTCTTAATTAAAAAATGTAAAACCTTATGAATACAAGTATACATATTATGTACAGTTGTCAAGATTTCACTTTTTATTACTAATTTTGCTTCAAAAGATTGGCATTACTTTTAACCACATGCGAACCAGATGTTGGTTACTTTAAACTTTTATAAACGACACCTCATTAAAATGATTTAGTCTAAAGAACGTCGAAATATTAAAGTTAAAAATGAGTTTCATTTGTAATTTTTTAAGCCGTGGTGAATGTTGTGTAACATTAAATTTTGATACAATAAACATTTAAGGAAGTGACAGTATACGATGTATAATAATATGAAAATCAGTTAGTTAGTAGAAGTAGTAGTAGTGGTAATTATACATTTTAAACAACGAAGCTCATTAGATAAATAAAATTTGCATTGTATTGTAAAAATCTCAGCAATTTGCTGGTTTTCAAGCTTCACCGGGTAAATATTCGTCTCTGGAGACATTCATAAAAAAATAATAATAATAAATAAATATCAGAAAGCATCATGTACGTTTTTGAATTAATTTTTATTAAGGTCAATTTATTATTAATTAATAATAGAAATTAGAACAAATTAATATGTTTTAATTTATTCTAATTTCTATTATTAATCACGTACACTGTTCTGACCCCAAAGTAAGTAAGCAAAGCACTTCACAACAAACGATGATACCATAAACACGCAGACACGAGACAATATATACAAGTTAGATTTTCTACATTGATCCGGCCGGTGTTTGAGTCTGGGACCTCAGAAAAGGGGACACCATGACAGGTGTTCAAACCACTCGACCACAGAGGGTGTCAAGGTATTATAGTATGTAGAGACGGGAATGTAGAGTCCGAGGTTCCATTTTATTCCTACTAAAAATTCACAAATGCACGGAACTTACAAAATTTAAGTCTACCCTCAGTTAAGAAGCGACCCTTCTACCGCGCCCCTGTTAAAAAAATATAAGTCCTGTATTTCTATTAACAGTACTTGGGAATACACATGAATATGATTCAATAAATTTTTCCGTATTTAAATCGCGTTTTTTTGTTCTTTCAAACAAACAAACGTTTCGAGCCCTTTACAGGTCCCATGGTCACAGTTCAACCTTGACCATGGTACCTGCTTTACAACTAAACTGAATAATGCAGTCGATGCACGGTTCATCCGTGCCCATGGGACCTATAAAGGGACCGAAATGTTGGTTTGTTTGAAAAAACAAATATACGCGATTTAAATCCGGAAAAATACATTCATTTCCTGTAATATGAAATTATTTTGAAATACAATTTAAAATGATGTGACGTAGCCACTTTACATAAAGCATTGACGTGCGTAGACTCACCTTCGAGCTTTATTTGTTTCAAGAGGTTTGAGGTATTAAAAGTGATAAAGGATGAAAATGAAGTAGTTGGTAATCGTTCAAATCCCACCTTTACAGTCGTCATTAACGATGTTAAATCTTTGGGGCACATAATAAGTTTGTATTTACGTATAAAGCTTAATACTTGTAACGGTTAGAAAGGTTAATTTTTTATATGGATTATCATTTAGAAGATAATCCATATAAAAAAATTAATTGCCTCCATGCTGAAAAAGCATAACTGAAAAAGTTTTCACTGAAAAAAGTTGGAATTCTGCGAATGGCGTATTTAAAGTACTACGGAGTTTTTCAATGTACGCTCACAGGAAGCAAAATTTTGTTTAGTTCTCATTTCGTTTACATTAAAAAGATTCCAAAGTTAGGCAACACCTCCGTGTTACTCAGAAAGTCATTGAAAGATATAATAACATCCTCTTTATAATAAAAAGTGCCTCACGAATGAATAATGTGTGTGGTCATGTACACCCGACAGCACGTCCGTTCGTCTCGCCCCACTTCTTGACTTCATTTCTCAGTATGAAATTACAAATTTAATAATGCAGTCGACACTTACGTAGATTTACGGACGACATTTCCTACGTCCTGTCAAGCAAAAACTCCGCTTGAAAGACAATACAAAGTTTCCAATCTGACTTTGTCACATCATCATGTTAGCCTGTTAAAACCCGTTGCTGGGTATAAGTAGGCCTTATCTTTTGCAAGCCATCTCTATCGGTTCTGTACGAGTCTCATTCACAATCTTCCGACCACCCCAATGATATCATCCGACCATCTAGCGGGTAGTCTGCTTCGAGGACGTTTCGTTCCTACCGGGTACCACTCCGTGACCGCCTTGGTCCATCGGTCGTCGTCCCGCCTAGCAACATGTCTTTCCCATCGCTATTTTAGGCTCGCGATTCGCATACCGAAGTCTACGGCTTTTGTCGAATCAATTCTACATTTTTTTTCCACCAATGACAGAAGAGAAGATTATTTTTAATTTCTTGAATTCAAATGCATTGTGATAGTGAGTGATAGTTCATGATGACAACATGAAACTTATCGTGTAACGATCGTAACCTGCAGAACCGATTATCGTAAGATTACGGTAATTTTGTCGGATCGCAGGAGTAAGTTGGCAAAGTCCCTCGTCTGATCTGATCTAACCATTCGTAACACATGTAACACAAGCTCGCTGGGCCGTGTGACACTGGCAATTACTTTTTTAGCGAATTTAGGTTACCCGCAAACAATGTTGTTTGAGGACGGCCTAAATATAACGTAGGTGTAAATTGAGAACTGTCTTTCGGGGATTTTATGAGAGAATTGGTATTTTATTTTTAGCGTAGTATTGTCAGGTTATATGTACACCAACATGTATAGGTGTTACAAGCAAGTTACTTGTCATTCGATTGAAGAAAGATAATTAATTCCTTATGAGTAATAGAGCAATGGAATTTACTCCTGGGCACTATCCAGATCACAACCAATTTAGAAAAGTAAGAAATAGTAGCAAAAACACATCTAAACCATTTCAAACCCATTGACCTCTTTAATAATATGTATATATTAAAACTGAAGCTCTAAATGGAATTCATTCATTTATTCAATTTTTTTTATATTTGATTCCATTGACTGATACAAGAATAGTGAAATCGATATCAGTACTAAAACGCACGAACTGAGCAAAGTTTGTTAGCATCATTCATCGGCGCGCATAAATCTCTCTACAAAGCTGCGCGAGAGTCGATATTAAGCCCAATTAAGACACCGCTATTAGATCGTGAACGCACGGACTTGTTATAAGTCGTAATTACAAAGTTTTAAATAAATTGTACAATAATAAGTAACAAAAAGTTGTTATGAAATATGTGACTGATAGAAAGACAACAAGTAATTTTTAGGTAGGTGATAATGTGTAGAATGATAATGTGTGTTAGTTCTTCTTCTTTTTATAAACATGATAGGCTGTAGCAGAATATCAGCGGCGTTCTGAAACACTTCGCCATTGTGCTGAGCTACAGACCTTTTTAGCTCAAACCACCATTATTACTATACACTGTGTAGAGCTTATATTTATTTTTACTTATTAATGTGTGGAGATAAATAAACGATTTTATTGTTATTACTATTAGTTCCTAAATATTCATTTTCAAACATTGTTAACGATAATGTGAATATATATTTACAACTTCCTTATTTTTTAATTCCTTCCAGTTCAGTTTCGCAAGAGAATATCCCTTACGATACAGTGTTTAATCACTGTAAAGATATCAAGGTATACGGTACCTGAAATTTGGAATCGAGAAAGTGATTTTTACATTAGACATAACGAAGTCAGTTAAAAACGAGTGGGCTCCGTATTAGTTTGAGGTAAATATTTAACATTACAACACAAACACACAATTTCATTAAAAAAGTCGTAGTATTAGACAAACAGAACTATTGCAAAAAAAAAAAACAATACAACTGTTAGAATGCGAGTGATACAATAATAATTCCTATAGAATATACCGTTAATGTGATTATATTATGCAATAATCTTGTGTGTATCGTCTATCAGGAAGTGTAAATACAGTGCGTACGCGCAGGCTGACCTCTTTACCGAGTAAACAGACGAAAAATATTACGAGTTCTATGAAACCATAATTAATACGAAAGATACGAACGCCAAGGCGTATGTTTCTAATTGAAACTAAAGCTGGGAATGGTATTTGATTATCTTTACGCGATTTTTAGTATTTTGTTAAAAAACTTAATTTTATTTCGTTTTCTACTAGAATATAAGAGTTATTTTTATGTCAATTCTGATTCGGTGTTTGATTAGTATACTATTTTGCGTGTACTACAAAAAAAAACAGGCTACTACGTTAGGTTTACGAGGAGACAAATAGGAAATAGTTAATTGCCTCATATAGTTCAGATATACACAACTAAGAACGTTTGTTCTGCGGTAGTAACGTTTTTATGTAAACATATAAATAAGTCACTTACATATATATACTCGATGTAAGAGCGTAAAAATTTATTCAGCCAGCTGCTTAGCTGAATAATAAAAAAAAATATTGTGACCTGCTTTTTTTTATTGATTTAAAACAAAAGTGTGGTAGACATGTTTAAATAATTATCAACAACACTGTAATACTAAAAAAGTCCAAAAAGCAGCAACACTTGCTATGCTACAATATATATTTAGCAATAATGCTAAAATAATCAAAAACTTGAATACAATTGGATAATTAGATTGTAACAATAATGACATTGACATCTGATCTGTCAATATATTTTTATAGCATCGGCCATTAGTCCATTAGCCAAAAAAATATATAAACACACGTTCCGTTCCGTGTGATTCAGTTCCGTTTTACGTTAGATAGTATTAAAAATCTTTTAACGATTTTCTGGAAACTGCAGGTAAAAAAATCTGGGAAAACACGCTCACCCCATCCCATCTCCAGCAAGAGGATTGGCTCCGTAGCTGAGCTAGCGAAAATAATAAAAAGTAATAATTACTATGACCTACGACTACTTATTTACAACTTTTGGAGTCGAAACCCATGGCCAAATTATTAACGGAAATTAATAAACGGAACAACTCTTTTTGGAAATAGACACCAAAGAATTGTATCACGTCACTTTTCCCTTTTTAATTATTTCTAAATCTCATTCCTTTGTGAATTTATTTTTATCTCACTTTGTCTAACATTTCTAAATGCGTCTCAAAGTGGGTATTGTGTAGGTAGTAAACACAAAAGACAGGCGCATTCGACGAGGTGCAATAAACCTCGTAAGGGCGTTTATTATCTGTTTATATCAAGCGCTTGCGTATAATGTCTGATTCGGCGAAACTCTTTGTCTAAATCCAGTAAGATGCCGTGGATGGGGAAATTTTAACTATAGGAGCAGCGTTATATACAGGTATCTCCTCGAAGACGAAGGTATCTCCCTGTCAACAGTGCCATTTACGAGGTTTACAACTATAGTGAAGGAAAAACAAAAGTTTTTTCAGCTTCTGCGTATTTGAATGACAATAATATTTTATAGTAGTGTACCTGTTTCTCTCAGGTTGCTTCCATATTTGAAACAAATATTGTAAATGTTAAATATGTACAAATGATTGTTTACAAAGAGCAACCCCAAGAGATTCTTATTCATTTTTCTCAGAGGAATCTGCCTTACGAACGCGTAGTCGAGTTTAATCAATGCATGACGATTATATATAAAATTCCTTCAAAGCATAATCAACAAGTATGGAAATGCGAAAAATGTTGTATCGTAATTTTGTTATATTCGCAGGTACCATGACGGAGTCTTCTGCGTGAACATATTACATGCAAGAATATCCACCCTGTTTGTAAAACAGAAGTTAATTTTGTTTAAATAAGGCAACACATTTACTTTTAAATGAACAGAGGTCTGTTCATACAATCGTTTTTCGCCCGATGCTATAAAAGGTTATATGTAGGTTTATCGTTCGTGAGAATCACCAGCGAAATGCGTTCCGTGAACCATAAAGTTTACGTTTCCGTAGCTTTACTTCATAATGTTTCGGATGTCTACTTCGTTTTCTCGTAATTAATTGATATATGTGTAACTTATTTTCGTTTGGAGTTTCGAGAACGTCTTTTTTGGAGTTTTGATAATAAGGCGATGACAGCTCAGTCGGTCAGCGGTTGTTTCTCAGTTAAAAGATTCGAATTCCTGTGATGCCGTCACCGTACCTAAGTAACGTACATTTGTGAATTTTGAAAAGCAATACTGTTTGTTAATGGTAAAGGAAAACATCGTGATGAAGAGTGCACGTCGTAAAGTTTATATGAAAAACGTGTGAAGTCCGCAACCCATATTGGACTAGAGTGGCAGAGTATAGCCTACATCGTCTCTTTGGGGGAGATCAGTACCCGTACGGAACAGTGCAAATCTGCGAACCGGAATGGGAAAGGACATTAAATTTATCAATGTACATTTTATGCTATTTTAATTGAAATTAAGTATGAATTTGCTCCGAGATCGATCTCATCGCATGTCTCTTCGCGGCGTTGAAGAGCACGCTAGAGGATAACGAGGCGGGAGTCACCGACATACGACTGAATCCGCCGGCATACGCCGAGATCCACCGGTATGCACTATAATCCTCCAGTGTGCACCGGAGTCTGCCTGAATGCGCCGGGGACTTTTCGCCGCCATAGTCGCTAGTAGAACGGAATCAAATCCTGGCGACCGGCGGCATTTCGGCGTATGCCGCAGCATTCCAGCAGAATCTGCGGTATGTTGGCAGCCGCCCGTGGTATCGTAAGGGATATCCCTCATCAGCGGGCATAAAAGCGTGTATAAGAGTTTTCGTCACACGAAGACGTCGCGCATTTTAATTTGTGCATAGGAGAAGAGAACTAGCAACGCTATAAATGTTACTGAGTTAGTGTGTGTGATTCTCGTTAGTATTTCGGGTTTTCAATTGGTATGAATAATAATTTACGATTTCCAACAACGTTGATGAAAACTATGCAGTTTCCGTGAAACTGAACTAGATCGATGTGTGAAATGTAAATCTTATAAATAATGTTACTATGAATGCATTTCGAAGAAGATTGTGTTCAGTCAATTACAACATTATCAGAATGGAAAATCCAGAACGTGTTACCGATTTCGCTGATGGATATCTTTACAAGACAGATTTACAGAGCTTCAGTACTGATATTCTCAGAAGTTCACCATAACTCGACTGGAATCGTCGGAACGTTGAAAAATTAAACGCTCTTGTCGCCATCGAGGCCCCGACACATTTACGAAGGATGCCTCACTCAAATACAAAGACACTACCCGACATAACTTCTAAAAATTGCTTTTGTCAGACCCGCATTCGGAATTCCTATTAACAGGTCAATTATTCCGTACTCGTCTTATTGCGTTAAATAATAAGATAAAGCTTCAGTCGTCTTTTTCACAAAGACGTTTCAGTGACACGCATGCCTTAACTTTAATATAGGGCACACCTTTCTCTGAATCCAGTAATTGAGAGCCTCAATGTCATTCTAAGAACGTTACAGAAATATTAAAATTATGCGAAAGAAACGAACAAAATTAAAAAGACCTAATTAACGGTTAAAGACACTGAGTTATAATTAGAGCCGTGTTAATTTTGCGCGAAGAAATAGTGAAATTATAAATAGATGTTATGTTACATTGCAAAATACATGGCCGAGTTATGTCAGATTGTCACGTCGTCGCGGGCGCAGACGGCCAAGCAGATACTTTGTCCGAGTAGCAGACAACGAATATGTAATCACAGTAACAGAGAAATTTGGTATATTTCAGCTTGATGAGGCATGTTAAGGAATTTAATCTAAATACTTTTATTATTAAAAACAAAAGGTCCAAGTTTTAATCTCGTTTCAAGTTTGCGTACTAGGACAGAAATACCATGCGGATTATTAATGCCAACTATATGAAATGGTTAAAGGTCATCAGGCTACGAAACAGTGACGTAATAAACCACTCGCAAACTCAATTTTCTCCCTAACTGTTTGCCTGGAATATGAGGCAAATACGCAATTTCTATCAAAGGTCGTTCCAAATTAGGACTTTCATTAATTATGTTGACGTTTACATTAAAGGAAGCATATAATTAGATTTTTTTAGTCGTCTATATAAATTGACACACGAAAAGGTTTCTGGGAATTAATTTGTTCCAAAGACATTTCGGGTAATGTAGGTTAAACAGCTAATCAATTGCAATGAGAATCGATTGCTTTGAACATTGGGGTCGTTAGTATAAAATAATGTGACAGATAATCAGCCGTTATATGTTTTAAAATAGAGAATTCCCTTTGTGTTAACAAAGTAATGTTTATTTATTTATTTGTTTATCAGCTAAACACATACTAAACAAATGACAAGTAACCTAACCTCCGGTTAAAAAATCGACCACAAAAGTTATTCATCCGTACTTTGCCACCCATAGAGGTGGAATATTTTCTTGAAAATTAAATGGGACCATATCTGAGGCACCTTCTTTCCAACAAAAAAAGAATCATCAAAATTGGTTCACAAATGGCGAAGTCATCGCGTAACATACATACAAAAAAAACCCTACAGACGAATTGAGAACCTCCTCCTTTTTTGAAGTCGGTTAAAAAGTAATTATAATTACGCAACACAGACGACTAAGAAGCAGAAAAGGTTATTTGGGAGAAATCCCTTTATGGGATACGCTCGCCTTTGTACACTAACATTGTTAAAATTGGTCATTTGTTTTGTAATACAAAAAAGTATTTACACGCCCACATTACATATGATTACTTCCCAAAATAATTTACTAAACTGTTGTTGCCTAAAGTCAAGATCTATCCAGAAATGCGCTAAACCATGGAAGTTTTGTCAATCTTAAGCATTGAGGTAAATGCGGCGAAATCGTGCTATTTCTGTCACGGCACGTGCCCATATGTACTTAACAATTTAGTCGAAGTTAGTAACTGTGGGGGCTGTTCGCAAACTGCGTAACTTGAACGAAACCACGTGTCTCACTTGTTAATTTTAGCCCTTTCACACATTGCATGCAAAGGTTTCCCAATTTTTTTTAGCTATTTATAACGACTGCTCAATGTTTGTCTATAAAAAACTTTTCGTTTCCGACTTTTCAACAAGATCGTTTTTGACTCTTTATTAGACACCAAACACGTGCCCAAGCAAAGGCGTAATGGACAGAGGGCGCTTCAGTCGTTATGGCCTGATATTATATAGAGATCAAGTAACTAAATATAGGGGAAAACCACAAAAGGTGTTTACGTAGAAGGTGTGTTCCACAGTCACGTGAGTTTCCCTGCAAATACACCTACGCATTCAACATTTCTTCGGATTTTGATTCTTATTCTTTAAAGGCTAATATGTTGACCAATGAGCTTCCTTGCCTAGGTGAAATTGTATAACTATTTTAAAGTTAGCATATTGCCTTTGCCAAGATTTATCGGTAAAACAAATGAAAGTGACGTGAACCTACTTTCCTTCGTTGGTGTGAGCGTGTTCGCTTCCTAGTAGCTTTCGTTCTAAATTTGGGTTTCCGTTTTTAGGCTCCATTTTGTTGAAAAATGGCGAGGACGTGGAAAATTAAACACAGTGTTTAATTTTGTGTTCGTTTTCGTTATTATTCTTTTTTTTCTACAGATATAACCATAGGAAAAAAATATCTAAATATGTATCATCATCACTATCAACACATTTATATGTCTCACTGCTGGGCACGGATCTCCTCTCAGGCAGGTTTAGGCTGCTAACAGATTGACTGCATGTTTGCAGTCGATCTCAACTCATGCATGTCGTTGGTTCGGCTGCATGAAGTCGGTTTCGACTGCATGCAGTTAATGCGTGACGTCGCTATCAACTCTTCATGCAGTTGTGGTGTCGGCTGCATGAAGTTAATTACTTCGCGCATAACTGCAAACATGCAGTCAATTTGTTAGCAACCTTAGGCCATAGTCCGCCAATTTCCAATGCGGGCTGATGGGATTTCAGACGTTTTCCGTAGAGCGTTTTCCGGAGAATTTCAATTATGAGAAATATAACATTTGGGGAAGTATCTATCCAATTAACAGGCTAAAGCGAAAGAAAAATAGGATAAAAAATTCAAGTCATCAATTGACAAAGATAATTGTAATATTACATTTTTTGTTATTATATTTGCGTATTATGTATTTTAAGACGTATAAAGATCATTTAAATAAACAGATATAAATATTAGACAACATCACATAGATATGTTGCTTTAATTTCATAGTAAGTGACTAAAGCACTTGTGTTACGGAAATCGGAAACAACGATGATACCACAAACACCCACATCCAAGACAATATAGAAAACCTAAGTTTTTCTACATTAATCTGGGCCGAGACCTCATAGATGGTGACACTATAAAAACAGGTGTGCAAGCCACTCGACGACATAGGTCGCCAAAAACACTATGCTCGCGTTAATCATGAAAACAAATGAAATATCGCGACAAGTAGCGTCAGACCTACTTCCTTGGTTTGTTTCATTACTGAACTGACTTAGTTCCGATTTCTTCCATCCGTATGTTAGGAGTACGTAAGCAGATCAAACAGTCGTAAAAATAATGACACGTTTGTTTTGTACGTAAAAGTGTTTTATGGACTTTCGTCCTCCTTTTAAACAACGTGATAGTGTTTTGTAAAGTGTTTAATATGTGTTTAACGATTCAATTGTAGACCATTCTCTTAATATGCGAATTTTTAACACTACATCTGACTCTATCTGAGTCAGTGAAAATGTTCGTCCAGGAGAGTTTTTCTTTTATTACGCCAAGTGACGGGACCGACAAGTCGTGCGCCTAGTGGCAGTGCCACTCGTAGCTTTAAATCGCAAAACTTTGAGGGACAATGCCACTGCGCCCGCCACCCTGAGACATATGTTGACAAGTCCTATGTGCCTGTAATTTCACCAGCAATCCTTAACTCTCAAAACCGGAACGCGGAAGTACTGTAACTAGTTTTGTTTCTACTGTCAAGTAGTAATGTGCTCATTTGAATGGTGCTCGTGAAACTTCAGGAACATGGGACTTTTTTTAATATTCAAGTGGCAGGACGAACTAGTCGTGCGCCTGGGGTTAAGTAAGACGCCTGTCCATAACAGTTGTAGTGCCACTCAGAGCTTTAAACGG
Source organism: Hyposmocoma kahamanoa (assembly GCF_003589595.1). NCBI lineage: Eukaryota > Metazoa > Arthropoda > Insecta > Lepidoptera > Cosmopterigidae > Hyposmocoma > Hyposmocoma kahamanoa. The sequence goes on from NW_020654810.1 coordinate 19,975,265, forward strand.
CAAAGCTCTCAGGGGCACTGCCATTACACCCGTCACCCTGAGACATAAGTTAATAACATATGTTTGTTATTCAAATCCGGAACGCAGTAATGCTCACATTACTGTTTGACGGCAGAAATTGGAAAGGTGGTAGTACTTCCCTGGAGAAACTCTTTAGCTAGGAGCTCTACTGCTATTATATGTAGGACTAATCAACTTTAAAGCCTAAGGGTGACGGGCGCAATGGCTGTGCCCCCCTCAGATTTTTGTGATTGAATGGCACTGCAACTGTTATGGGTAGGCGTGCCATTTACCAGCAAGCGTATCACTTGTTTGTTCCGACACTTGATATCACAAAAAAGCGTATTTTAGGTCCTAGGTTCGATTCCCGGGCAGGGAGAAATATTTGTATAGCCTACTAGATTTATTTCTCCCGTGAATTTGGGTGTAATTTATGGTTGTCTATGTGTGTGTCCATGGCACCCGCGGCACACATCCAGATGCGGCCTAAAAATTATTTGATGTCCACATCACGAAGTGACAGACGACCTCAGCCGTACGTGTCGGTCACCACTCCATCATTCTCGTAGTCTACCGATCTCGGTCCGTCCTGTCTATGTATCCTGCCCATTTCCATTCTCAGATTCAGATTTTAAGTTATTTAAAACGTAATGTAACCAACAGTCTATAATTAATGTCAGCAATCTCGCTTTGCTTTCTCCATTAACGGAGGAAGCGTAACAAGATCAAAAAATGAATGCCAGGATCGTCGAAAGTGGGAGGACATACACCCACGCCACTAGAAGACATGACGATATGTATGAATGTGTACAATGATTTTGATTTGGGAGTGGTATATGATACCCATTGATATTTGCGGTTCTAAGGATGCTAAAGCGGTCTCGGTTTTAAATCCCTTGCAGAAGAGGGTTTTGCTCAGATAGAAACTCTACCACTAAAACATAAGAGTGAAATTATCAAACTGCAAACACTGTTAACACTTTTCCGTCATACAACAACTTATTTTTAAAAATGTTATTTACGAAGTTATATAAATGATAAATTTAGACAATCCTCTAAAATAAGCTTGACCTATTAAATTGCAGCTCAAATTACTCTTGTTAGTTTAATGTAACACATAGTCATAAAATTACGCTGTTCGTGATAAAAACACTTATGCTTTTGGCAGATCGTTACACAGACATAATTATGAGTAATAAGTTTTGGTCTAACTACAGCCTAGAATAGATTTTAGTAGAACGACGAAATATACTGGTTTTAAAATTGTGATTCACCGTTAGAAATCATTGTTGCTGTTTAATAATGAAATTTTTATTATAAAGAGCTTGTGCAATAGCATCTTTAATTATTTCTTCTTTTATAAAATTTACTTTTATTTCTTTTTATGACACCAAGTGACAGGACGAACAAGTCATGCGCCCGTTGGTAAGCGACACGCCTGCCCATAACAGTTCCAGGGCCACTCAAAGCTGTACATCGTAAATATCAGAGTGCACTTCCACTGCGCCCGTGACTCTGAGGCATAAGTTGACAAGTCCCATGTGCATGTAATTTCTCTAGCACCCTTACCCTTACCTTACCCCTCAAAACTGGAACACAATAAAATAAAGCTCACGTTTCACGTTAAGGTTCACGTGCTTGGCGGCAAAAATAGGTAAGATAGCAGTACTTCGCTGGACGAACTCTTTTACAAGGAGCTCTACTGCTTCTAAACACCGGTACATGACAGTTTGAGTATCTACACTTCTAATGCAGTTAATTGAATCCATATATGCTGTGTAAGAGTACATAAATCTGGTACCGAATCTTATTAACCTCTAGACAGGCGCCGGCGCAACATAACAAACACGCTAATTCCAAAGTCATGCGCGAATCCACAACAGTTTTGTATACGAGTTATATAACTATTGAAGAAATTAGTTTATAGATACGCTACAATTTTTTTTTTCTTTGATTCAATCTTAGATGTCAAAAAGCCGCTAGCGATCGCGATTAGTGGAGAAAGGGAAGTGAGGCCTTTGCCCTGAAGTGAGATAAAACAGCTGACAAACAGAAAATGAAAAAATATTTAACGACCTCAGTGGCTCAACGATTTTCACTATGGGCGCTGAATGAGGAGGTACCGGGTTAGTTTCCTGGTAGGATCAATTTGGGAATTTTTTAACTGGTCTAGGTGTTATGGGCTTCGAAGTAAATTCCGTTGTTCTGGTCCTCATAGTACAGCGAATTACTTAGTATGAGATCAGATAGATGGTGTAGTTATCTGGCATGTTATTATTATTAATGGAATTTCTGAATTAAAAATAAATTAACAGATTTTATAAAAGATGGCATGTCTATACATGTTTTGGAGGAAGCCATTAAAACAGAAAAAAGCAAACAAAGGAGAAACAGGTCGATGCGTTAATGATCGCTTCAGTGATCTTATTTTAGTTCGGCGCCGCTTACGAAGTTTACGGGCTTGAAACTGAGTTACGTGAAGAAGACGTCATGTCGTAGCTAAGATTTAGGAGTCATTTAGTAGCAGTAGAGCTCCTTGTGAAATAATTCGTTCACAGAAGTACTGCCACCTTACCTATTTCTGCCACCAAGTAGTAATGCTCTAATTACTGAGCTTCAGTTTTGAAAGATAAGGATGCTGGTGAAACTACAGGTTCATGGGACTTTTCAACTTATGTCTCACGGTGACAGTGCTCCTCGGATCTTTGCCATTCAAAGCTTTCAACGGTACTGTAACTGCTATGGATAGGCGTGTCGCTTACGATCAGGCGAACGACTTATTCGCCCGTCAGTTAGTATCATAAAAAAAGGTGAGAGTAAATGGATTTTGGACAATATGTGAATAATTAAGTACGCAAAGAGATGGTTAAAAGGCTTTTAAATATTTATATCTGTTATGCTACTAACCGCAGGTATCTTTACACCTTCCTGTAGGGCTAGCACGACTGGGCGCGATTTGCGCGAAAGCGACATAAAGCGCGATATCTCGCGCATTAGCATTATGTTTCTTTATGTCGCACCCTGTCGTTCTCGCTCTACTGGTAGTTTGTGGAATCCATCTCGTAGAGGCACAAGAATAGTAATAGCAAATCCTAGTGTTTTTTAACACCAAAAACCAGCCAACCATACCAATAACCTGGCCTCAAAGTATGAGTACCAGAGTAACGAATTTTTTTTAATGAATAACAGACAGACACTATCCACAATCTCACCTGACATCAAGCAACGATGTGACGGACGATGGTACGCGTTTGTCTAAACAATGCCTGTTTACTATAGCCTTGAATAGTTCCAAACTGTATTTTTCGGGAAACACATGTTAGTAGACAGATTATTCAATTCCTTTGCCGTACGCTTAAGAAAGGAAGAAGCAAAGCGACATAAGGATGGAGTGTTCCTGACCTTCTAGTCGATTGAAGGAGGAACGGTGAGGGTCGAACAAATTGAAAAGTTCCTGCGCACACTCCCCGAAATGTATCCGATAGAAAACCGACAAGCAGGCCACTTTTCTGTGACGGTCGAGTTTTGCAGCTTCGACTCCAGAAGAAAGTTGTTGTTAATAAGTTTCTTTGCTCTCCGAGATTAACCTAGATCACTCAAGCCACACCACTTCTCGGTTTCTACATATTTTTTTTGTTTATAACATACATCGCTTATAATAAGTGAAAAAACATAAAACGGTGTCGCATAAACCTATTACAGATTTTTCTCTATACACCACTGCATATTGTTAGTAATAAACACAAAGAAGTACACAGGGTAAGAAGATATTCCGCTCCCTCCGACCCGATCAACGGGTTACATTCGGCACTTGCATGTATGATGAAACTATTCTTTCTGTCTGTGTTTAATTTTTCAATATTTAGTCTACTTATATTTTTTAGTAACTTTAGAGTGAAATAATTTAGGATTAGGTTATTTATTTTCAAACGTTAGTCTTTATAGTAAGGTAAGTATAACAATATTATTATTAGTTATATTATAGACAACTTACAAAATCACTTTAAGTATACAACGAAATAATTACTTCATCTCTATGTCACGAATCTTAAAGATGTTTATTTACATAAATTCTGATAACAAAAATACTTAAAAGAGGATGTTATGTTATGTCTCGCTGAAAGTGTTTAATTATAATTAAAAGAAAGAAAGAAAGAAAGATCTTTCTTTCTTTCTTTCTTTTCTTTTTGGTTTTTTTCTTTATGGTTACAAAATAGTTTATTTGGTAACCATAATACAAATGAACGTAAAAATTAAAATTAAAACGACCTTGTTTAAAAATTTCAAACTAACATTATATTTTTGTTTCCATTGCCACATGCGTAAAGCTTGATTACACTGCACTGAAGGCGACTGCGAAAAACTCAAGTGCTATAGGACAAACTCCTTAGTACAGATAGGTTCCATACTTTTTTGTTTCGTAGAATATTCATCAACTTCAAAGTTATTAATGGCATCTGGCATTTATGGCAGCTATTCATTTTGATAGGTTTAACTATAGAGTGAGATTTTTTTTGAAACATATTGTTAAGTTTTATACCTTTATTTTACCGCATATAGCTCAATATTGTCTGTTTTTTGTGAAATGTTTACTTAATAGGTAATTTACGTCTATTATAAGAAAGCACTATTTGCATAATGTGGATTATTCCACTTATGGAGAGCCAAAAAACCAACGAAACACACCGATAACCTGGTCTCAAACTATGAACACCAGAGCAACGAAATTCTTCCTGGCCACTCAGACCAGTCGTCGGTTTCAAAATTAGTCAGTGTTAGAGACGACTTATTTAATTTAAAAATTCCCCATTAATATTAATATAATAATCCCTATGTTTTATTTTCGCTGTCATGTCAGATTAAGGACCCGGGGGGTCGATATAGACCATTTTGAAACAGCTGTACCTTTACCACGCGTATATTAATTTTACTTACCTATCACAAAAACAACATTCAATACAAATGTTTTACGTGGACACTCAAGACACTATGAACTCATAGTAGAGGCAATTGAAGCTTTCTTTAGTTTGTACTATATTTAAGGCAATGCACCAAAAATATAATAAAAGGAAGGATCACGTTCATTATTACAGGTATTTATTAAAAAATAGTTAGAAATGTACGCCGAATATTAAGAATTGAAAGGGCGTTGGCGAGGAAAACAATCACTTGCAATTTTGGCCTTGTGGCTCTAGGTGCTTCCAAAAGTTATTAATGACTTCCTACCACGCATCAAACGTTAATTAATTAACTGTATTAAGTAATCGGATAATAAAACACGCTATATAAATATAAACTGATTGTTTTTGTTTTGATACAAAGACATCGCAATGTATGTACGAAAAATTTCCATTATATAATTGTAGACATGTTTCTAAACAAGCTATGATTTTGAAATTTAGAATTTTCGGTTTTCATCTTTATTAACCTATTTATGCGTCCCATAGCTGGGTACGGATCTCCACTCAGGCCAGCGTTCAGGTGATTCTGGCCTAATGCGGGTTGGGGACATCATACATTTTCCGAGGGTTGTGAATCTTTTTCTACGTGCTGGCTTCATCACGATGTTTTCTTACACCGTAAAACTCATGGTAAGTTTCAAATTACATTTCGCACATAAATTCCGAGAAACCCCGGACTCACGGACAGTGCTAATACTAGAAGTACCATTAATGTAACTTCTTTCGGCTTAGCTAAGAGAACTTCATTCAGGATAGTTACAACATTACATAGCTTATGTTTTGAAAGGAATCACCCATCTCCACAGATGTTGTATGTACATGGTTAAAAATACATAATTATGTACAAATACTTGTTCAGAGTCGAAGTACGCTTCTCTGAAATCACGTACTTATCTGTTTTACAGCCGTTCGCACTGTATAACAGTGATGATATACAAACAACAACTATGCAGGAAAACACTTTAAAATTGAATTTGAGATTTAAAATTGAATTTGTACATATGTTTACGTTTTTATTTGTCTTATGAAATCGAATTAGCACGAGTCACTTAGATAATTCAAACAGAAATACTCATTGTTAAATGTTTACTCATAGAGCGCATGGCCGTGTGTGTAACCACACACAGCTGATTTTAGCAGTACGTATGTAGCGATTCAGAGGCGATGCAGTAGCTAAGCGTCTTACCTAACCTTTACACAAACACGCGACATAAGCTTGACTTGTTGTAAATATGAAATAAATAAATAAACGCAGCGATACAATTGCGTTTCTAACACGTTCGTCGCGCAGGCTAGAATTTTCAAAAATGTTCCAAAAATCACATTGGTTTATATAACTGTTTTTGGTTTCATATGTATGTCAGTTTTTCCAGATATTTGATTATTTGGCTCTAGTTTGGAATTGTTTTTAGTGACTGGCATTTCAACCCGGCGTGGCTTTTAGGCCGCCGGTCACAATGCCTTTTACCAAAAACTGACATACGTCTATGTTTTCAATTTAAAACATATTTCACATTAATCATTTTTGCTTACGTTGTAATTTTTTATTTCAATTAAAGTGATTTTTTTAATCCTAAAAACCAAGTAACAATAGAAGTTCATTAGGGCCGCGCCGGATGTTATATGGCTAAACACGTGGCGTTTGCCACCTGCGGCATCGCCAAGTTAGATATGTCGTGTCGGTCATTTTGATCCCCCACTGCCCCAATAGGTAGATGAGCTGCCGGTTATTTTGGCCTACCACGGCGATGAACGTGTTTTTTTTTAACGCACACACTCAGCATTTAATGATTCAACATAAATAAGCGACTGCACCAGTCGCCTGTTTGCGTCGATGCAACCGTCTATAAGTCGCTAGTGTCGCAATGCAATCGCGCGTTTCACAAACACACGTTTGTATCGCCGCTAAAAGTCACATGTGTAACCGCTCTTAAATTCTTATGTATCTCAACTTCAAAGTGTATTGTACGTCTTTAAAGTGCAAAGACAAAAGCGGATTTCCTTGTATTTTTGTATAAACGAAGAAACTAAAGGATGTGGTTTTACATTACTTGCATTAGCGATGCATTAAAACAAAAATCCAGTTTGAGAAAACATTGAACAAATTTCAAAAATTTTAAAAGTTTTAACACGTTGTTAAAATAAAAATGAAAATTGTATGCGTAAAAAACATTTGAGTCCATGTAAGTGGGTTCTCAAAAACAAAATTACATTCCAAGAATGCTTTTCAAACATGTTTAACATTTTTTTTTCTTAATGCCAAGTACTGGTTATTATATTTTCAAGATTTGTTTTGATAGGGAAAAGTCGTAAAAGGTCACTGAATCGTAATCTGAAAACATTTACTACAATGGGAAAGCATTTAACTCAAGTTTATTGCCTCCGCAAAACAAACATGTCTTATTCAAAACATAGCACGCCAAACAATATGAATTTGCAAACAAGGTACAACGTTGCAAACTTATTAAAACAATTCAAATCGGCGATCCTGTACCACGTTAAACGGGCATTTGCAGAAAAAAAAATTGTTTTTTCATTTGTCTACGTGATCGTGTAAGTTGGTAGCACCCTGTGAAAGCAATGAACTCGTAATATTTTTACCTGTGGATATAAAAACGAATATCTCATATGTTCAAAGAAGCTATTGGAAATACGTATGTACATTGGAATCGCACCTTTGAAGCTCAAGATTCGGAAAAAGTTCAGTTCAATTTGCTTAAATTTGTTTTCTCGGAAATCAGAGGTAATAAATATATTTTTAGAGTTTAGAGATGTTTAAAAATAATTCTCTATATTTTTGCACTCACTTTAACTTCTTCGACTTCGCAGAAAAATTTATATTAAACCTTAAATAAATTTCTTTTTTATTTTTAGTTTGCTATACTAGACTTTTATTTTTTGTTAATCGACTTCAAAAAATGAGGTTCTCAATTCGAAATCATATTTTTTGTGCATGTTACGCAATTATTCCGACATTTGTGAATCGATTTCGATGACTCTTTTTTTCTTCGAAAGGGGGTACGTCATTAGTGGTCCTATTCAAATTCGAAGTAAATATCTCACTTCTAAGTGTGGCAAATTGGGGGATGAATCCGGTTTATCGGATTTCATTCACTTTCAACGGAAACGAACGGAAACTCGGCTAACGAGCCGATACCAATAAAACTTGGCAAATAGATGTAACGAACCACCACAGCGATGGCGGTTAAGCAATTTTTTGACGTCGATGTTTCTTTTTTTTTAAGTTTCATTTGTATTTCAATTTTTTTTATATTGAGTTGTTTCCGAACTTTACCGTTGTTTTTGCAGGCTATTTTCATTTATATTTAGTACAGAACATTATAGTTCAATAATGTAATCAGACATGATTACAATCACATTTCATTTTAATATAATTATGTACTATTCTAATAAATGCTAGTGAACTAATAAATAATAATAATACATATTTTTTCTATTTTGTTTTATTCACAAGTAGAAAGTTTACAAAAAGAAACACTAAACAGCGAATAAAAACCATTAAAAGATTTATGTGTCGCTGCCATCACATGGTATCTATCAGGCGTCTAAAAAAAAGAATTAATATCTAATGTATTAACGAATTAAACTTAAAACTATTAAATTTCATAAATGTACTGATTTTACAATTGTTTTATATAAAAAAATATGTTATAAAAATAGCTCTCAATTTACGTTACAAAATAAAACACTGAAATAAATAATCTATTCAAAACAAACCTATTATTAAGTAGACTTAGTTACCTTTTATTACATTTGTAGACGATTTTAAATCAATTCGATGTTTTATACATTTTATATCAAAATATTTATTCACTGAACAGGACAAAATACCCGACTTCAATACCAGGGTCCGGACTAAATTAATTATATAAAAGTGGGTCCCCGCGACAGGATGCCCAAAATGTAAGCAGCGTTCCTCTTTAAGCTTACAAAGAGGAAAATCTGTATATGGTTATGCTGATGTTTAATAATATTTATTTATTCGATCGGGGAAAAGCAATAACTTTATAACAATTAATAAAAACATGTTGGGCAGGGTAGCTGCTATTAAGTTTGGTACGATATTACTGAAAGATTGGGCATTGATGAAATTAGAACTCGATATCCTAGAAATACAAGAAATACAATAGAAATACGGCCCAAACAATACATTTATAATTTTACAATAGAACGATATTTGAATTAGCACCCAAATCATTTCATAAATTACCGGATGCTGTAAAAGAAGTAAATTGTAGACAATTTAGCAGCAGTAAAGTTCCTTGTGAAAGAGTTCGTCCAGGGAAGATGTACCATTATGTACTTTGACTAAAATTGACGTATCAAAACATTCTAACAAAAGTTCTAATAAAATGACCTTTAACGCTCGTGTATCCAATAACCATCGTTATGTAGATAATCACATCTGCATTTATCGATAAAAGCCTTCGGACAGTAACAGGGTAACTGCTTTTTATAGAATCATCTGATATGCCATATACTGCCTATGCCATATACCTAGAATCTTATTATAGGAACGTCGAGTTTATATTGGCAGGATAAAAAATAATGGTTAATGATAAATAATTCCTTTGAAAAAAACTGATTTCATACAAGTTAAAGGCACATGGGACTTGTCAATTTATTTCTCAGGGTGACGGGCGCAGTGGCAGTGCCCCTCAGATCTTTGCAATTTAAAGCTCTGAGTGGCACTGCAACTACTATGGATAGGTATGTGTATGTAGCTTACCATCAGGCGCACGACTTTGTTCATCTCGTCGCTTAATATTTCAAAAAAATGTAATTGTAATTGTAAAAAAGAACAAAAATTTGTTCAGACAATAAGATTACTGATGATAAGGTATATATTACCAAATTTAAATGTAAAATTTCATGGTGTTCCTTTAAATTAAAATGCTATGTTACTTATAAAGAAATAAAACTTCACATTTGGTCGGTTCAATACCTGGATGGGGCAAGCAATTTTTTTAGTGTTTGAGCGCAATATTACTTATTTTATAAAATAAAATAACATCTTCATGAAGCCAAATACTATCCACAATATTTAGAGTACTTTCCCTTCGTGTACCATAAGCCCTGAGACGCTCTGTATGTATGTATCTGATAAATGAACTCGAAAAGAACATTTTTTTATGATTCAAATTCATATTAAAGTAAAATGAACAAAACAGTAACTACAATGTGTTAACATATCAAGAAACGAATTATGTTATAGAAATTTCAGATATATTTGTCTCCCAACGAATTTTCTTTCCGAAGCACATGTCGAGAACTTGCTACATACACATTGTTTGAAGGAAAAGAAAGGCGCAAAAATAGCCCCTAATAGAAGTTATATCTCATGTTATACTAATAAATTATTGCAAATTCATCTCTTAAATAAGCAAACTGTCCCTAACTAGGCGCAATAACGGAACCGTGACAAATTTAAGTTGCTCCCCCTGTCTTCTATAAATGAATCTCGCAGCAGGGTTATTAAAATATTGGTCGGTCAGGCTAAATTTAGCTTCCAAAACAATGTACCGTGTTGGGGAATAATTTATAGCCCCCGTTGACAAAGCTTTGTTGGGTGAGGGAACGTTTAAATTTGAAAACAATGAAATCACCGAAGTTTAAGATTAATTTGTATATATGAATAAAATAATTACAATTTTACGATATTAGTAATGATTACATAAAAAATATTATTTGTAAGTTGTAATAATGTAAATTACATTTACTATATCAATGCAGTAGTTTTCGTAGCAGTAGAACTCCTTGTGAAAGGGTCCGTCCAAGAGAGTACGCATTAGTGCGTTGTGCTTTTAAAGGGTAAGGTTGTTGGTGAAATTACAGGCACATGGGACTTGTCAACTTATGTCTCAAGGTGATGGGAGCAGTGGTGGCGCCCCTCAGATCATTGCGATCTAAAGCTCTGAGTGGCATTGCAACTGGTTTGGACAGGCGTGTCGCTTATCACTACGCACACGAATTGTTCGTCCTATCATTTGGTATCATAAAAAAAGTGGTATCTACATCTAGAATACCTCACCCACGACAGCCTGGTGATGTTTACATGACGTAGGAGATACATACGAATGACGTTAAAGCATTATTCCTCTTACAATAAAATAGTTAATTTTAAATGTGTAAGCAAGTTATTAATACTGCCACCTAATCTATTTCTGCCGCCAAGTAGTAAAGTGAGCTTTACTGCATTCCGGTCGGTCATATTGGATGTATAATTTTATTTATTTAAGTGTACTCTTTTGGAGTACTTACTATTAAAATGATACTCAATATTTACGTGCTATTTAAGTAATATCATCCCAAACGACAAATACCCGGAATAAGAAAAAAAATTCTAAACCGTATACTGTCAACTACAACAATAACATTACGTCTCAACAAGAAGGTTCGAGACGTAACTCTATTCGTACCACGTGAACTACTAAGTATTAACTCCATTCGTAACCTTTTTTTCTCCAGAAACGTGTAGTTCCTTCAGAATATATATAGGTATATCCTACACGTTTCTGACGCACGTGGAGGAAGGATTCAGTATCTGGGCACGTGAAATGAGGTATCTATTTTCTTGTAGCCACGCGTCATACGTAAGGGGAATCTAGTACCGTTGTATGTCTCCGCTCTGTATAAATCAGACAGAGTTTACTCTTTAAGAATATGACTGTATATGGAAAAAATATTGATTAATAATATTTCACCTTTCACGAAACCTACTTATATTATAATATAAATTCACACAGTCGCTTTACGAGGATAATAAAATTGCTTCTTTATTTTTAAAAAGGCTTGGTAATTAGGTTACTCAGGGTTATTTGATTTCACCAGCATACTTAGCAAGAGTTCGAAATTCAAAATTAAATCTTTTCCGAGTTGTGGATTTCATCTCGAAACTGGTGTCAAAGGATAACAATTCTTCTGCATCCATAGCAGAACAACCATCTTTTGTATACATTTGAAAGACCTTAGGTGTAGGCAGGATCGTATACTAAGGTGTTTATTTGGGATTGGTCCTTAAATTTTATATTATCCTACCTTTTATGCTACCAAATTTTTATCAGCTTTAGTACTGGTGGTTTTAAAATTTACCGCCTTCGAAAATTATGACAAAAAGTATTTTGTTCTCAGGGTGGCGGGCACAATGGCAGTGCCCCTAAGATTTTTGCGAAAAGTCTGAGTAGCATTGCAACAGGCGTTTTTCTTATCACCAGGCGCACAACTTGTTCGTCGCGTCAGTATTACTTGGTGTTATAAAAAAATTAGATTTGTTAGAAAGTGCATGCATTTTTTTAACAATAATCGTCTTTGTTCATATGCATCTGCGAATTCGGAAGAAAACAAGGGCTTTCCATAATAATTTCCAAGCCATCCACAGGATGGAACAAACAAATCTTATGTATTCTGAGAAGTCAAGAGTGAAATGACAAGATATTGTTTAAAATTACATTCGTATAAGCCAAGTGTTCACAATAACGGCTGTAAGCGGCACGTTAAATTAATAAAGTGTCAGTAAGTGTGAATACGAGGATTGTTGTAGAAATAAAAGGTGTTTCAAAATGAATAAAAGATTTTAAAATCGCGTTGAAATCAGAAAGACTGTTATATATTGTATACCTTCAAAGATGCATATTGTTTGTTCATTATTTTTAAAAAAATATACAGGGTTTTTTGTAAAATACTAACAACCTCGCATTACTGTATTACAAACATCACAAATAAATATATAAACATTATTACGTTTTGCTCTCATCCCAAAGCACTTGTGTTATGGAAATTGGAAACAACGACGATACCACAACAACCCAGACGTGAGTCTGGATTTTTGAGAGAGAGAAAGAGAGAGAAAGAGAGAGGGAGAGAGAGAGAGAGAGAGAGAGAGAGAGAGAGAAACTCTGTGGGGTAACAAAAAAAGCGCTTCTGTAAATACCCGTCTGATGTGTGATGCAAAACACAGGAACGGGAATGGGGGTCGTCAGAGAGAATTTTTTAACACACACTCATTCATAGTCCGCACTCACAAATATTAGTGTTTTACATATAATTCTGTATACCAATCTAGTTTCATCACAATGAAGATATAAAGCCTATTTCAGAAATAAGATTCCTGAAAACTGTACAAAGTCACGGTACATTTCCACCAGAAGTAGTTTTACAAAAAGTTATCTACAATATTTCTCTTTTCTCAATTTGTAAATTTACTATCACGTTTATAAAGAGCATGCGTTTGTTTACAAGTTCCGAAGGAAAAAGAGGTTATGAAATTTCTTATTTAAGACGGATTATCCTTAGGAAATCGGTAGAACTAAACAAAGATCAAACGACGATAGACGAATTCATTCACCCCAGTTTAGTCTAACTATCGCAATTTAGAACACCCAAACACAGGAAAAGAAACCGAGCATTGTGTTAGGAAATTATTAACTAACTAAATATTACTTTACGTTGATATAACCCAACTTTGCTTCCGTAAAAATTTTCGTCATAATTATTGTGTAATTTTATGACCGCATATGGGTATCTTATGTGGTTGTTATGTAAACGATATTTAGATAAAGCGTATAGTGTTATTTATGCCTTTTGGGGCATTATATTTTTAGCTAAATTTTGATGTTGAAACCGTGTATATTTATACACTTTGTTCTTAATTGATGAATACACCATATAATATGACGTTTAAACAACAAATCAAAATTAATCAAAAACAACCACAGAAATTTGTAATGTTTGCTCAGGTGGGAGAATGGTAGCTCCGGGCTGCCAAACAGTCGATGGTTCTTATTAATTCAAAATCTCTCGAAACAATTTAAATATTCTGATAAAACATCATGATATATTGATATTCAATAAAAGAAAAATAATTTATAATATAGTAACACAGTTTATAAACTTAGCGATTTATGGTTTGTAACACAATGTTCATTAAATTAACCTTAACCTTTCCATGATACAATAATACGGCACTCCATTACAGAAGCACAATCCTCTTAGTAGCGTACATACGTCATCAGGCAGAATGACGTCGCGCCCTCCTACCAAGTTACTTTACACCCTATTGTTATCGTGTTATCTTATTGTCTCGCTGCCTGTTGTTATGAAATTCGTATCTACGTATGTACATACATGTGTACACCTTCCTTTTTACTAATAGCATATTTTAAATGTATTGCGAATGCTTGGAAGTGCTTAATATCAGGTGCAATAAGAACTATGATCGAATATAACGACTCTTTGAAAATGTCAACATAGATTCGGCAAATGGTAAGTCGACGTAGATACAATGGGCAGTCCTAACATATTCGATGACATATATGAACTAATATGTCATTTAAAACGGGCGGCGCGTGGGGCGCGTTTTTTTTAATAAAATGTGGAAGCGCAATGCTTCTTGCGAATCTTTGGAATATCCACAACATAGGAGTGGAACGCAATACTACGTCTAGTTCCCCAGTGATGGAACGGGGAAGGCGGAATTAAATCGTGTAATTCCATTGCACACTCTCCGTGATATGTCCTGTAAAATACTGATAAGCAGGCACCTTTACGGCGGTGTTCAATGCTCTGCAGCTTATAAACCTCTAGGCACGGTTGTCAATTGAATCCAAGGTGGCCTGTTTAGCTCATTAAATCCCAATTTCAGTCCCATACGAGTTTAATTTTATGACTGCTCACTAACTTCAATAATATACAAAAATTCTTCACATATGTTGCTGTTGCTTAATACTATTCATTAAAAAACATGAATAAATGATGTGAGTGGTCATAAAAATATCTAAAGAAGTGTTCAAACAAATTCTGAAAATGACATGTATGTACGTCACATGAATTGATCATATTAAAATATCGGCAAGAGCTTTCAGGGAAGGGTGGGCAAATTTTAAGGTCGTAATTATGTTAGGGGTGAGTGTCATCTAATGGCGTGCCAAGTGATCATAAATATATGTGGCTAAATTTAGAACGTTTAAATTGCGCGCAATTTCTGTACTATTTATAGGTTATGATGTTAGTGTAAATTATACTGAAAGTTTACATGATTAAGGCTCGTCTTTAGGCCGAAGTTCTGCGTACTTTGTAATTGTTTATCAACGCATTATACGTCACACAACATTGTACATATCTCTCTAAGGAGACAGTTAGGTTATACTCCTTCACCCTTGACTAATGCGGGTTGGGTACTTCACATGCTTTCCAAGCGTTGTGTAAGTTCTGCGACGAGGTTTTTTATAATACCAAGTGACGGGACAAACAAGTCGTGCGCCTGGTGGTAAGCGACACGCCTGCCCATAGCGGTTTTAGTGCCACTCAGAGTTTTAAATCGCTAAAATAAAAGTTAACAAGTCCCATGTGCCTGTAATTCCAAATATGAACGCAGTAACAGTCACATTACTACTTGGCGGTAGAAATAGGCAAGGTGGCAGTACTTCCCTGGACGAACGCTTTCACAGGGAGCTCTAATGCTACTAAAATCTTTAAAAATACTGTAATACTAAATTTTTTTAGAATCTAAAGATAACGTTTTGATACTGTAATTCATATTTATAAATCGTCTCGTGTTTGGTGAGAAAATATGTAAGAGACACATTTAAAAAGATCTTTAAGAACGTTGAACGTTGGTACCACATTCGGTCATAGTAAATCTGACCTTGAGCTAGATATACCAGCGAGTGCAATTTGAGTGACTGACACTCTCGAGAATATGGAAGAAAAACCAGCCAGCTGCTGCCAGTGGCCAGAATTCTGCCGGCAGATTTATGCATGACAGGAAGTGGTAGCAAGTTAGTTAGTAATTTGGGTAGGTAGTTAGGTAACCTTTGAATGTTTGGAATGATGATGGTGTTCATCTTGCCTGGTTCATCTTGGGTGAAGTGGTGTCCTCGTCCATTCAAGTCGAGTAGACTGTTATAAGTTATTAGTTTTCTCTTTACATTCGTTGTCGGTTTCCAGGAATTTTTTTCTTGTCTAAAGCTCTTTGAAATTGTTATTTATTTCCTGTAGTTTACAAACGGTAAACAGTCAGACAGTTCGCTCGATAAAAAGTGGTTTCCGTCGTTCATATAAATTTGTGATACTGAGAAATGAAATATAGGATAGTTCTGGCTTTCCCTGCCCTTAAATTCGGAACACAGGAGCGCTAACTTGCGGCAGAAAAAAATAAAACCATAATTTGAAATCATCACAGTGGTAGAGTAGATAGAGTGTCAATGGCAGGATGTTCTACGTTTGGTATTCTGCTAAAAGTTTAGAATAGTGGCTAGCCATCGCGCTACTATTCAATTGACATTGCAATTTTGTGGTATCTGATCTTCACTGGTGAGTCGATGGCACGTCGATCGCGAAGTCTACTAATATTATATATATTTAATTCGAAGACTAAATCGCAGATTAAACGAGACAAAAATTACGATATATATATAATGATTTTCAAGGCAACATCCATCGTTAGTGATTGAGTGAATGAATGCCATCACTGACATTCCACTGCCAGTCTATTGTAACTCAACTGAATTTTAGCAGAATAAAAAAAAAATATCATAATTGCAATATAATTTCAGTGGAGATCCAATGGAATTACAATGATAAGTGGTCTCAAGAATTAGCAGTATTGGGATCCTGTTGTGAAGTCATCAACTCGCATAAGATCAGTGTTAAACTGTCTAAGAATATAAACAAAAGATGTCGATGAAGTTCAAATTTCGTAGAAAAAGTATACTGTTGAAATTTGGTCTTGTTTATGAACATGCTCATGGCTTAAAAGAAACAATAGTATATCTATTACCATTGTTATTCTACGAAAAATCCGTGGAAAACATTTAAGTGACGTCAGTGAGGATCGACATTTGTTTTCCAGAGGAGTTTACGGAGATAGTAAGACTGATAGTTTATTGACCATGCCTATACTTCTATATTCACTTATATCTTTTTATCGCATAGTAATTAAAGGATAAGTGGGTACCACGTCGTACAAGGAGGTGAATGAAAAACATCGGAATGAACTAAATGATGTTTACTATAGAGGGAGATTTTATAACGGAAATACAGTAAAGAACGCAAAAACAACTTACATTTTAAAGAAATTATTACGTGCAATTACGTACAATTAAATAATTTATAACAGGCAATAGCGTTTTTTGAAACAAGAGCTAAGACATCTTTAATGTTAAAATTGGTTTGGTTTTGTAATGTCAATGCATTAATAAAAATATGAATAACCAACACAGAACTAATTCTTTATTTACTACAAATTCATGTGTTATATAACTACGCAACTGATCGATGTATAAAAAGGTCTTAAAAACGAGTATAATTGGTTTAATAGACGAAGAAAACAACAACTTAATCCCATAGGCTACTATTGTTTATCCGTTTACAAGTCGATTAAGTAAACAAGACCTTCAAGATGTTGTGAGAACGTTGCAAACAATTATCTTCATGTTTACTATTTTGTCAGTGACCTAAATAGGAAATTTATATGATAATAAGATATGAGTAAAAGATGAGTGTGAAAGAAGAGCGATCAAAGTAAATATTTGCACTACTTTTTTATGGAAATTCCTCAATTAAACAAGTTTCGCTACAAATATACAAAAATATACCAAGTAAATTTGACCAGGGAAGTAACGCCACCTTATCTATCTGCTGCCAAGCAGTAATGTGAGCGTCACTGCGTTACGGTTTTGATGAGTTAAGGGTCTGCTGAAAATACAGGCACATGGGACTCGTTGACTTTATGTCTCACGGTGACGGGCGCAGTGGCAGTGCTCTTCAGATCTTTGCGGTTCTTTGAGTGACACTGTAATTGTTATGGGTAGGCGTGTCGCTTACTAACACAAATAGGCATAACAAATAAGTACGGGTTAACACTGATTATTGTAACCAGACTAAAGTTATTTTCGTAATACTATCCAGAATGTAGAGTCCAGCAACAATTTAAAAATTAGGTGGATTGGCGACTTCCTTACCATAGAGCCGAATTCTCTCTTTTTTTACAGTATAGAACATTTTTGACGTAGACTTAATATGACTTTTGACCTCAATTATCTCAGGTCTCAGGGCGAAATTCAAAACTTGGTTCAGTTACGACATGTATAACTATAATACATTTATGCTAGTTTCAAATTTGCACATCGATTTTTTTTTATGATACCAAGTGGCGAAACGAACAAGTCGTGCGCCTACTGGTAAGCGACACGCCTGTTGGTAAGCGACACGCTTGTCCATAGAAGTTTCAGTGCTACTCAAGAGCTTTAAATCGCAGAGATCTTAGGCACTGCCACTGCTCCGGTCACCCTGAGACACAAGTTGATAAGTCCCATGTGCATGTGATTTCACCGGCATCCTTACCCATCAAAACCGGAACGCAGTAATGTTCACTCTGCTTTTTTAAATTGTATTTGTTATAAAGCAAAACAAAACCTTATAACTAATTACAATCTAGCTATTTTACAAGACTAATAAGCAAATTTAATTTAACATCATTTCCTACAAAAATAACTTATGTAAAAAAAATTGTCCGTCGACAAAATATCTTTTAATATTAGTTAAGAGGAGACACTTTGTTTGCGTGTTCGTAGTTAACACTGGCACTAATATTTGCTCACTCTACTTGGCGGCAGAAATAAGTAAGGTGGCAGTACTTCCCTGGACCTACTCTTTCTACAAGGGCTCTAGTTCTGCTAGACATAGATTAAGGAATGGGCGTTCGTAAATTGTGCTATTTTGAAGACCTTTTCCTAAAATGTTTCAATAGGAAATGAAATTCTAAGCTGCTCCAGCTCTTTGGCAACAAAATCACGAGGTAGTTTTTTTCTATCTCCTACTTTCCACCCTGCTAATGCAAACTGAACAGTCTACTATGAATCTCTCAATGCCGCCATTTAATTAGCTAAGTGGCGTTGAATTTATTTGCCGTGTAAAAATAACTTTCCATTCCTGTCTTAATGGCAGGAATTTCCTATCCTCCACCGACAACCATACTGCGGTGTTTTGAGGTCTTCATCACGCGATATCTGTTTATATTATCCATCATAAAATGTAAGGTTTTATTAATCCGCCGGGTGATGTCTTCTGTGCAATTTCGCGATGTAAACATTATCGTATGGATCGTGAACAATTTCCGTCTTGATTAGTATGTATTTATAACGTGGTATTGGTATCATGATCGGGTTATGGATGATCCTATACGTCGCCACAGACAACTATAGAAATTGGAACAAAACAATTTCAACTTCTGTCGATTTTTATGTCTTTTTAGTGTCCCTGAAAGCTGTAAAACTAGAGTTGCGTAAGAACATAGAACAATAATATTACTCCGTATTGTACATCCCAGATAATTTATATCATTTTTTTATCATATTCATACTACATGATTTTCCCTATATGTTCTATTTATAAAAGTACGACTCTGGGCATCCTTAGTCTACATCGCGTATAGTATAAAATGCTCCGTATGCTAATTATTGAAGTATTACATTTTACAAAGAATTTCAGTATTAATTTGTAAATATTTAGCACGCTGTGATTAAAGATTTAATTTAAAAAAATCTACTCAATTCGATGTTTCTAGGAAGGTATTCAACCTTCCATGTGAATTTTGAAACCAGTCTGTAGCACATGCTTATTTCTTTTTAACCGACTTCACAAAAAAGGAGGAGCTTCTCAATTAGACTGTATTTTTCTGTATGTACGCTACGCGATAACTCCGGCGGCATTTGTGAGCCGATTTTGATGATTCTTTTTTTGTTGGAAAGAGGGTATTAGTCCTATTTAAATTTGAAGGAAATATTCCGCCTCTAAGGTTAGCAAACTACAGGATGATAGCGGTTTCGCGCATTTTCCGGTAACCGATTTCAATAAAACTTGGCAAATAGATGTAATTCCACGAACTTTTGGGGGTCGGTTTTTTTTAAAAAGTTATCTTCAATACAGGTTTAAAAGTTACTATTGTTGCGCTTAGCCTCCATGGATGATCAGCGGACTAACTGGTGGCAAAGTCAGACTGATTAGACTAACAGGAATTCAAATTAGACCGACTTTCTTTCTGATAAATGATGACGACGGCAGTTTTTCCTAGACAGACTGCCTAGTACAGCACAAAGACTATAATATATCCATCTATTTCCTAGATATTGCTTTGAAAAATAAGTGTTTATTTGTTTATAGGAACTCGCCTAAATAGATCGCTACGTCTATTAAGAAGCGTAACTTTTACACTAACAAGATACATAAAACGATTCACCCCTTCAATAGTGACGTACATAAATTAACGAGGTGTCAGTGACTAGCCGGAACCATTTACGTCACCATATTGCGTCAGTGGCCGAGCTTGATAGCTTTAAGCGGAGGTGTGACCGTGATGCTAGCCGTTATCTCTGATGATACGCCAATAAGTACAATTAAATATTTTCTCTAACATGCTCGTATGTTAGCATTACTTCCAAAAAACGAACACGGAAAGTTTGTCATTTATGGACCGTGTGTCTTCTTCCCGGCCTGCAAAGTATGTATGAAAATTCATTCCTGTCCACTTGTCTAAACTTTTAAATCTTCTTACTAATAATGAACTATGTAAACGGGCGTAAAAAAAAACTCATATGGCCAACTGCCCAGTGTTCACAGTTGCGAGAATTAAAAATATCTACCTGTACTGCTCACTTAAAAGAAAAAGAAAATGGCGGCAACATTTAAAGTGTTTGGGTATTCTTTCGTTTTTTGGTCTTTTTTGTATTTTGGTCGCGAAAATGAGTGGTAGTGAGAAGAGCGATAACGAAAATACAATAATAGATACACATTCCAACACATCACCAGAAGTTCAGCAAACTACTGCTAATGTGCCAAGAAAAACAACAACACTTTCTTTTAGCAATTGTCCTCACACGTCAAATTTTACTTATAATATTAATTAACATTTTTTTACTTTTTCTATTATACATCTTCCTCTATTTAGTCTTTCATTATTTCCTCACATCGTTAGAGAATAATACTATACATGCCTCGGCGGGAACAGAGATTACTTCACTCGTATTAATACAAGGCATACGTAACTCATACTCGTCCAACAATCCCTTAGTTCCCGGCCTCTGCAATAATGTACTATTACAAAATTAGCTGAAGCTATTTCAAGTAGTAGTAGAGCTCCTTGTGAAAAAGTTCGTCAAGGAAAGTATTGCTACTTTACCTATTTCTGCCACCAAGCAGTATGCGGGGTCACAAAAATTACAGGCATATGGGACTTGTTAAATCATGTCTCAAGGTGACGGGCGCAGTGGCAGTGGCCCTCATAACTTTGCGATTTAAAGCTCTGAGTGGGAGACCAGTAGCAACTGGTATGAAGAGGCGTGTCGCTTGCCACCAGGTGGACGACTTACCCGTTCCGTCACATGGTATCATAAATAAAGAACAAGTTCAGCCACTCATCGCAATTTAACGCCGGTACAGGCCAATATTGAGTATCTAACTCGTCACGATATCTCCTTCTGGGTCTTCCACGTCTCCGGTTTGCGATGGATGGGATCCACTTTACGGTGGCCTTGCCTATAGCTCGCTACACATGCGGCAGACGTTCCCCAGCCCAGTTCCATTTCAAGCTGTGACCAAGATAAACGATTTGTTTTGGAGAGCAGTATACTGTTTTATTCCCAAGATTAAGCACTCCATGCCTCTGGTAGTATTAAAAAAATCTTAGTAAATGAATGACGTTAGTCTGTCACATGGCATGTCGGTTTCCCATATCAGTTATGCCGAGGCTACACAATATTGGTGTTCTACCGAAATGTATGTTGAGTACATTGTAAAACAAAAATAACAACAAATTGCTTTCGCATTGTATTCGTATTCAAAAACTTTTCGTATTTAACTGGGCTTTTTGAAATTTCATTGAATGAACAAAAAATTACAACAACAACGCAGAACTGTAATGTAAAAAACAACAAGAATATGGTAATGTACAACAGATGGCCATATACAATACGGATATCGATTAAGTCGTTGGCTAAATACAGAAGAATTGCTTTTCTAATTAGTTCTGGAAAAGTACTAAATTCGTGTGGGCGGCGGCGGAAGACGGCGAGTACTGCGACTGTATGGAGAATTCCTCAATGTGTCCTTTATATGAAGATACTCACTGCTTTTTATCACTGTTGCTATCTGTAGTTATCTATTTAATGCCAAATCAACATCAAGTCATTATAAGTCCCACAGTTTGGCACGGTGTGCTTTAAGGAGAGAATTCGCACATAATAAAGCGATATCTGCAACTTTTTTATATTATAAAAAAAATAAGTGCGCATTTGTCCTCCATCTTACCTGATGGAAAGTGATGTTGTCGACGATCTAACATGCACACCTAAATAATGCCTACTCACTTTCGCCTTGAAAAGGTCCAATTGTTAAAGGTTAGGCAGGGAATTCCACTCCCTAGCCGCTCGCCATATAAATGTGGAAGCGAAACGCTTTGTGCGAATCCTGGGAAAATCCACAATTATTCAAGAGAGAAGTTTAATTCTTTCTACGAACGAAATCAGTCAACAACTTTTCTGTTTAAATTCAAGAGTTATAAAATTTCACATACACATGATTTATTTAATGTAGTTCGTGTTATTTTTATGACTTTCATGTGATAAGAGAACATGTGCCTTAATTATACCAAGGTACGATTTAGAGCGGTGCAACCGGCGACTTTGGCAGCGATGCAAACGCGATGCAGTCGCTAATCGTCTACCTTTAAACACGCGCGCGATTTTAAGCAGCGATGCAAACGCGACGCAAATGCGCAACTGCATCGATACAAACGCGCGATTGCATCGCTACACTTGGAATTTATAGGCGATTGCAACGATGCTATCGCGCGTTTGTATCGATGCAGTCGCGCGCTTGTATCGCTGCTAAAAGTTGCCACAATGAAGGCCACATTCCATCACGCGTGTCCAATGAAAAGATTTTCTAGTTTTTAGGCTAAATTTCTTCGACATGCTCATTTCATCACGACGTTTACTGAGAGATAATATGTACATAGGACCCGCATGATGGATGCTGAACGACAATTATCACGCTCTACGTAATACGAATTACCCTATTTTCTCCGACTATCTTTCATTTAAAGCCGTTGTTAGGTTTAGTTAGATGACGTTACCATTGACGAATAATTATCTTAGTACAGAGTATTAAAAAAAACCGATCTCAACAGTTCATGGAATTCATCTATTTGCCAAGTTTTATTGAAATCGGTTACCGGAAAGTGCAAAACCCGATTCATCCCCTACTTTGCTACCGTACGAGGTACCCTCTTTCGAGCAAAAAAAGAATCATCAAAATCGGTTCACAGATGCCGTGTCATGTAATGCCAAGTTATCGCGTAACATACATACAAAAAAAAATATACAGTCCAGTTGAGAACCTCCTCTTTTTTTCGACGTCGATTAACAATATCATGTTATTGTTGTTGTTTATTATGGACAAAATTTAAAATTACCCAAGTAACAAAACTGCGCAATTCCTTCGAAAATGCGTGACAGGAAACCTTAACCACGGCACAAAGCGATTTTATTAAAAATCTTATTTAGGTACAACCGCGCCCCGAACTCCCAGACGCGCTTGAGGATTTTTCTAATATACTCGTTTATTAACCCAAATTGGGTCAGTCGGTTTCGCATAAAAAAACAAAAGAGAAACGGTCGTGTAAACAAACCGCCGCTTATGAAGGAAATTATTTATTTTGGAGAAACAGACGCCTGGTCATCAGTGCAGTGGGTTAACCCAATAACGTGATAAACAATTTTCCTGTCTATTGTGTCGATCATTACGGATTGTCTTCCGTTTGATCTAGTTTTTAAGGAATGTAATATACAACCCAAAACTACTTAATAAAGATGAAAGAATGATCATAGAAAGTGCGGAGATTCGTGATAATATATACATATAGGTATGATTTATACTTATTAGTAGCAGTAGAGCTCCTTGGGAAAGACTTCGTCCAGGGAAGTACAGCCACCTTACCCATTTCTGCCGCCAAGCAGCAATGTGAGCACGACTGTGTCTCGGTTTTGATGGGTAAATGTGCTAATGAAATTACAGGCTTCAACTTCATTCAATTCAACTTATGTCTCAGGGTGGCAGGCGCAGTGGCAGTGATCTTTGTGATTTAAAACTCTGAGAGGCACTGCAACTGTTATGGAATGGCGTGTTGCCATCTGGCGCACTATTTGTTAGTCCCGTCACTTGGTATTATAAAAATAACTTTTCATTAAAATTTTTCCGTTCTCTGCAAATTTACACTTATAACGGACCAATACAACCCTGTCCTATTGTATATATACATATGTAAGTAGTAAAGCAAAAATTGAGAGGCATTGTTAACTTAAAGCGTAGGAGCGAGCGTTAAAACGTACTCGTACTTTTACAACGTTAATTAAATAATGCATCCCGAGGCTAATTTGCTGTTTAAAAAAAGATAAACTGGCTAAAAACGTTCCACAGCTTTGTTAAGCTTAGCCCAAGGTATTCCTTTTCCTGTGCTTGTCAGCTGAAGCCATAATATAGTAAGCCCTAGTTACTCTCGCCATTGAGTCAAATAGGCTTTGATACGAAACTTTAATAGTATATGTATAGGAAATGAAACTTTTTTCGAATTAAAATTGCGGATTTTTTTTTAAACAAAACGTTTCAGGCTGTTTATGAGCGTTACACACACCGATTTGTAGCAACGATACAATATAAACACACATTTATGAAACTTGCGATAGAATTGCGACACTAGCAATTTATAGGCGGTATAAACGACTGCATCGATGCTGTTGCGTATTTGCTTCGATGCAGTCGCTTATGTTTAATCATTCAAAACGTGCATTGAGTTTGGTTACCTATCAGTGGTCCGAAATGACATTTTCCAAAACTAACGTTTGCTCGAATTTTCATAACCTCGAAAGTAAATTTGAAAGGAAAATGTTTTTTCTTCTAAACCTAACTTAACCTAACCGAAGCGAATCGTGTCTTTGCGATAAACATCCAACGTATCCTGAACGAACAACGGTTTCGTTATAATTCGGTTTTCGGTGTAATGAAAATTCGAACAAACGTTATTTCGGAAAAAAAATTCGAGTTTGTCATAGGTTACCATTGAGTTTGCATTGCGATTGCGTCGCGTGTGTGTAAAGGCAAACGATTACCGATTGCAAAATGTCGCCGTGTGTAAACACTCGAAAGGTTGGCGAAAAAAAATAAATAAAATAAAAAATAAAAAAATAAAAAAATTTAGATCCGAAAAAAAAAACTGTTTCGTTTAAAATACGTAGTTTGAAACTTACCACTTGCTGCATTAATTGGTCACTAGAAACTAAAAGCGAATTAATTTGCATACCTGTAACAAAATAAACACAAGATTAATATTCATTTATTTAAAATAGACTCGTTAACAGTATCATATATTACAGACATATTTCAGTAAATATGGTAGATTGGCCAATCCAGTGACAAATTGTCCTTACGAAATATACATATAATTATAATGATGATTTTATTTTTATGAAATTAAATAATTAAACGAGAAAAACACAATGTCAATTCAAGTTATTTTTAAACTTCTGTGATATCCTGTAATGGGCATTAGACAGGGTTATTTTTAAAATACGTGGGTCGCACTATAAGTTTCCGGAATGAATAAGAAAAAAATACTATAAGTCAGAAATGAATTTATTGTTTTTCAAAATATTTTCGGTTAGCGTTAATGCACTTTTTAATACGAATTAATCAATTTTGAAAATATTTATGCCACTCCTCAATGACAATATCTGAAACATATTTTTCATACTGTTCGACAGCCTCTTCAGGTGATGAAAACTGTTGACCGCGTAACTGGTTCTTAATTTTTGGAAATAAATAAAAGTCACAAGGTGCCAGGTCGGGATTGTACGCGGGATGGCTCATAAGGTCAACGTTGTTCATCTTCAAAAATTCATTTGTCTGTCTGGCCATGTGAGAACTGGCATTATCGTGGTGCAAGATGGTACGGCGTTTAAGGTTATTTTTACGGAGTTTGTCAATAACTTCCAGCAAACAAAAGATCGTGTAACAATCACTATTCACGGTATAACGATTCTCCAAAACAACAGTAGCCACATGTACAGTTTTATTAAAAAAAGAAAGAATCATCCGCTTAGAGGCACTTTGCACGCACGCAACTTTGGTTGGCTTCGGCTCATCTCGAAAGACCCATATGCTCGATTGCTGCTTTGTTTTGGGATCGTAACTATAAATCCAGGTTACGTCATCTGTTATTATGTTCCATACCAAATTTGACGTCCCTTCGTTGAATCTGGTAAGCACGGCATTGCACCAAGTGACGCAATCCGTTTTTTGAACCTCAGTCAAATTGTGTTGGATCCACCGAGAGCGCAGCTTTTTTACACCCAAATGTTTGTGTAGTATTGATTGTATTTGACTCAAGATTTGCCTAAAGATGCCCAAATCTCATGGTATGTCCCATGTCTGTCTGTTTTGATCATGCGGCGAACAGTATTGATATTTTTGTTGTTCACAGCAGTGGACGGGCGACCATCACGAAATTCGTCACCGAGATAAACACGACCGCGTTTGAATTCTGAAAATCAGCTATAAATAGTCGTCTTGCATGGTGCTTCATCGCCAAAAGCAGTTGGAAGCCGAGGGAAGCTCCACTGAGCTGTTAAATTACACTTAAAGTCGTAGAAAATCATACTACGAAAACTTTCACATGTTAAATCCATGATGATGTAGACAACCAATTTCTAAAATGACGCCACAACGTAAAAACTATTCTACAGTCAAAGAGTTCCATTTTCAAATGTTGTAATTACTTTTTAAATTTATTGTTTATGTAAATGGCCAGTTCCCGAAACTTATAGTGCGCCCTATGTACTAACAACCTCTTAGGACTTTTTACAAAATTAACCAAAATAAACTTTTTACTTTTTGTTGTGCTATCTGACACTTTTTAGACCTGTATTTGGTAGAATAAGTTCAAACGTGCAAGCGTCCACCGCGACCATTCCCACCATCGTCCTGCACAGAGTTATTACTGTTCAGAGCGATCTATTTCAATCTGTTTATTTTTGCATGAAAGTAAAATTTGTTGAATTATTAAAAGTCATGGAACAAAAGGTGTTGTTTATGATATTATTAATAAAGTTAGTATTTTAAAAATTACCCTGTATAATGCTAATGGAAAACTAATCTTTGGCCTTTTAAAAGCGAGAGTGAATAGGCATTATTTAGGTATGCATGCTCCATCGTCGATCTCATCATCGCTTTCTATCAGGTGAGATGGAGGTCAAATGCGCACTTATTTTTTTTGAAAAGAAATTAAAGTTGCGAGACTCCGTTGACTCGAATACGTGGGAGAGAATTGTAACCCGAAGAGAGCGTACTTGGTGACTACCGTGTGGACGCCGCGACCGGTCGGAAGTCTGTACCGCTGTAGCGATAGAAAGACCTGAAGGATCTCGTGGAAGGAGCAGGCTCAGAACCAACAGGCGTGGCTGAATCTCGTGTCGGAGGCCAAAATCCGCTATGGGTCACTACACCACCGAAGTAAGTACGTAATGTAAAATAGTTTAAAGAGTCTGTACAACCTCAAATGGCTTTGGTTGATTCTGCATAACAGTCAAAGTGTTGACTCAATTACTTTGAAAAAAATATAAATAATTGAGGATATACAGTGATTAGTATTCGGTGTGAAAATACAATTCCTATAAATTTACACGATAGAAAAAAAAACACAAATTTACCTCGAAATGAATACCGCTGTAATCAATAGGTATTTTGCATGTACCAATGGTTTTTATTATTATCAACTGAAGTAAATAGAATACGTTTATTATACGATATATTTTTTACAAAAGGCTTTAATTTCGTTTGTAAAAAAAATAATTCTGAAATAGCTTTATTCCAGAGTGGTCTCTGCGGCTTTATCCAAGCAAAATGAACCGTAGTATGTAGTATCGACTCTAATGCCGTAGCCACACAGAGGCGGCCGCGGAAGCGGTCCGGGCGCGTGAATTTTTGTAATGCACGAGTTCATATGAACCCTGCCACACTGAAACGACAGACGAGCGGTCGCCACGCTTTTCTGTGTGGCAGGGTCGCTAGACGCGCCCGGAACGCTTCCGCGGCCACCTCTGTGTGGCCAGAGCTTTAACCTCAAAATGTATGCTGTTGTCTGTAACTTACTAAATAAAATCATCGTTTGTGTTTGTTTTTTTAAACAAGCCAAGGTTTGGACTGGCTTTACTGGTGTCATGGTCACGGCAGTCATTAAGTTTGAAAAAACAAATATACGCGATATAATCCGAAAATATAGTTTTGATAGAATCGCGAAACCCTGAGAACTCGATATTAAATTACATACTTAATATTAAGACACCGAATATGAAGTCGGTTAAAAATACTTTAATCTTTACTAGCAGCAGTGACAGTCCAGTTGGAACAACGCTGGCTTTTTATATACGAAGTTATAAGTCGATTTTGAACACGATTCAGTCACGTTTAAATGACACACTACATTGCCTCTCTTCTCGACTTAAGTGTCGTAATTAGAATTAGGCAATGTTTTCAGGCCAATGTATCTTCGGTTTAGCATGTCATATGTAGAGCTGTAGTTCGTGTCAATAAAAAAGCTATTAAAAATATAATAGGTACATATGTACCACGATAAGTGGAGAATGTTCGCAACCCTAAATTTCACTTAACGATAAAAGTTTTTGATTTATACTACAGTTAGGCTCAATTTATATTGCGGCGGAACGGAATGGAAGCGAATTTTTGTAACGATATTGTACATAGCATAATGAACTTTATGGCCAATTGCGTAACGTACAAACTAGATAAGAGCTAAAATCTTCCCCGAAATGCGCGAGCGTTCTCGAACATGCGCAAAAATTCGTTATTAAAATTCGCTTCCATTCCATTCCACCCCTGTATAAATTGAGCCTGACTGGGAGGAGTTTGGGATTATCGTTTATTGCACACAAACACATTAAAACATATATACAAAAGTGAGCTTATTATTAGAAGGGACCTCATCTTTTGCAGCACTAATTTCTGCACAGCAAATTTATACTAATTTATCAAAATAAATAATAGTGTTTATAAGCCTACATAAACTTATCATGCATAAATATATATAACAATAATGTACCAGACAACCATACCGATTTCCTGGTCTCAAACTAGGGAATTCCCTGTACTATGAGTACCAGAGCAACGAAATTCATTCTGGGACACTACCCAGAACACTCAGACTACAACCAATATAGAAAAGTTAATTTCCCACATTAGTCCTACCGGAGATCGAACCCGGTACCTCCACATCCAAAACCCACATTGCAAACCGTTGGACCACCGAGGTTGTCAAAACATATTATACACAACATAAATAATAATTTAAATAATTATAACGTCGGGAATAGTGCCAATCCGGGTATATAGTATTGGCAAAAAGCGCGTATCTGCACCAAACCACATTTCACAGGAGAGGCATTTAACATTCATTATTTTGTTATTTCAAAGGATACGACTTTCATTTTTGCACGTAAGCATTAATTTGTTGTCTACGGACTGATAACAATAGATTCCCGTAAATCACACTAATTTGGTTGCCACGACATTTACGCGAATTGTTTTGGCGATATAATCAAATGCTAGTTACGCGTAATTGTTCTATCCCCGAAGTCAGTTTAATACTTTATGATAATGGAACTGTTACGTACGACAGCCATTGCTCTTTTAATTTAGACTGTCGTGAACGCTGGCAGGCAATTTATTCCACACACCAGCTTACACTATATAAGAAAACATCATGAAGCAACCTATAATGTATAAAAACGCTATTTAAAAAAATGGACTCCGTAACCCGCAACAGGCCAGTGTAATAGATTTTGTCTTTGTAATATAGACTCGTGCCAAATAGTGGGTAATATATAGGTTGATACAGTACTCTTTACTAAACGAGATCATAATCACTTCGCATTTCTAAATAGGAGACGTAATAAGAACAATCTGTTCAGTTTTATCTGCTTTGCCTGCGTTTAGAATCGATCATCATGAGATTACATGATTCACTCAGGAAGCCACTGAGAAGGAAGTGCGTACTTTAAGAGAAAAACAGTTTATTTACATTTGCCAAGAGCTAGATCGTGTCCTACTCTTAATATGGCACAAACCGTATTATGACAATTTGTAACAAACATTTTCATTCTAATATAAATTTTGCTGCAAATAAGGCTGCAAATGTTCTGAGCTCCTGGTTTATAACGGAAATGTGCTCTAAAGAATTTGTTTAGTGGAATTTATAGAACATTGTGTATTAAGGGCGTTAAATAAGAAATTGCTAACGAGCGGCTTCGGGCTTTAATAATTCGAGGTTTGTAATTTTTACCGCCCGTGCTACATACAATGTTTTTCATCGTATATACGAGGAAATAGATACAACGATAATTTATTTCTTGTATGGATAAATATTGCTTTACAAAACAACATTTACGGATTTTGCAAGTGGCGGGTTCTTTATTAAGCAGATTGATTTTTTTTCTTACATAGTTAAAAATGTCATAAAAGGCACAAATGCATGCAGCCCAACGTATTAGATATAAAATAAATAATTTCCAAATTCTAAAAATAAATGTAGTAATAGCAAATTAGTTAAATATATAGTTAAATTGTAAACGTTAAGCTTTTTTATACTTCAAGTTTATGCGAAATGTACCTTCAGATTTGTCGCGCTTAAAAACTTTTTGCTTAATCTTGACGTAAAAATCCATAGGGAGATAATGTAATGAAATAAGCCCGTGGGCATAATTTAGGACACTATGATCGAGTCCGCTAAGCTTTTCTAATGCAAGTTGGGAGCTTTACACGTTTTCCGAGTGTTGTGAACCTTCTTCGAATTTCAATTTCATCAAAATGTTTTCCTCACCGAAAAGCTCATAATAAATTAAAATAAATTAATGAAATAAATTTCAAATTAAATTTAGCACATAAATTCCGAAAATCTCTCACGAGCGAATACAGATTTGAACCCACGGCTTCTGCTTGAGAGGCGGTAGGCTACGGCTACTTTAAGGAACTTAAAAAAAGAAGTATCTTTACTTCATAATACTTTGGAAATCAAATTATTTTTTCCGATCTAAATCGTGTATGTTTGTTTTTTTTCAAACTCTAGTTGTGTGTTGGGCTATTTACAGGCTCTGACAGTCAGCCATGACCATGCGACCAGAGCCCAAAGCGTTGGTTTATTTGAAAAAAAAAAAAAGAAAACAATTATACGCCAATTAGACATAGACGTGTAGCGAAAGCCAAAACCTAAAAGCTCGATTCAAATATTTTTTAGTTCTAATTTAGTGAGACAACTTTTTGAATCTCTATGTTTTGTTAAGTTCAATATTTACACATCAATCACGTTGTCAATGGCATTAAAAAGGTCTTTGGAATATGGTGTCGCCGCAAACAATGACGTATTTGTCATCCAGCCCCTACTGCCCTTTCTTTATTAAAGAGCAAACATTTGTAGCAAACCAGCCAAGAATCCTTTGTCGTAAATAGATTTTTAATATACCAAAAGTGTTTTGAGTCGTTTAACCGGAATGCCCGGTTCCGATAAACGGTTCGAGGTACTGTGGTTGACCCGAAATCGATTTGTTTGTACTGTCACCCTTTATTGATGACCTTCAGCAAATATACCCCCGATTGTAGGTCAACCGCTGGTGGAAAAAGCCAATCGAAACCTTCAGACAATACGGCCTCATTTACGTTTTGTATAGGTTAAAATTGCATATAGCTAGGTCGTCCAAAGTACATAAATACGTAGGACTGTCAAAGTTATTACTGCCTTTTTATTTCAGGAACTAGGTAAAAAGTTTCATCAGTCATTTAATATGACATAAATAAAAAAGTTGTGGAGATAAATTAGTAGGCGCATGAAAATTAGGAATTTTTAAAACTTTTCTCAATTGAATTTCAAATAATATTTGTCCTAGTAACATGAAAGCTTTCCAAACTTGAAGAGTTGAAAAGTCCTTGGCACAATTGAAAGGAATAGGTTTTTAAATGACGTGACCTTAATTACTTACTTTTTAAAGTACAAAAGGTTGAGAATCATTGGAGCATTTTGGCAGTCGCTCGGCGAAAGATCGTTGGTTAAATGAAATAAACTCATCATGAAGCTGCCAAAGAAAATAACGTGACGCTGACAGTACCTAAAAGACAAAGTAGTTTTAACCTAAATCTTCTCGGTCTACCTATAACTAGGCCAAGTTTACTTTCCGTTAACTTTCAGTAATTAGGTAACAAGTTAATATCTCGAGGAATTTAGTAATCTCTTACGGAAATTATGAAATGTTGAGAATTTTATATGTGCCGCGCTGACGTGTAAATGGAGGAATGCGTGACATGTAGGTGTTCTGAAAATTAAAAAAAAAGGAAGCAGAAAGTGAAGTGCTGCGGGAATTTGACCTGAATTGGGTTCGACGCTCGTGCGGTCTGGACTCTTCCACTAAATAATTAGTCATGTGCACATGTGTATTTTTCTAGGTAATCTGGTGACTTAGCTGATTTTATAGACGTTACGTTCTAATTACGTTCTAATACGACAACATGTAAAAACTCTAATGAAGAAATTTAACATTTTAAAGTAATTGTACTTTAAAATGCAAGTGCTGTTCTACATAACCTTACTGTTCATCATCATCAACCCAATTGGACGTCCTACTTCAAGGCACGGGTCGCTTCTCAGGCGACGGTTTAGACCATAGTCCGCCACTCTGGACCCAATGCGGGTTGGGGACTTCATACGATGTTTTTCCTTCACTGAAAAGCTCAAGGTAAATTTCAAATTAAATTTCGCGCGTAAATTCCGAGAAACTCACGAGGTACCATCCAGAATTTGAACCCACCATCTCTGCTTGAGTGGCGGTGGGTCAAACCATAGGTTACATTAAATAATTCGTAATTGTAAATGAAACTAACCTTCACTAACTCTGTGGCCGAACGGTTACCATGCTGGTCTGTAACGTAGAGGTCCCGGGTTCGATTCCCGGGCCGGGAGAAATATTTGTGTGGCCTACATTTATTTCTCTCGTGAGTTTGGGTGTAATATGTAGTTGTCTATGTGTGTGTCCATGGCACCAGCGACATAGATTTTCTCTAGTGCGGGGCTGAGTGTGTAAAAAAAAACAAAAACTACGTGCTTTTAAAACATTTTACGTTTAAGAAGATATCGATTAGTGCAAATTTCTTTGATACACAAACAAACTTCTGGATAGCCGTTCTACACGTAAACTGAAGTTCATCTCGATTGCAATAATGCGAACATTGTTTAAATTGTTGGCTCCAGCGGCAGGGGCTGCCCGTGTCTTTCATTGTTGCGTGGCTAACTCTTAGA
Organism: Hyposmocoma kahamanoa; assembly: GCF_003589595.1. Classification (NCBI taxonomy): domain Eukaryota; kingdom Metazoa; phylum Arthropoda; class Insecta; order Lepidoptera; family Cosmopterigidae; genus Hyposmocoma; species Hyposmocoma kahamanoa. The sequence continues at coordinate 20,008,649 of NW_020654810.1, forward strand.
ATATTTGTGCGAATAAGTTTTTACGTATACGTTACGTACGTACTCGTTGCAACTAAATTAGAGTTTCGGATTACTCTCAGGCACATTATATTTTAATCAGAGGATAAAATATCTATGTAACATTTTTGTTGCTTTGTGAACCGAGTACATAAATTTGTTCGTTGTCTGTAACCTAATTTTATAATATAACTTCTAAATATTACACTTAAACACATATAAAAATCATAATTGTTTGCTTTTTTTCCATTTAATTATTGCTATTTTCAATGAATTTTACCGTAATTTCATTAAGTTCAGTTTCTAATTTTAACATTGCAATTTATATTCCTATTTTTTTTAAATTTATTTTAATCGCAACATCATATAGGTATTGCTTATTTCAAATAATTTTTAAATTTAAAATGTATATGTTGCATGTCCTTTAACAAATATATAAACTGAAAAACAAGTCTATCTCTTTCGAATTTAAACGGCATATATTCGTTTTTTCAAACAAACCAACGTTATGGGCCATTTACAGGTCCCATATTAGTCAGCCAGCCGTGATCATGTAACCTGTACAAATGTCTCACATTCAATGTGTAACAATCGCGAAAGGCGAAGAACTCGATATTTTTTTGTTATGAGACCAAGTGACGGGACGAACAAGTCGTGGGCCTGATGGTGAGCGACACGCCTGTCCATAGCAGTTGCAATGCAGCTCAAAGGGCACTGCCATTGCGCCCGTCACCCTGAGACATAAGTTGACAAATCCCATGTGCCTGTAATTTCACCAGAACCGTTACCCTTCAAAACCGGAACACAGTAATGCTGACATTACTGCTTGGCGGCAGAAATAGTTAAGGTGGCAGTACTACCCTGGATGAACTCTTTCACAAGTTCTACTGTTACTAGTACTATGTATCAGGATGACAGGTGGAATGGCAGTGCCCCTCAGATCTTTGCGATTTAGAGCTCCGAGTGACACTGCAATTGTTATGGACAGACGTGTCGCTTAACACCAGGCGCAAGACTTGTACGTGCCGTCACTTGATATTATAAAAACTTTAAGTTAAGTGGCTATATTTAACTGCCTCCGTGGCCGAACGGTTACCATGCCGGACTGCCACGCAGAGGTCCCAGATTCGATTCCCGGGCCGGGAGAAATATTTGTATGACCTAAATTTATCTCTCTTGAATTGAATTTGGGTGTAATTTGTGGTTGTCCATGTGTGTGTCCATGGCACCCGCGACACAGGGTTTCCCTAGTGCGGGGCTATGTTGAGTGTGTGCGTTGTTATTGTTGTTATTACTGTTATTTAAAGCATTGCAAGTTTTTGAAAAACGGGTGAAAGGCAAATTCACCTGTACATCAATGACGTCCATATTATTTTGCTATCAGCTCGATTTACACTTTGATTTTCATTTTTGATTTACACTGTCTGATAACTAATCTCTAATGCAATCTAACCCTTGAAAACTCGGACGCAGTAATGCTCACATTACTGTTTGGCATTACTGCTTGGCGGCAGAAATGGGTAAGGTGGCAGTACTTTTCCTGGACGAACTCTTTCACAAGGAGCTCTACTGCTACTAAATAACTATTCTAGGTGTGTACTGGCACTAGTATTAAATAAAAAAAATAGTATAATATATTTATAAGATACTGTCCAGTACGGTCTATAAGTATAAGACAGGATAAAACGGCCTATTAATGGTATCACCGCTTTAGGCGTTTTACGTAAATTGTTAGGGTGTTAGGGTTTTTGGGTCAGTAGAAAATTGTTGACCATTAATCACTCCCCTACAGCACGAAGTTTGTGACGAGTAGAAAGATGTGTGAGCGGAATGATTTATCACAATAAAGTAGGTCGATGCGGGATGACGGTTTCCCGATGAAGCATTAAGCTTTCACATTTTTCTACAGGATTATCACTTGATATTATTTTATCTCTACTGAAGAAAGATAAAGGAATTTTATTAAATTTTTTTTATTATAAAATATCTATACATACATTTACGTGCTTTTTTAAGTAGCAGCAGTTTTTGTGAAAGAGTTTTTCCAGTGAAGTCCGCCACTTTACCTATTTCTGCCGCCAAGCGGTAATGTGAACATCACTGCGTTCCAGTTTTGAAGGGTAAGGGTGCTGGTGAAATTACAGGCATATGGGACTTCGCAACTTATGTCTTAACTCGTCTCTGGGTGACGGGCGCACCTCAGATCTCTGCGATTTAAAGCTCTGAGTGACCCTAACTGTTATGGACAGGCGTGTAGCTTAACACCAGACGCGACCACTTGTTCATCGCGTCACTTGATATTATAAAAACAAAACCTTATGTTAAGTACCTATATTTAAAAGCATTGAAAGTTTTTGAAAAACGTGACAGGCCAATTCGCTTGTACATCAATTACGTCTATACTATTGTGCTATGTAATATACTGTCAATAGCTCGATTTACACTGTGATTTACATTTTGATTTACACTGTTTGATAACTAATCTGTGTTGAACATAGAATGTGGTGTAAAGTTGGACGTGCCATTGTTCTTAGTATCTCCATAAGTATGTAGACGTAGTAAAACCATTAGTACGCACAAATCGTTTGTTATTTGTTTATGATTATAGTACCTATATATTAATTCGTATAATCTCGTATCAAGGGCGCATCTTTCTGCACGTATAAGTGGAATGATCCATCAAAGTAGGACGCAGAAGCGCGATGTTTCCTCAATGCTGTCAGTCAATTTGGGGAAGATTACCCGATGAACGTAAGCACTTATAGGACGAATAAACGCGCATTGAATACATACGCAACAGAAATTTTAACTTCCGTTCTTAATTAGATTTTTAATAGGTTACTTATTTACAATGAAGAGTACATAAAACCTTGACACTTTGAGCATATGAAGCTTTGCACTTTGAATGTGGATTTTTATATTTTTCCATTTCCATTGGATATATTGAAAAATTTAAATGGCAACACCGCTATCGTGCCATATTCTGCGTTCTCCATCTCTACTAAAAAAAAGGTGAAGGTTAAATCGATGCTGTTATGTCAAGAACACGTGTTGATCGACTTAAGCTTTTGTACGATTAACTTCTGGCGATGAATAGTTATTATATCCTACAATTAACCTGAAGTTGATTTTATTACAAAAGCTAAACACTTTGAGGATGCTAAGCTTGTTCTATGAGTACGTTCATTTTGACACTTTGAACACAACAAGTATGATACTTTGAGTACATTAAATTGGACACTTTGAGTGCGTCGAGACGCATGTGGCCCATTACTGATAACCACGCGTAACGCCCATGTGAAATTATAATAAAAACAGCATATTACACCTCATTTAGCTTGTTAAAGTGCACTTGAGTAATATAAATTATGAATTTAATGTCTCAGTGTAAAGCTTGATTTGGTCTTGATTTTACGCTAGTTTAAGTTTGATTTAATTTAATTGTAGAAACTAATCTGCGTAACAACAATTTATATTTTTCGATCTCGCTTATTGCGGGCAGCCTCCATGGATGGCCAAACTAACTGGCCACAAAACAGGCAGACTAAACTGACAGACATTTAAAATTAGAACGACTTTCGCTTGGACATATGACGCAGTGCGCCTCACCTACACAAAAATTAAATAAACTTATTTCAAAACATATAGGTACCATTCATTTAATATTATTTTTATTTGAACCAATTTCATTTCCTATATTTTAACTTCATATAATTCTTGTTTGATACAACATTCACATTTTATAAAAAAAAATATATACAGCTCATATTATACATATAAAAATCATTTCTCATATATTGTCAATTTAGATGATTCTGACCAAACCGCTGACTCGACTATATTGTACAAAGACCGTACATAAACGAATGTATATAGGTAGTGCCTTCTTCATAAATTGAGTTAACTTATTTTTATTACGTTAATATATTGAGTTAACACTCTTCATATAGAAAAAGGAGCCAATAATAATAAAATAAAATCTCAACTAAAACCATACATTTTAGATTCCCTTTTTTTAGCACGTGTATAAAAAGAATATGTGCAGGTTTGTATGTGAGTTAGAAATAATAATGCATTAGGGTCATCATAGTAAAAGTTGTTTGGTTTAAATGGATATCGGATAATAAATAAGGGTCTTGTATAATACACCTTTACGTAATGTTTATATTTAAATAAATAATTATTAAAACATAAAGTATGAATTATTTAACTTCTTTAAATTAAAACAGCCTCACCTAAACTTTAGTGAAAAATATCGAAATGATTTTTTTTATATAATGAAGCGGTTGACAATTTAAAAGTTGTTTCAGTTTAACATTGATTAAATTGCAGTTGAATAAATAAAAAACTTTTTGAATTATAAAATTCACAAGATCAACCTCGAACCACTCGACAAACCTGTATTAGTAGGAAATTAAAACAAATGAAAGAAAAAAAAGACAGTCGACTAATTATTTATTTTGATATTAGACCCAAAATCAAAAAGTAAGATAACTTTATAAAAAAGTAAAATTTAAACATCAACTGCATTATTTTGGTGTTTTTATTAGTATACCACTTATAGGGCGTTATATTATTACTTGTCCGATTGCGATAAGACTTTCGTGAGTTGTGCTTGCCTTCAAAAGCTTCTCAAGTGGTAGATCCTGTCGCGTAGGTTTCTGCGAACTGGAGAGACGCCTCGGTAGGTGAGCGTACCTACAGCTCCGCCACCAAAGATGAGATTTGGTATTGGACTTTAGAGTCAACGATTTAGCGGTGACAACCGTTAGTTGTGCAATGCACAACGGGAAATGAGCGTGCCTACAGCTCCGGTACCTATTTGGAAAATAGGGAGGGTACTGCACGTGTATCCGAGGCGGTTCACCCGAGGCCTCTTGAGTACCGGATGAAGTCCGTGACAACGGTCTGTGACAACTCTGTACACGGGTTGAACCGGGATCAGTCTCTGTGCTTGCACAGGTTATAGTGCCTTTCTTGCGTAACCGAGAGGTTGATACGGAGGGTCACTATAACCAAAACGCAAGTCGAAGATACGGGACTGCTGAGCACGGGTCTCTTCCAAGGAAATTGGTTACATTCAGTGGCCTTGGTACACCTAGCCCTAGTACAAATGTACAGTACAACGACTTATAGACCTTGCCAAATTCAAATTAGAACCCACGACCTCAACGGAAATATTTCAGATATTATCTAAAATATTCAACCTAATTAATTATCATAATGTTAAAATGCTATATAAAAACAAGCAGTTAGTTATGAAACTTGACACTGTAAGTACTTCGTATTTAAACAAACTGACCGTGTTTGTTCTAATCTGGATGGTGTGCATAGTGTCGTTTTTATTTCATTTTGTCTACAGATTAATTACAATACTGTTTCTCTTTTTAACGGTACCATTAATAGTTTTTTTTTATAATATCAAGTGACGGGACGAACAAGTCGTGCGCTTGGTGGTAAGCTACACGCCTGTTCAAAACAATTGCAGTGCCACCCAGAGTCGTATTCTAGAACTCTACTCAATGCTCAAGTCAGGATTGAAATTGAAACACGAGCACTGGAAATACGACCCTAATGGCAAGGGACTTGAGTATGATTTCGAGTGCTTTAAACCATACGCAAATCCTGACTTGAGCATTGAGTAGAGTTCTGCAATACGACACTCAGAGTCTTAAATCGCAAAGATCTGAGATATAATTTGACAAGTCCGATGTGCCTGTAATTTCACCGGCACCCTTACCTTTCAAAACCGGAACTCAGTAATGCTGACATTACTGCTTGGCGGCTGAAATAGGTAAGGTGGCAGTAATTCCCTGAACTAACTTATTTACAAGGAGCTCTACTGCTACTGCCAATAATAAGTACAGGTTTAACCTTTAAAGTTTAAAAGTAAACGGACTTTTTCTCTAGTTAGCCTCTTAAATTGAGTGAATAAGGTTGTTAAATTTTCCAAAACAGATCAAACAAATTTTATTAAAGAACTAAATCAAACTTATAAATAAAAAGCGTTGTTAGGTGGAAGAACGGTCGCTTCTTAGCAGCGTGGACGACATTCGAATCAATGTAGCTTCATGTAGGTACCTAGCCTATGTGTTTTTTAACTCGTTATTTATTTAGAGACTTTAATCATTGAATATGTCAGTCAAATTAAAAAAAAATTTAAGGAAATAATAGAAGCCAAACAGATAAACCAAAATACTACCTACCTAACCATTATACATGTTATACGAAATCTTCGATGTTTTTAATATCTGTAAGTTACGATAACTCGCGAAGTTTAGCAGCATCTGTCACTAACAGTGAAGAAAAACTTCGTGATGAAACCTGCATGTCGAAGAAGGTTTATAACTTTAAGCATTCGTCATTTGTATGAAATGATACATATTTCTGTCCAATCGCCACTGCTCTAACTGCTTTAGAACTGAAGATAATATTACGTGTATAATGATATAAATTATCGTTTACTTATATAACGTGATATAAATTTATCGCAACATATTTAATTTTGTATGTCACACTTTAATTTTAAGTGTAAAGGAATAGAAGCTGAGCTTCTATCCATATGCAATTGTGATTAATGTTAATCGTCTTTCACTTTGCAAAAACAGACCACAATGACATTGCCCGAAGGTGTTTGTAGCATTTTTATTTTGTTTATTTCATAATTGTCTGTAATCTTAATAGATAACTAATGAAATCGATTTGAAGTTATTTTAACATCATTATTTACGAAGTTACCTAATCATCTAACATAAGCACTTTGTAAAGTGACATATGATACAATTCCCTTTTATGCTTTCCTGTGAATGAGTAAAGTTAAATGCTATTATTTAAAAAGATAAACTATGCTATTGGGATTGAATTTTAAAAAGAAAATTTGCATCCAAAATTGTAGGACTTTTAAATCCATTTTTCTCAAAACACGAATTTCTGAATTAGCGCACTTTTCACAGAGGGTACAGAATTAATTCAAAGATGTATATTGTAACTGTCTTCCGTCCCCAATCAGGTTCTTAGAAGTTGTGAACAATTTATTCACAGTTCAACTCCTAAAATAGACCAACCAAATTACATCACAAAACCAATTCACAGATCTTAAAGAAGTTATACAATGCTAGCTTAACTTTGTAATCGAATTAGCACCGCTTACTTAAGCGTAATTAAGAGCGTTAACTTAATACAAACAAAAGACTTAAGTTTTAAACTGGGTCGCTGAATTTGTTATCTTGAATGACACGGTGTTCCAAGTTTATAATGCCTGTAAGTTATTTATGTAAGTATGTGCAAGGAGATATTCAGCGAACGGCAGTATAAAGGCGAGAAGATTATGGTAAACCACAGTTTCCCAAAATGGTCCCTACCGCCCATCAGTGGGCGCTGAAGAGTCCTAGGGGGCGGCGGGCGGTAGGGGCCTCGGAAGCACTTGGGAGACGTTGGTGCTGTCCAGGGGGTGCTACCGCATTTGAGAAAAAACGAGAATTGAGTTAGAGAGAGATTGAATTATCTATATAAACGACACTACATAATTGTATGTAATTATTTCCTTGTGATTTCTTTTTGTTTGGAACCCTATGTCCAGTCAAGAGCACGTCAAGCTTGACACTTTGTATTTTGGACCGTTCTTATTGTAAGCGGCATAGAGTTGGATTTACGTATTAAGTGTCAAGCTTGACGTGCTCTTGACCCTGTACTAAACAATTAATGTTCATTTTCTATTACTCCATTAGAGTCAATAAATCGGTGTCAATCTCAAGCAAGCAATTTGAAAATAGAGAACGTATAAGACGTAACTTCTCGATGTATAAATATTCACTTATCGTCATAATAAATATTGGTATAGACAGTGCACATTTTGTAGGCCCGTAGATTCGCACGATGTACTAAAGCTGTAAAATTACGCTTTTCAAAGCCTACTGTACATCCTTTTATACTTGCAACGTATGGGTCAAGTATACGCCTACGTGTCCATAATAACACCTTCAGGTTTCTGCTGGGGCTGCCGTGGCGCTGTAGCGCGTCAGAGATGTTGAAAGAACCGAATCTTGAAGGTGTTCGTTGATCGGTGGGACGCCGCTGGATGCAGCTTCATACTTTGCATTGGGGATAGATGTTTACCACCACTATAGTTATAAAATACTAACATTAGATTATAAGTTGTAATACTAACAAGCTATAGATTGTGTCAGAAATCAAATCTTTTATTATTATTATCTATTTTAGACTCTCGCCTCTCCCAAGGCCTAAAAGAGTAATTTTGAATTTTTAAATGGGAGAGGCGGTATTTCCCGGCACTGGCACAGTTGGCCGGGGTCAGGGACTCAGGTTCAAGAACCGGCGAACAATACGTGCCGTATCGAGCAGGACCGCCTTCTGCATTTGTGCTGGAAGCGACACGCCACAGAAATCCAGCCAAATGTTATTACTATTATTATTATCTAAACTGCAAGTAATGCACGTAAAGTTTATTTTTATTTAATATTAAGATATTTTTACTACCATGTTGTTATACAGCTACTTTGCAGCGAGTCCATACAGCGGTATTAGTGGTAATAGTACATGCGGATCCAGCATAAAAACGCATTCAGGGTTCTGTTGGGGCTACCGTGCAGTAACAGCGCTTTAATGAGAAGACGCGGCGATTACGAAATATGTATATAACCCTCTGTCTAATTGTCACTGTATTTTTAAATAACTGCTACCATTTTCATTATTATTATTAGAGGTGAAACGGATAATGGCGGGCGCTAGGCTTATATTTTTTTTATTTTTTCTAGAAAAATATAGCAGGTAACTTATTTACTAAAAGTCGCCAAACTGCCTTACAGTTTGTTGGCGCCATGTGTCTGGCTTAATTATATATACTTTACTAAGTATTTTATAACATTATATAATATTAACTATACTTACTAAATAAAATATAATAATTGCATTAGAAGTACGCCTTTAAGCTACATTTTAGTGCATATTTACTTAATTTTGTGACATTCCTTAGCCAATCATTATCGTTATATATTTTTGGAACTAAATAACGTGTACACCTTTTTCCATAATAGTTATTTGTTTTAAACTGAACTAGTTTACCCTGCCTTACTCTTTTTGTCCGTACCTATTCTTAAGCCTAAATTTGTAATTATCACTGTAGAAATTTTCCAACACTATCAAATATCTGCTCTTTATTTCTATTAGCATGACCTTACAGTGACTAAATATACTTGTTATAACAAATATAAATTTTAAAATAGCCAGAGAATTATGTAATTGTTTTTTTTCCTTCTCCACCGCGAGAAATTTGCATTCGGTTCAACAAACAAACAGCACTGATATTAAAGTATTGCCGAATTTGCGATTTTTCTTTCACTGTTAACATTTTTCTGTTATGTATTTGTTTGTATTATCGAATAAACTAATCAAGTGCCCACAACAAATCAAATCGTCAATGTAAAAGTGCAATCATTCACTTATCAATCAATCACGGGGATGCGCGCTGTAAACCGGTCGCGACATGTTTTCAGCAATGGCAATTATCCGGATATCCGGACTAGGTGCTCGCCGGATATCTGGTATCCGGTATCAGGCGGGATAGTAAAAATAGGCCGGATTGGCCGGATATCGGATAGTTACCGGATAATCGTTTCATCTCTAATTATTATAACGATCAACAACCTAGATATTAAGTTAGATTGCATATTAGTACCATTGCTCCTCCTGCGTGAATAATTTTAATAATGTAAAGTGGAATACGGGAGGTATTCTGAGAACCCGGTATTATTAAAAAGAAAGGAAAATATCCAAACAAAATAGTTGCAACTTAACTTACACTACCGTAGTAAAGGTATTGCTAGTTACACTTTAAAAACATAGAACAAAATATCTACTACTATTCACTCTACATGCATCATTTCCATCAAATATACGTAGGAAAGTGTATACTTTCCTACGTATATTTGATGGAAATGAAATGTAATAAAAATGTAATGTATATTACATTTTAAAATCTCTGCATATCTTATTATGTTTGTAAATTGCATTAAAATGTTGTCACCAACACAAAAATGGCTCATATAATAACTTGATCCAGTTAACACGTTATTTATAGAAATGTTTCATTCATTAATTTATAACCAATCACCCAATCAGTGTTTTAAATTGGAGTGACAGGTATTCATTGATATACCGATAAAGTTAAGGACAATTTTGCATTAAATGGAGAATATTATAATATAAAATGATATTGAATAAACAACGATTATGTGTTGAAACCACTTTTGAAACCACTACATTACCCGGCAAAGGACACCGGAAGCTCTAATGAAAACTTATTTCGTACACAAGTAAACGTTCATGATCATCAATATGAGACAATAACATCTTCGTAGCACTTTTGAAATGGCCATAAGATGCGTATCTTATCATTTATTCCATCTACCGTTTCGTTTCCGCTACCGATTCAACAAATCTCCAGTTTGACCCAAATAACCTTCGCGTTGGAAAATGGAGACGATTTCTCAAACTGGGAAAAAAAAATCCTATAACGTGTCAAGGACTACTTTTAAAATGAGAACGCGTACGTTGTTTGTGCCACGATGTGGACTTACTTGTGCTGCCAATCGTGAAAATAAAAAGGAAAAAGTGTTTAAAACATGAAAATGAATATTACTGCTGTTCCAAATAACTGCAACGGCGCTTTTATTGGCATATACTTTAAAAGCTTATCCGTGTCTAGGTTGCTTCACGCATCATCCTATTGTGTTAACAACCCACTATTAACCTGCATCGATAGACTCTTCACAACACCGATAACCGCCGACCACATCATAAAACCAGCATTAACGTCACCAGTTCCATCACTTCTCGGAACCTTATTAACGATGATAAAAGACAGTAATCTTCAATAGATAAAACAGCGATTATTTGTCGACGGCCACAGCATATTTTTTTTAAATAAAAAGCGAGTGCTGAGGCTTCGTCCTCACCCGATATGGTGCGGCTGACGAACACCACACACGTCGCTCGATTACGCAAAATCGAGACAACGACGCCTTCAAATTAAGTAGCCGCCGCCGACAACGGGCCTTAACGACCTGCCTTAATACCTGAGGAAGTGATTATTGTTTATTTTTATAATTGCCGCTGTAGGAAGTCGGAACTCGATACATCGCGAAACGGCTACGGTTGGCGGCGAGACACAGACGCGGGATCACGTCGCGCCTCCGCGCAAATAAAGCAATTTGATGACAGTTAATTGAGTAACTGTTTCGCTCTGATATATGAGCAATTTGTGTCAGCGCAGCTTACGATGATGCCCATTGTGAGTGTCAGAGAGTTCTTCAATCGGTGCACTTGGCAATTAACAATGGACTGAATTGAGGAATGTGTTTATAGTCAAATGATCTTTACTATATTTTAATTACCAGAAACCAATTACTCTGACCAAGAGATCAGAAAACAAATTGATGGCAAAAACAAGCGAATTTGTCGCAATTAAGAAATTTCGTTGATAACAAAAATCTCGAGCTTTTTTTGGGGTGACAATTTGCAACATTGTCGAGCAATTGGGAGCAAAGCTTGTCGAACCACAGCTATCACGTGGACTGGCATTATTGATTCCAGGTTTGACGTAACCGATGTCGGTTAATAATCAGCGTCATGTAAACGGACCTTTGATCAATTTTGGAATTAATTGAAACTGGTCACCGATTTCAGACTACCCTCTATACTGAGTCATAACGGACGTAACTTTTTGTGTATTAGTTGCCCAAACGATGGCTACATGTTTAGTAAACAACACTCTTTTACCGGGGATCAGATTCAGTCGAGATGCGTGTTTCAAGACGGATATATCGCAATCCCAAATAGAAATTGTGACTTTCAAGGTCGAAGGGTTATAGAACTGGGGCGGTTGAACCTGTTTTAGCCATTACGATTGAGCGGAAGCAAGGGCTGACAATTTCCGTTCCAAGGTACAATTTCTAGCAAGGTTAACGGCCTTGGTTGTAAAAACACGTGTAGAGAAAGAGGAATTATTCAAAAAAGCGTGATATATTCAAAGGTTCCAGCTATGATACTTTTTCCGAGTATTTAATAGAGTTAAAAATAAAGGATATAAAACAACCGACTCAGATTTCTTTAGATCGCCCCAAATTTTGCGTTGCTCTTATCTTGCTTGATTAAAATTGACATCTGTCTTTCCGATTATGAAACCTGTCTTCACAATATGACTACGGTGTCACGAGATATCGTGAAGGTTCGTTACCCTTACCTATTATTGGGTTTTCACCTCCATTAAACCTGTTTCCTATTGCAAATTATAGCGACGATTTGTGTTTGGTTCAGTGAACTCTAAATATAGCGGGATTTGTCAGGATTCGTGGTGAATTTTCCGTCGTTAAGACGTCTGAAATTACGTGACGGTCGTATGTCTTCGGTGTGATTTTAAATTGCACAAAAATAGACATAAGAGATGGAAATTTTCACAATTTTTACGCGACGCATTTTTACATATCATCTACGAGCAGGTTATATGTTTAATGGACTGGAATGTTTATAAGTCTATTCTCTTTAAGATAGGTAAGTTGCTTGCAAGGAATAGTTTTCATTTGGCTTTTTGTTGATACAAGCCGTAAGCCAAGCGCCTAGGTTATTAAAAAAAACATTATTTTCTTTTGAAAAGTCTGGAAGACAATTGAAATAATCAAAACAATGATCCTGAAAAGACGCTTTATCACACTCGTGGTCATCTGTTTGCAATTACTTGTTGAACAAACAAAGTGCACGAACAGCTTTTTAACAGCAGATTAAGTACCGTAGTTTGTGTAGGCACTTCGTTTAACAAATGAGCCAGTAAATGAAGAATAAGAGCTGGGTGGAGACTCCAGTCAAGGTCAGTTTATAAATAACTTGCCCAGTTGGTTAGGCGTAGCCAGTTCTGAAACTTGTATCCTAAAGTGATACAGTTGGGATATTTGTGAATAAAGTAGATGCTCTATTATGCCTAAGATGACTGACATGAAAATAATCTGAGCAGTTTCATTTCTTTTCAGACGAATTTGAATTTCAATGGTTGTGTCTTTAATTAATTGATATAAGGTGGATTTGTGTATTAAATGTTTAGATAGCTTTGAACACTTTGAACGCTAAGATCATTGTTACGTAGAATATATTAGGGTAGTACAAATTTAGATAATAAAATACTCCATACCGTTACGAATTATATGTATATACATAGTTGGTAGCAAGATGTGTGAATAAAAGCGAGTGTGAGAGAGTGAAGTGTAGTCGTGTTTTTGTATGAAAAATTTGGATTGTTGTTCTATTTCTGTTATTTTAAGAGATATACACAAATACGACAAATATGGTTTCAACTTCAATTGAACATCTCTGCGTCTCGCCTAAAAAATGAAAATGAAACAATAAGGTAAATTTTCATCTTGTTCACATTGTAGATTGCGCTTGGGAGGAAAATACGAGCAAAAATTTTATAGGTACTACAACAGCAGTGTGTTCTTCGGTCTTTATTATATTCAGCCCTTGAAAATTGTTGTGCTCATGTAATTTATTTCTGTGCATGTGCGTAGGACATACAAAGTTTATTTATATTCATCATCAATATCGTCACCTCATTACACGTCCCAATGCTGGGTACGGTTCTTTTCTAAGGAGGTTATTAAAGGCAGTTAAATTACTATTGCTAGTTGACATCAATGCTAGTGTTATTATGTACGAAATTAGATATTTGAAATTCTTGAGTATGGTGGCCTATAGTAGCAATTTAGTAGCAGTAGCGCTCCTTGTCAAAGACTTTTTCCAGGGAAGTACTGCCACCTTGCCTATTTCTGCCGCGACGCAGTGATGTCAGCATTGCTGTGTTTCGGTTTTGAAGGGTAAGGGTGCTGGTGAAATTACAGGCACATGGGACTTGTCAACTTATGTCTCAGAGCGACAGGCGCAGCGGCAGTGCCCCTCAGATCTTTGCGCTTTAGAGCTTTGAGTGGCACTGCAACTGTTATGGACAGGCGTGTGGCTTACCATTAGGCGCACGACTTGTTCGTCCCGTCACTTGGTATTATAAAAAAATGTATACAAATTGTTATACACGATCCCAGATATAAAAAAAATCTTCGCATGTTTTTCGTAGTCTTCTTAAAACAACTACAAGTTATGAATGTAGTATTAAATAATTACTTAAGTGTATTGCGTGGGAAAAAGACGTTACCATGCCATTCTCTTTGGACATAACTGTGTATAAAAACAGAGTAATTACGATGGCATTTATTCTCCTTTTACGACTCGTATGTTTATCAACTATAGTATTATAACAGTTACAAGTAACAGTAGTATAACAACTTTGACAGAATTAAATAAACAACAGAAGACCTTATGTATAAATAATGTGACGAAAGCTTTGTATACTTAGTTGTTAAATAATGAAAACAAATGAGATTCCCAAGAGGGTTTTTCTAAAATCTCTTCTGTTTTTCTGAATAATGAATATAACAAATTGTGTATAGATAGATTAGTTACGAATTTCAAAATTCGAAAACGAAAAGAAGTGATAGACATAGGAGATCAGTTAACGTAACTACAATAGAGCTGAGCGAGATAAATTGCAAGGCGTAATGATGACTGACAGAATAAAGCGACAACCGAATAAAGGCCAAGAAGTAGTGTACATTGTGCAGAGAGATGGGTAGACAATATCGTCAAAGTGGCGGGCTGTAGAAGGGTGAGATGATAAATACAAGATTATAGTAGTTGGTACAAAATACGGGAGGCCTACACCCAGCAGTAGAGGTGAAGACGGGCTTCGGATGACTATGATACAAAGCAGCTAGTAGAAACCACAAGAGATAAAGTAATTTGCTAACTAAATCACACATTTAGTCGTATTTCCGTCTTCTTTGTCCCTTAGCAAACATTTTAATAACATAGCAATAAAGCCAAAAATATTTTATGTCAACGACCGGGACAAAACATCGCCTCAAGTGTACCTGTGAATATAATTTATAATGCCATTTTGACTTGTTTATTTCTGGTTGTGAACAGAACAATGAATAAGATGAGAAAAGATTACATTTTGTACGTCAATCTTTAGCTGTTTCTTGGTAAAGAAAATCTTGGCAATGCTACTGAGCTTCACAATTTTTCCTGCATCCTTCAACTGACCGACGAACTGTAGTAATAGTTTACAAGATTGTCTACACTATTCGATTATGCAAATGCCTTTGTGAAAGTATTTATATACATTCTTTTGGATTTACAAAAACATACTGAGAGTTCTTTTTTCAATTATTTATACACGAAGTGATTTAGACCAAGGCAATATTATGTGTGATCAAGTAATCGCCCAGTGTACATTATAATGACAATATCGCTCAAAGTTATCTCTGTTATAGTCAGAGTAAATTGAAAAGTGATTTGGGGTGCCTGAAAGAACACAGATCTCTTAATTTTGTTTTATATTTCAGTCTTTTACAAGTGAACTTTTTCGGAATTTATGTCCGAAATATAATTTGATTTGAAATTTACCATGTGCTTTTCGGTGAATGAAACATCGTCATGAAACCTGCACACACCTGCAATGCAATTTAATGATGTGTGTGAAGCTTCCAATCCGCATTGGGCCGAAGCCCTCTCGTTGCGAAAGGAGGGCTAGACCAAGCAGCGGAACTATGTATTCTAGCTATTATACCTAATTGGCGTGATTGTTCGGCACATTATTTACGTGTAAGCACTCATCGAGATCAATTTCAGTGGATACGAACTATGAGTGCGTTTGATAAAACTGAGACGAATATCTTCCTGCCCCATCATTTGGCCTTGATCACCGTTTGTCTACCACCTACTCACCAAAATTAATTCAACGAGTCCAATCTCAGTGAGTATAATTGTAACGGAAATTTGTGGGGAGAAATAAATTTATTATTATTATTGAACATTCTATTTCGCGTATACCAAATTAAATCTTTCCGAAATTGCGTAATTATACCACTAAAACAAAAACCTGCCTATAAATGTTATTCCAATCAAAGCACAAAATTTGCGCGGGCGCAACCATCATATCTGCCGATTGTGAGCTAGGTCAAAGCAAAACGGGCGCCCGTGGCCCGCTCTATTGTTCACCAATGCCGCATACACAGGAATTTGGCGTAGGTATTGCCATTTGCAAGATTAATTGAGATTTATGAAGTGTATCATAAAGGATATACCTAGGTATATTAATTCCTACAACGTAGGTATATTGTATGAAGGTAAATTAGTTCGTATAAACAAATATAAACAATATATATCGTCGGTGTTCGTTCGGCCGCCAAGCAGTAATGTAAGTATTACTGCGTTCCGGTTTGGTAGAGTAAGGATGCTGTAGGGCTAGCACGACAGTCCGTGGTTTGTGCGAGAGCGACATAAACCGCGAGATCTCTATGCGGGAATAGCAATATGTCGCGCTTTATGTCGCTTTCGCGCAAGTCACGGTGCTAGTCCTACTTGTGAAATTACAGGCACATGGGACTTGTCAACTTATGTCTCAAGGTGACGGGCGCAGTGGCAGTGTCTCTAAGATCTTTGCAATTTAAAGCTCTGACTAGTACTGCCACTGTTATGAATAGGTTCTTCGCTTATCACCAGCCGCACGACTTGTTCGTTCATTCACTTGGTATTGTAAAAAATAAAATAAAAAAGAAAGGTCGAAATCGCCATTTCGAAAAATTTTTCAGTGAAACATGTTTTAGGTTTTAACGACTGGTTTAAAATATTTACGTCCTGTTTCAAAATTCAATTTTGGTTTTAATTACGTTCAAGTTTTAAACTTAAGTACACAGTTCGGTGTATATATACACATAGGTACGAAACACAATAAGTTACACATTCATGGATCTTGTGCCGTTGCACAGGATGCAATATTAGAACAAAAGTGTATATGCTCGATGTACTGTCGACTGTGAGTGTATCACACCTAAAAGGGAAAAGACAGACTTTAGAACTCTCCCCGCTACTTTCCTGACAACTTTTTTAACCCTTTTTTAAATTGCAAAGTAAACATGGATAAATTATAAATATTTTTATAATTTTAAATTATAATTTATAAAGTAAGTTGCTAAGGTCCATAATCATTGTCTCCGTCGTATCTATTAAAATAACCAACTTCAGCATAATCAACCTTTTAATAAACAATTAAAACACTCGGTCATTAACTAACATCTGTTACACCTGTATTACGCGATATTACACCATAAAAACAGGTACAGCATAATCGGTATTATAATATGCGTATGCGCAGATCAAGGTTTTCAATTAAAAGCTCGGTGTCGGCAGTAACTTAGTCGAACGCGGGGTATATATTCTGAGACGCCTTGTGGTATGTACGCAGCAGGATTTTCCGATAAAGCCACTCAATGTAAAAGATTGTATAATGTTTACATAGAGTTTTTGTGGAAGTTTGTCGTATATAATATATAATAACAGTATTTCCTTTTAAGATTTTGTTTATAATTTTGTCAATATAAATTACTCCCATAGACTATTTAATAATTTTTCAGCAGAGGGCAGACTTAAAAGAATCCACTCACTCTACAGATTATAAAGAAGTTTGTTATAGTTATAATAAAGGTATTTTCTGTTTAGAGCTAGGTCATAATTTATTTTAAAAAAAGGAGGGGGTTCTCAATTTGTCTGTATGTTTATTTGTATGTATGTTACGCGATAACTCCGGCGGCATTTGTGAACCGATTTTGATGATTCTTTCTTTGTTGGAGGGTACCCCAGTAGCGGTCTCAATTACATTTGAAGAAAATATTCTATATTCTATATAAAGGTATTATATTTTTAATTTGATCATAATTTCCTGAATATAAAGTAATCATTTATTTTATTTAATAATTTTTTGACAGACCGAAAAGTCCGAAAGCGATTAATGAGAATCCCGTTTAGAGTCGACATTCAAATATCGAATTAAAGGTATCGAAAAAAAAAAGGTCTATAACAGCTATGAAGCGCTTTAAATGTATATAATTTCTTTGAATATATGGACATATGTACGTCCATTGGTGTTTGGTCAAATATAATAATAATGTGCCAAACAACCACACTACTTATTTGATCTCAAACTCCCTGTGCTATGAGTACCAGAGCAATGGAATTCACTCTGAAGCACTACTTAGAACATCCAGAAACATAATAAAAAAAATCCTCGATCGGTCCTACCGTGAATTGGACCCGGGACCTCTCCACATTTAACGCCCGCAGTGCAAACCGTTAGGTCACCGAGGTCATTATTATTATAATCTAGGCACTAGGTGCCTTTCATTATGGCGAGTGACGCTGTGAAAAACTGTTTTGCTAGAACAAATGGTTTAGGTATTTACCATTAAATAACGATCTCACAAAAAATATATCGACGCTTGAAAGGCAAAATCAGTCATATAGAATTATATATACCATTCGAATCAGCTAACATTTCCGATTCCAACGGTATAATTATATAACTCAGTATGACCCAAAAGTGTCGCTTGTCCTATTTTGAGAATAAGAATATTTGTCCAAAGAATGTGCTGAAATATTACACGATAGAATACTTCACCCGACTACATAAAATCCTGAAAACAGGGTAAAATAAAAATCTAAAACGAATTTAAGATTCAAATATGTAACTTCGTAGATAATTTTTATATGGAGATAATTGTCAGAAAACCTGCAAAATGTCGAAGCCCTGTAGTTATTAAATTCACATTTATCTCAAAATTTGAAAATTGCCCAGCAGTTAACGACGCGCCGCGACATACGCTGCCCCGTCAGTCGCCATCGGGCGCTTGTCGACTTCGATTCTGTGTCAAATTTTTTCCACCACCTTCTCATCACATTTTTAATTTACAGCGCGCGGATTGCGGGACGCAAGGGGGGGAGGTCCGCCTTCACCTCATCTCCTAAAATGTAGGCTTACGTTGAAATACCCAGCCTTAACACGAAAACAGCACGATTTTACGCAGTAATCGCAGTAGTTCATAGATGCAATCGCGTGCGACGATCCATTTCACGGTAAATTTGCGCGCGTAAGCACTAAATCACTAATTACACGTTAAATGGTTTTAATCTCGTAATATTCCCACGATATATCGCTATTTGTGGAACGTTGGCTAAAGCAAATGCTGGGTCAAATATATAATGTACTAATTTAAGTATCTAAGTTTTAGATGTCTACGAAGTTTTTGTTAAAGCAATAGAAACTTTTGTAGTTTGGAAAATGAACAAATTATGTTTTATGGCTTTTGAAATTGAACATAATGTTACTTAGGTATTGTGTGAATTCGAACGTAGGGAAGTACGATACCTTTAAATACGTGTATTACAAAAGTTCTTACTTTTGTTGTTATTTTTTTTGTAATTGAATTATTTATGATACCAAGTGAGGAGCGAACAAGTCGTGCGCCTGGTGATAAGCGACACGCCTATCCATCACAGTTGCAGGGCTATTCAAGAGTTTTAAATGACAAAAATGTGAGGCAGTGCCACTACCCCCGTCACCATGAGACATAATTTGACAAGTCACCGAAACACAGTAATACATTACTGCTTGGCGATAGAAATAGTGGTGGTGGCAGTGCTTTTCTGGACGAACTCTTTCACATGGAACTTTACTGGTATTAAAATTGTAGTCCAGACTTAGTGACGTAAATTCTGGCGCCAACTTCATACACTCACTATGTATATGTATCTTGATTAATAATCTAATTAAAATGGGTATGTAATAATCATACTAACTAATTATTGCAAAAAACACAAAAATTGGTACAATATTAGCCATTAGCGTTAGCTACGATCCTTTGTAGATACCTATTATAGATAGCGTTATGTCCGTCGTATTTTTTGTTCTTGTTTTCCTTTCAAATTATAATAAAGTGGAAAATGACAATGGAAAATGTAATTAAAAATTGAACCATTACTTAAGAAACTAATAATTTGTCTCGAATCTTCCATTTCGAAAAACAGTTCACATAGTTTTTCTTCTAGTGTACTTGTAAAACTAAATGATTACTGGAATCTATAAAACGGACGCGCAGACGGCAATAAAATTGCAAAATGTAAACATCAATATTTGTAGCAATTTTCATTTACAAGTGCGTAAAATGGAACGTCACATTTTTCCTACTAAATATAATAAAAAATTGATATGAAATACGAAAAAGAAAACAAAAACATTTCAAAGCTGTTCGGTTTGTGCAGCATTTATTTTTAAAAACCATTATTGGTAAAAGTTAATCGAAGCTCATATCTATCAGCTACATACGAAATAGTACATTTAGAATAATGAAAAAATACTTGAACGCATGCCAAATGTACTGCAATCAATAAGCAAATAAATATCTACAGTAATTTTCATATTTTAAGTCTGAAATGGTAAGAGGACGCCTCGGGATAAACGATTAAAACCATCAACAACTTCAACACGTAAGTGTAGAACAAAAAATAGCCTTTGCACGAAATTGGACTCTACTCACATACACTACAGTCGAATTTAAAGAATTCAATATAATGTAACCTTGGCAAGACGTGCTTGCGGTAATAACTTATTCGCGTACAATTTCAATTTCGCTAAAACTCGATATTTGTTGCACAAAAATCACAAACTATTTAAAGTTTGGATTGGACAAAACCATTACTTATCACATAAAACTTCAGAATTCTTTAAATTTTGATATAATTAAATAGTTTAGTTTGTAGAAAAATAAAACAGTTAAACATTTTTTTTATGAAATTTTCTTCTCTATACATCGTCGGTTATCTTTAAATGTACATAAAAAGAATCGATATTCTCGTAATGTACACATACATAAATGTGTGTAGTTAAGACTCGAGATATTTATGTATATAAATATTGATTAATTTGTGTTAGCTAATTAAGTATACCTAAATAATAATGATAAGATGATAACATCTACTTAAAACAGCCCAGCTTAACTGTTTTATAACACGATTCCCTATACCCTAAGGCGTTCACATTAACGTAGGATAGGATGTGAGCGAGTGGGAGTAACAGCACTAGAGATAACGAGGCACAACACTATTTATTATCCTGTCACAACAAATAAATACGAACAGCTTCTTAGCACTATTTGACGTCACTGTGACTGGATTTTTTTTAAAGAAACTTTTTTAGTGTTAAAGTCGTAAAAATATTATAGATATTTGATAAGATAAACCCAGAGCTAAATAGGTATTTTGTTAAAAATAGGTATTTTGCTATAGCACAAGTATCACTGAAAAAAATGGACTTTAAGACTTGATTGAATTAATCAAAACATTATTAAATTTATTACTTATATTTGATGTTGCATTCATTAAAATTGTTGTTATATAATATCGAGTTCTTAAGTTTAGAAATTGTTTGTTACACATAGGAAATATAACTTTTCTTTTTCGGATCTAAATTGCCTATATTTGTTTTTTTAAAGCAAAACAAAGTTCTGAGTCCAGAGAACAGGTGTTAAAATGTAATGTTTAGTGATTGCAACATCAATTATAAATAATAAGTTTAATGTTTTGATTAATTAATCATGGGAGGTCCCATGGTCACAACGGACAGACAAGAGATGTAAATCCGAAAAAAAAAATGATGTTCTAATCATTGTGCGTGTTAGATTCAGAAGGAAACAAGTTATATTATCATCCTAAGACAGCGCCCACACGCATAATAGTACGCGATTGAGCGATATTTGAAACTTTTTAACGTTCTTTGGCGCACGATTGCTCGTGTTTGTTTTTGTTACAACGGAAAGAGTCCGTGTAAAGGCGCAGGCTTGCGCGCATCCTTCCAGCGACTTTACACGCGCACGATTGCCGTATCACGCGCTATACGAATGTATATGTAAAGCCCGTTAATATCTTGTTTATTTTAATCACAATTTCTTTTTAGTGCACGCCTCTGGGTTTTGCATAACAAAATTCATGCTATTGTTGATTGCTATTGAGCATTAATAACTTTCGATTGAAATAGGCGGGTTGGAAATTACAGTAGGTATTTAAAGTTATTTAGTTCAAACTACAGTTGTAAGTTTTAATATAAACTCCTTGAAATACAACTTGGTTTCTTAGAAATTCTAAATCTATTCATCTGGAATGTCTTCCTGAAACCTGGTCAGTAAAATTAAATCCTTATTTCAAGAGGAATAGGATTAAAATTGTTATTTGTTACGGATTTCGTGTGTTGCTCATGTATGAAGAAATGTCGGATTAATAAGAAGTTACGGGATATAGTTCTCGGAAACGAAGACATTTTGTAGTGAAATTTAGGATCTTGTTAAATTTGATTTTTAAAGATCTAAATTTCTATATTATCAGTGGTACATTCTACATCATAGTATCGTAATGGCGGTAAATTACAATTTTGATTAAAGTCATATTATTTTTTAAATACAATTTTCATGAATTAATATTTGTTACATAAAATATAGGTTAATATTGAAAGCTGCCTTTGGGTAGCTGAGTCAGTTTATGGGACGTAATATTAACCAAACTCTCGCGATAAAATATTACTATATTTGGGAGAAAGTTATTTGTAGAAATGTCATGGTAAGTAATCAATAAATAAAAAAAGTAACAAACCAAACAACTATTTTTTAACTAATTTCTAAATTATTATCTTTAAAATTTTTTCGTAAGTGCCAAATGGGACTATATATAATATAAAACTTTGGGAGGCGTGTCTTTAAAAAAATAGTCAAAATATCCGTATTTTATGTTCACGATAAGAACACTAAGAAAGAACACGTCAAGATAATAGAAATTTTATAGCTCAAAAAAGAGGAAGCGTTTTATGATCAATTTTATCTACAAAAGGACCTTACTTTTGCGAGTTATTAACAGACGCAATATTAAACAAACGTGGCACAGAGAGGACTTTTATTTGCCACAGCGTTGACATTTACAGCGACTTGGAAAAGGTCGTTGTGGCCGAAAATACACCAGTTAAGAAACTGGTGTATTTTGTAAGCGCGTATCATTGGCGCCCACTGAAGAGGGAAAGATTTTAATTTCGCACAGATTTTGTCATCTGCGAGATCTACAAATGAATAGGAAGAGCCCTAATCCACTTAATCCGTAATCCCTTTCACTAGGCTTAAGCGGATTATGTTCTTCAATTGAAGAAGGTTTAACATACAGGTTATTTTCAAGATGTTTTTACTTAACATTACAGTAAAAGGTTACTTCGTGCGTTAGTCTCCCCTTCAACTAGTTAAGTTGTGTCAGCCAATATACTAACATCTCAATCACCAAGTATAGATCTTTTCTGCCTCTAACATATCGTAACGTACGAGATCCCCAATCATATTTCCTTTCGGTTCTTTATTGTCTCTAATAAACTTCTCTTTTCGTACACTATTCTTAACACCAACTTAATGTATACATTTTTTAATATTAGTGAATTAGTCGATATTTGACCACAAACATTATTGTATATCAATATTTTTTGTGAAATTACTCCACTAGTTTCTTATAATTATTAATTATTACAAAGGTCGCTCACTTAGACAAAATATCTTCGATCCGGCTGGATTCGAATCAACTGCCTCTAGCAAACCGTGCCAGACTCTATGTAACTAACTAAGCCACGGAACGAACCAGCGTGTACTTGTTGCAGATCTTTGTTTTTAGTTTTTAATTACTTTTTTGCCGTAGCGCCATCTGTGAGAAATCTATTTCTTTAGTCAGCAACCTTTACAGCTACCGGCAGCTGACTAGAGATATCTCTTTAATAATTGCATTTTTTTTAACTTTAACTGCCTCCATGGCCGAACGGTTACCGCGCTGGACTGCCACGCAGAGGTCCTGGGTTCAATTTCCAGGCTGAGAGAAATATGTTTACGGCCTACTTTATTTCTCTCGTGAGTTTGTGGTTATGGTTTGTGGTTGTCTAGGTGTGGTCCAAGGCACCCGCGTCACAGGGTTTCCCTAGAGCGGGGCTACGAGTGTGTTGCGATATTATGATTATTTTAAGTTTATTGAAATGTCACCATATATGACCACTACGATATTCAATAATTTTGTGAAATTACTCCACTAGTTACTTATAATTATTAATACGAAGATGGAACACTAAGAAAAAAATACTTCGATCCGGTTCGACTAGAACCAACGTATTCTAGCAAACCGTGCCAGATGCTACGCCATCTAGCTAGTTTAATTAATTAATAAGTTTAATTTATTATTAACTTAATAAAAATTCATTCAATAAAATAATTTGTAAAACTTAATGTAGCGTAAATTATGAAATAAAGGAATGTTTTCTTTGTAAAATTAAAAATAAGGTATTTAATTAATAACTATTGTAACTATAGTGAAAAAATAGGGTGGTTTGCATTAATATTAGACATAACTGGTTGAAGACTGTACCACCTCAGTCAACCGTGACCATGGGACCTGTAAAGGGCCCGAAACGTCGGTTTGTTTGAAAAAACAAATATACGCGATTTAAATCCGGAAAAATAGTTTCATTTCCTATGTGTAACAATTGCGAAAACCTAAGAACTCGATAAATTATAACCTACTTATTGGTTTTTTCTCTGTCCAACTGATTCCTCCAGTTTTCTGTTTTCTTACAAGGAAAGAGATGTAAGAGAACACCTAGACGTAGTTCATTTAGATCAGATAAGAGAAACATCTAGTGTTGTTTAATGAATTCAAAGTCAAGGCGCTGAAAAGGTTGGTGATTACTCCGTCGACAAAAGCCTAGCTCTTAAATATATAAAAGAAGAAGGCTGGTATTACCACCTTCATTTTTTGCAAACAGCTATAACCATTTAAAAATAATATTTATGAATATGCCTTCACAGTTACTAAACAAAAAAAGAATAGCTGCCATAAGGCGCCTACATTACAGATAATATCAACTTCTTAAAATAAAGACAACATCAATTTACACTGCCTTTAATTAACTATAGAACGGCCTTTATATCTATGCAAATAAGGTAAAGATAGGAATATTGATAAGGCAACTGGGTTCCAACATGCCAAGTTACCTGTGATGTCACAGTTGGTTGGACATAGCGCGCTATGGGTTAATACAAGGGCGATATGGGCCAGGTGCGCAAGAGTCGGTATGCGGTACATGCTTACAATTTTGATAATTGCAACGGTTAAATTCATTAGAATGCGGAAATAACGTGTTTACTATGTTGTAAATAACGATGTTATACCGTTTATTATAACTTATTTTAACGTCTTCAAGTAGAACGTCGTTAAGATGGACAAGAGTTCGGAGACACTCTCCTTAAAGGTATCTTGTACATTGGGACGTAAATAACAATGACAATATATAATAATGTACTAATCAATCATACTAATCATTTGATCTCAAATTAGGGAATTCCCTGGACTATAGGTACCAGACCAGAGCAATTAAATTGACCCCCGAGAAAATGAACCCCCGAGATGTGCCAGTAGCCGTAGAGCTCCTTGTGAAAGAGTTCGTCCAGAGAAGTGTCACTTTACCTATCTCTGCCGACAAGCAGTATGTCTGCATTACTGTGTTCCGGTTTTGAAGGGTAAGAGTGTTAGTGAAATTACAGCCACATGTGACTTGTCAACTTACATCTCAGGGTGACGGGCGCAGTGGTAGTACCCCTGAAATGTTTGCAATTTAAAGTTCTGAGTGGCACTGCAACTGCTATGGCCCTATTTATAGGATAACGTTGTAAGAGAGAAATAAAGATTATTATTATTATTATTATTAGCAGTGAAGTAAGATAGGAAATGTTTGTTATAATTATTAATACAAAGATCGAACACTCAGAAAAAATTCCTTCGATCCGGTCGGATTCGAACCGACGTCTTCTTGCATACATACATATAAATAATTGAATATCAATTCAATAAAAATTTAATTAATATAGGAAATGTTATTGACAAATTTTTTTTTGTTTATATAATGTAATAGATGCATTTTAGCCGATTGTCTGTTGGTTTTGTAATTATTATTATATTAATATTTTTAAATAGGTTAGTGGCGTGAGTATGACCTTACTTATAGACTAGTCACGGTATTACGATCTCGCATTTTGTCGATTTTATCTGAACTCTACGGTCTTTTTAACCTGACTTTGTGTGTTAGGAATGCCTATTTACCTAATTAATTTACATATAATGGAACTGTTTGCTTATTACAGTTATTTTTATTTCTATTATTATATTATATAACCTGTTTGTAACGTTTAAGATTAAATGAACTAATTTAAAAAAGGTTGTTTCCCATATAGGGCTGTAAACAGTTTTCTTTCTTTCCTCCACGTTTATATATTATATCACGTGGTGACCTAAATCACAGGATATCCTAGTTTAGGCTTCAGCCACCACAAACTTTGTACAAATAATAAATCTAACGTTCTGCTGCAACATTTTTGTAGGGGAAATAAAGAAATTTATTTATTTATTAGCTTCCTGAGTGTCGAACCTGGGATCTCCGCACCTAGCGTTCAACCTTTTGGGTCACCAGTAAAGTGCAATACAGTTTGTTAACACAAAACGCCAGTACATCTTTAGCAATCTAACCCAATCCCAATTATTAAAGAGGTCAAGTTCAAATAAAATTTTATTATCTTTCCTTTATAATACGAATTACCTTGATATTACAAAAAGATTTCTCCATCATTTAATTTCGAACAATATTATTAAATTGTGTAACTAGTAGTTACGTAATAAAATGCATCAAATAAGCCATCTAAGGCGAAATGATGAAAGCCTTCTTGGCGCGATGCCCAAAGGCGCGGCACCGGCACCAAGTGAAATATACTACCTTTTACTAGATAGTATATCGACTGTGAATAAAAGATACTATCTCAATTTTGACAATTTTACAGGATGACAAAAAGAATTGTTTCCGTCATTTATATAGCATTTGGTTAGAAGTTAGTACAAGTTGAATGAAGTTGATTCTGGCGCCAAAATTAAATGTATCTGAGATGAAATTTCTTGCAACGCTGCGGAGTATGAAATATTATAAAATGGTAAAAAAAGTGAAATCTTTACAAAACTGAGATGGTACCGGTTGCCAGTTCACAGTCGATGTATCAATGTATCAAATACAAGTATATGTGGTAATATTATTTCTGTAGTAATTATTTTTGATACTTTAGATAATACTCAAGGCAACAGTCAAGTGACCATTATAATAATAGGAATAGGTCATAATAGACGCAAACATGGTATTCACCACAAAAACAATATTCCATTACTACTAGCGTACAAAATATTTACCTAATAGTGTACATAGTACACGCCTAGTGATGTGAAACTAGGTATGTTCGTATAGAAAGTTAAAATATGACAAGTTCTTTTGTTTTTACTCATGATGACGTGGTCTCTGCCTACCCCTCCTGTGGGACATGGGCATCAACTTATGTATGTATGATGATGTTATAAGCACCATGTATGTTACAATAAAAATTTGGTATTATTAATGCAAAAATAGAACAATAAAAAAATTTCTTCGAACCAGAGTCTGTTGCCATGCAGGGCCACCGCTCTTAACCAAATGCACTACAGAGAGACAGTTAACAGACCTTACGAAGTCTTTATGTCGGGTTTGAACGGCCGTCAACGCACCTGTGAGAAACTTATGAAGTTACTCAGTCAGGTACCTTTGTAGATATCTGAAGCTAGAGTGTTTTTACAAAATAGATTGCCTCCGTGGCCTAATGGTTATCATGCTGGACTGCCACGCAGAGGTCCCGGCTTCGATTCTCGGGCCTGGAGGAATATTAGTATGGGCCTTCCTTTATTTATCTCGTGAGTTTGGGTGTAATTTGTGTTTGTCTATGTGTGTGTCCATGGCACCCGCGATACAGGGTTTCCCTAGTGCGGCGCTATAAGTGTGTGCAAAAGAAAGAATATATATGAGAAATGTAAAACATGATATTCTACTATAAACTATTTAAAATGTTGTGTTATACCAAATATTGATTATAGTACAAGAGCACATCAAACTAGATACTTTAGGCTTTGAACCGTTCTTACCACAAGCGGTTTAGAGCTGAATTTATATCTTAATTGACGAGATGTCAAGCTCTTGACCCTATACGCTCCCATATGTAAATTTTCTTCTTATTTAGTCATTACAATACTCGTATACCAAACTCAATAATAATAAAACGAAGAAACTCAAAAAGTAATTATTGGGAAAAGTGACAATAAACATAAAAAAAAATAACGTGATTACGTAGCACCAGCCATATATTATGTCTTTTGCCTCAATCCAAATACGACAAAATGCTAATTGACACGAAAACCGATATTTCAGACTTCTTTCGTACGTTATTCTTTTTAATTTGTTGCGTTTACCAAAAGCGCTACATTTCGGATTTCGACACTCCATTATATGGGGTGCGCATGTAGGCAGCAGTGGTGACGGGTGGATGTTTTTGAAAAACAAAATTTTATTTTATCTACCATTTATAACTAAACCAGTATAAAGCTGTCACTTCACTAAAATCTACGTAAATATAGCTATAGATCGACACGTCAAGGCTACCCTGCGATGCAAATAAAATGGGCCAAGAGATTCCACGAAGGCCGAAGGGTTCCATTCAATCGATTGGAATAAATATCTTTGCATTTTAAGAGGCTTCTAGCCGTTTTTTGGCATTGTATATAGATTGGTAATTTACTCGGTAAAATATGAAGAAAAATTCTGATACTTCGATATTTGCTTAAATTCGTTAACGCGAATTAAACCGCTGTTACTGGCTACAGTGGTCATCGATGACCTTGTGGTGAGCGGTTTGCACTGTGGGCACACGATGAGGAGGTCGCAGGTTCGATTTCCGGTAGGACCAATTTAGGTAATTGACTTTTCTAAATTGGTTCTGGTGTTCTGGGCAATGCCTCAGAAGGAATTTCGTGGTTCTGGTACTCCTAGTACAGGGAATTCCCTAGCTTGAGACCACGCAATTGGTGTGATTGTCTGGTACATTACATTACATTGAAGAATAATACCGATAGAAAAAACTTTATATTATTTCAATTTATTTCGTACATATACTAAAACAGGTTTCACCGTAAGTAAAAAAGAAATTCAAGGTGGTTCAACACAATTATAGTTACAACATGCCTTTTTAATCATATAACCCTAATATAGGTCAAAAAGAAATCTGTGTTTTAGGAGTTGGAGGTATTCTCCAAACATGACATAGAAATTAAAACATTCAAATTAATAACATTATTGAACAAATTCTAGACTTCAGTTATGAATAAGTTACACCTACCTGACTTGGATGATGCCGATACAGATACAGCTTGGTTCTATGTAGCACCGCCCAGACTTGTTTCCACGATCGGTCGCTTGCTCGCTAAAACAAAACCACACATAAAAATACCTACTGTAGATTATCGCCATTGTCTCTTTGATTTCAAGGCACCATGTGAAATGACGGGAAAACGTGCATACCGGTTTTAAATTCGAACATAAAATTGGTTTGCTGGGAGACGTTGGTTCGAATCCGGCCGAATCGATGGAATT
The DNA here is from genome assembly GCF_003589595.1 of Hyposmocoma kahamanoa. Taxonomy (NCBI): domain Eukaryota; kingdom Metazoa; phylum Arthropoda; class Insecta; order Lepidoptera; family Cosmopterigidae; genus Hyposmocoma; species Hyposmocoma kahamanoa. The sequence continues at coordinate 20,038,146 of NW_020654810.1, forward strand.
TTTTCTAAGTGTTCGATCTTTATACTAATAATTATAACAAATTAGTGGAGTAATTTGACAAAAAATAATTGAATATCATGGCGGTGAAACATCTAACGTTTAATAAAAACTTAATTACAATTAAAAAGCAACATCTCTTGCCAGTGTCGGTAGCTGTAAAGGCACCAAACTGTGTGAATGGGTGAAGAAGTACTTTTTTCATAAGATTTGATTTCTCACAGATGGCGCTACGGCAAATAAGTCGTTAAAAATCGAATAAAGATCCGACAACAAGCACATAGAAAAGTTCGTAAGGTCCGCTGGTTCGTTCCGTGGCTTAGTTGGCATAGCGTCTGGAATGGTTCGAATTTTTTCTAAGCATCTTTGTATTAATTTAGAACATGTAATTTGTTACAAAATTTATAGAAATGTCAACAGATTGTCAAAACCGTATAATATAAGGTATGTAGTCAACTCTGTAGTTAACGATTGCATGTATAGGATGTATAGGCACAAAAATTAGAGGATTGTTGTTGCTGGTATCATCTTGAAAATTTCGTTTGAATCTTCTCACAAAGGTATAAAAATTTCAAAAAAATTAAAAAAACATTTTATCATTAACTATCTGATTATGAATTTCTTTAGGGAACAATCAGATTTATTTAACAGTGAAAGCAAATATTTACCTTTCCGTTACTAACCACCATCTTGATCTGCACATTGCCCTGCACATCGCCTTCGACAGCTTCCACAGCGCTTTCTGAAGCACCTTCTTCGCTTTTTTCGTCTTGGCTGTTGGACATACAGAAATTAATTATTGAGATGCAAGAAGAAAAATTTAAAAATACTTACGTAAAGTAGCTCGTACACCAAATAAATATATACGGATATGAGCAGTGACCCACTATGGGACTATAATAGAGCTCAGAGCAGTAATGTGGTTCGTGGGTAAATACTTTCAAATTCTTAAGTGTTATTACTTATAACACTTTCTTAAAAAAATTTACGCAATAACTTCTGAAAGTTACACCAATATATACACCAAAATAAAATATTTCCTAAATTTAAATTGCATATTTAGAAAAAATGTTTTGCGAATATTTAAAACTTTAAAGTTAAAATTGGAAACCACATCTGTACATACTATCATTGACATAGTAACTTAGTACATAGTAACTTGCTCAATAATACAACAACATATTAATTACTAATAATAAGATAAGATTCAAATACATACAACAAACATGCTCAACACATAAAAGTTCTACATAAGTTCCTATAACACTAGCACATATCGTTTAATACATTGAGGTACATGCAAACGTATGACATACTCTACACCATGCATTTGATGAAATGTTAAGGGATAACAATCTTTGACCAGACTTTTATATTGGTTTTGTTGACTTCTTGTCCAAAGTTTTCGTTATTATGTTACATTTTAATTTTAAAGTTACGTGAATGTTTCTTCGTTTAATTTTTGTGACGATTTAGTACTTACTTGACATATATTTAAATAAAATTCAAATTCCTTAGCCATTTAACTGAAATTAGGCAAAATGCAGTGCAAAGGCTTTCATAGGAACTACAAATTTCCTATGTGTTTAAAACTAGCGCCGTCTGTTATCGCAAATTGGAACTGTTTGCACACAAATTGTTGAAAGCTCCATTTATCGCGTCATGCGACATACCGGGCGCGGGCGGGGAGGTTCGCGGACGGGTCGAATATGCGGAGCAGCGGCGTTATGTCGTCGGTGAACCGAGGAGGGCGCCACTTGCGGTGGGCACTGTATTTATTGTACAACCCCAATTTTAGTCGCCCCGTTAGTAAATTTCACATTTTCTAGTAAGTATCATCGCTTTATCGCAAATACATGATATATGTATCGATTACTATGACTATAAAGCTTGGTAACCGTCAATATAGTTGCCATAAAGTGATATAAGATTTTGTGTTAGATACCCATGTGAAATGTCAGACACTTACAATCCACTACTGGCATAAACAGGGGGCAATTCACATGTGGTCAGTCTATCTACAACATAGGTACGTAACATAGACATAAGAGACGTAGTGCTTTACGAACAAGATTCATTTGTCAATGGAAAATTCTACAGGGACACAGTACTAGCACGATTTCTACTCGAACATTTCTACTGAATAGACTAGGGCACCTAGAAAATGAGTGTCATTTGTTTCTGCATACTTAAAAATAATAATATTAAAGAAATAATAAAAAATATAAATTGAAGGTAAGAACAGGTAGTGAGCGGCACGCCTATCCATAAGAGTTGTATTGAAACTCAGATCTTTAAATTGCAAACACCAGCAGCTTGATTTTAATTGCCTCTCCCGATCGGAAACTGCGTTTTTTCCGAGTCGAGGCGCATTATTGTGATTCACAACTAGCCGATCCGAAACTTTTGACATGACATGAACAATAGTTGATTTAACTCACAAAATAGAAACATATAGTAGGAATCAGGTTTATACTCTCGCTCAGAAACCCGTCTGATTTCGAGACTACCCGATCGGTTCCATTCTGATTTGAATCAAAATCAGCACGCTGAGGGGCACTGCCTCTGCCCTATCCTTCAAAGCTCACATTACTGCTTGGCAGCAGAAATAGGTATGTTGGCAGTACTGTCCTGGACAAATTCCTTCACAAGGAGTTCTAATATTATTGCCATTTTATTCCTTATGTTTTGCCAATATTTTATTAAATTGTCGTGTCAGTCGTAGGTACTAGAAATTTCAACGAGTAATGTGTCAAATCCCGTTTTCCGTTCGAAACAATTACTGTCAAATAAGTAATACTCGACCAAATCGAAACACAATGTCAAGTATTACTCATTTGACAGTAATCGTTTCGGTTGGATGTCGGACGAACAATGGAAATAGACTTGTTTGCGAACGAAATTACAGAAACAAGTGACCTCAAAAATTAGAGAAGTTTAATAAATAGACAGGCAGCCAGAAAGATTAGGTCGCACCTTCTCAAAGCGTGGTGATCAATCTCCGGTTCCACGTCACTCTCTAAGTGCAATCTGTCGCCCCACGTAGCCTTCAAGTACGATACCCTTCGCATGGCTCGTTCTTCCTCTGCAATAGAAATACTAAATTGTACAATCGTTATTAAAAGTTGTTTAAACATAAAGCATTAAATTCCGCAAAGTTAAATATTTGTTTAAATTGTGGGTGTTTGATGTACTTGGAAAAACATTTGACGTACAGACAAACATTTCAAACACTGATATGACCGTCTACATACGGAGCCAAATAAGAAGTTAATAAATCGACTCTTCCTTCGTAAAGTATCGTATGTCGAAATTGCCAAGTTTACAGGGGAGCGTTCGTTTCAAAGTTCTGAATTTACTGAAATGTGCATAGCACGTGACTTTAGCATTTCTCAGTTGTATTCGGCAAAGCTCCTTACTTTAAAACTCGTTCCCGAATAAAACTGAGAAATGCCAAATTCACGTGTTATGCCCATTTTAATGAATTCAGAACTTTAAAACGCTTCCCTGTAAACTTGGCACTTTCGACATACGGTACTTTAAGTAGGAGGGGTCGAAATATGAACATAGAGTGGACGGTTTATTTGCGTATTTGTGTATTTGGCTCCTTTGATGAGCGTAAAAAACCGAACAACGCGCGGTAACGCTAGTTTGGTGTTTGCTGTGTGAATAGCCAAACAAAGCAAATACTTTGTCAAACATGCTATCAACACATGGTGGTCAACTGACGCAAATACAAATAGCCGAGTCTTCACTCGGCACCATTATACAGCAAAGTAACACACAAATATGCTTAAAAACATAATTATTAAATAAAAAATATACATATTTAAAATGTACGTTTGTCTGTCTCGTACGCATTCCATTGTTATTCACTTACATATGAATAAAAATACTTACCACCAAGTTGAGCATCCTTCTTCTGTCTTCTAGTCACCAGATCATCAGCAAAACCTGTTAAAAATAATCACATCATTATCATCAAAAATTCCATACAAAGAAATTATTTATGTTAATAATTAGACATCGATGCACAAGGGCGGTTAGTCGGCGTTAGTAGCACACCTAGAAGCGCACATCGCATTCCGTGGTTAGACATGAAAGTTAGGTAAAGATCGCTCCCTCTCTTTGATACTTTAAAACCAATGTCAAGTAAATAAAGGACAGTGATTGGAAAGTATTTGTTATTTGGACATGCATGGTTTGTGGCGTTTTGTGCTCTGTTAGTAAGGTAAACATTTTATTGTTATATAGAATAACTATATCTCAGGTACTGGTGTATGCATCTATGGTATGTAAATCTCGTTACCAACCATGCCTACATTCGATTATTTTGCCATAATATTCATGGAGGAACATTTGTGAATCAAGTTTGAAATGACAAAACAATATGGATTTGAAAAATTTTCTACAATACTTTAATAGACTATGAGCCCATGATAGAGCTACCAGTAGCAAAGGGCGCATATTTGAAATAGGTAAACTGATATAGACACAGAAAATGCTGTAATTCAAGAAATTTTTCGTACAATATCTAGAACAATTAGGAGAATAAATGTCTGTAGTATATTTAAATTACAAAAAACTCTATAGTATTTTATGTAAATTCTCTATCCAACCAAAGTAATATCCTGTACAAATTTCTACATTTTTATTATTAAAACTTAAATACTGTTGCAGGTAATTAAATAATGAATCAACGAAGAAACCGTAATTTCCAAATAAACACACATTAAAGTTTTGCTATTTAAGAATTTTTAGTTGAAAGACGCGATTGCACCTGTGCGTTTCTAATTTGCTAACCCTTGTTTTCAGACTGGCATGCATTCAATTATATTTTATTTTTTAATAGGTGCGTGAAATATAAGACGGAATATATAGTTTTTCACTGAAGTGAAATAGACAGGTGCAAATTTAATGAAGTTTAGGAAACTGCTATAGGCCGGATTACATTGCCGAAGAACATTTTTAGGCGTTTTGTTTTGTACGAAACAACTGGGATTTGTACGGTATTGTTATTAATGTTTTTATGCTAAGATTAATCTACGATCAAAGCAGACGAAACTCGTGTTATATGAACTCATCGCCACTGACAGCTACGTTTGTAATTGATTTTGTTAATTTCTAGTAAAAGTGCATCTTATTCCATATCGAGCAGTTACTGGAAATGAATGTCGTGTTACGGGCTAGTGTGTCATGTCGATTAGCGCAGGGGCGGCGCGGCGAGAGGGAGCGAAAGCAAAGAAGTTGAGCGTGCGTTTGCGCGGACGGGGACCTGAATCGGCGGGAGTGCTCGGCGTAGGCGAAGGCGAGGTCGCCGTGGACGTGGACGCCGAGGGCGGCGCTAGGCTCAGCTGCGTCGGCCGCGCCGGCGCATCGGGCCCGGCCGGCGCGCCGGGCAGCGACACCCGATTCATCGCCTCCATTTGCTCCCTGTTCAGCCCCATTCGTCGCTTCGCGTGACTGCCATCTTGGAGCGAATACTGCTATTAGACGCTTCCAACCTCGCTTTCTTTACTCATTTTATTGCAGGTTGCTGTTGCGTTTTCATTAACACCCCGCTGTCTTAAGCGTGTAGATAAGCTTGTGTTGTGAAATTGTTAACAGATGAATAGTAGAGACAAGATTTTCTTAATCTTTAATTTGCTTGTGGTAAAATACGGAACGTTACACAACGATCGAAAAATACACAAATAAGCATATGCAAATCACAAACCGAGATAAGAAAAAGCACATAAAAACCCGTGTGTACTTCTGTTCTGAATCCCAAATGTCGGTAGTGATGTGTTTTTCTTGTATCTACCATCTTCTTGGAGACAAATGAAAACGCAGCATGTTTTGAATGAATAGTTAGATAAACTGAGCTAACTTAACATACTTACCTTTTTTCGGTGAATAGCTCAATTGCAAACTAAACACTCAAAGTGATGTGACACAAAGTGCACTAGAATGTGCGAGTAGTGTGATGAAAAGAAACTCCAGAAACAATAATGTTGTATTAACAAAATAACTTTTTAAATTAAATTACCCGAGGCATGATGTCTTCTAATGGGCAATCCTTCGCTTCCGGTACTATTTGACCTTGTTCTCATTTGAACTTTATCTGATTCTGGAAAAAAAAAACATTTTATCAACACAATTGTTTAGATACGGAACACGACATGCTGATTTTTTAAAGATGTTTGTTAAGGATGTCCTTTAGTTCAGTTCACTATCCTTCAAACCGCATCATCATCATTGTGATTGCAAAGCAGACATTCCTTAAAGTATTAATTAGCACGGTTTTACCATCTCTTTCCTTACTGTCGTATCTGACATTTTTGTCGTTATCGAGTACGATTTATTTAATTTTCAATAACGGCCTCTCCACTAATTTCCGACTTTTTTATATATGAATACATGTAATTAATAATGAGATTTAGCCACGAGCTACAGCTCGAGATGTGAAGTGCTAACCATAAAATACATGGCCTTGAAAATTTTGCAAAATGTTAATTATGACAGTCAGACAAAGAACGAGTGTAAACTGAATGTCGATGTCGTGCTTTGAATGAGTGCTGCATATAGGCTCTCCTAATACAGTTGATTTTTACCAATATAGCAACCAGTCTTTGGTAAGTAGTTCACAATGTTGTTGCCGACAGAGGTCGCTTCAAAAAATTCCGTGAATTAAATTATTTTTAAAGCCCCCATATACGCGAACATTTGTCTTCACGATTCATCGTTTCAGACTGATCGAAATGATGAATCGATACGATTATCGTGACGATTGATCGAAACGAGGAATAGTCTGCACGTGGGCCTTTAAAGTGCGAGCGCCATCTACCGAGCATGCCACGAAAAACAACTAAGAGAACAATCATAAACAAAATCATAAACATAAAACAAAAAAGCAAACACTGTAAGGGTTTTTTTCCATTATCTATGAGCATGTGAGCCGAAAAGCGATTCTTAGTCACACTACGACATGACACGACGATTGCGTATAGAGTCACCAACACACGCAAATGTACAAATGCAATGTTTTTTTTTTAATTTTAAAACTTATTCAGAAGGCAGATAGAAAATGAGTGAATAAATCGCGGAATTTACTCTTTTAAGTACCGAAACACATCAAGTACGGTATCAAATGTCTTTACTCTAAAGAATGGAAAATAGCACTTGGTTTTAAGTTTCTCCTTTTAAATTCTTACTATAAATATCAACTTACCAGGGATGAATCCATCAGGAGGAGGGCAATGGAGGTGTTTGCTGCCGGTGATCATGAGCTGGTTGCCAGACAGGCTCGCCGCTTGTGCCAGCGCCGCCGCTTCATGCTCCATGTCTTTAAAAATTGCATTTTTATTTGAGTTGGCTGGTTTTTATCTGTCACATACCTACAATGTTTTTAGTATCACGGCTTTGTTTTGACGTAGTTCTATAACATTACTAATGCAACTGGATACCATTATCTTGTGTACGACACGCAAAAGAAAAATGTACCTTTGAGTGCATACTGTTTGATATACTTGTTATAATGTAATTGACGCTTACATTTTTCCTAATTCCAAAATAAGCTTCTTTTTTTGCAAATTATTGCACAAAAACGTCTGTTGTCACTAACAACTTATAAATGTTCTATGAAACACAAGTACGCCTAACACACAAGCACACAATCAAAGCGATCTTATCATTTTAACGAAATTTAGTTTCTTTTGTTAACTTCATTTTCAACTACAACACTTCCGTAGACAAAAGGTACAGTCACTCTTTATCACAAATTCTTAATTTGACACGAGAATCCTAACTAGGTCGCAGAGAAAAAAAGACAATTACTACGCATTATATGGGCTAATATTTACAACTCAACACTAAAGAGGCACCTCGTGTGTGTCATACAACCAGTTGCTTAAGTTTACTTGATATTAATTCGATGATACAAGGATCTAACAAAACGCGCTTATCTATCTATGGTGAGTGACTGTACGAAATGATAAGCGAATCTCTTGTATCATTACACACCAAGTTTGCGTATTCGCTTAGTGTATCAGGCCCATTATAGATTAAACTTTGAAAAAAAAAAGAAAAAATCATATAAAATAAAGGCTAAATTAGGACGAATCCAATTTTTATTCAAGATTCTATAGTTTAGTTAAAAAAGCCGTGGTAGTATAATGGTTGACCGACCTCCTCTCAATCAAAGGCCGTGGGTTCGAATCCGGGCTCGATGGCTAGCAGTGCTTTTTGGGAATTAATAATAACGCACACACTCAACATAGCCCTGCACTACGAAAACCCTGTGTCGCGGGTGCCATGGACAACCACAAATTACACCCGAACTCACGAGAGAAATAAATGTAGGCCATACAAATATTTCTCCCGGCCCGGGGATCGAACCTGGGACCTCTGCGTGGCAGTCCTGCATGGTAACCGTTCGGCCACGGAGAAATTTATGTGTGAAATTAATTTGATATTTGCCATGAGTTTTTCAGTGAAGGAACAAATGCACGTCCGGGAAGGTTTACAACCTTCGGAAAACGTATGAAGTTTCCAACTTGCATAAGGTCAGCATGGCGGACTATTTCATAGGTTCCCAAACTTTTTGAGCTCGCCGCCCACTTACGAAAGATAAAAAAATTTCAACGCCCACTACCACAAAAAATAAATTAAAACATGTATTTTATCAACTTCAAAATATCAAGGAAAAATAATTATATATATTAGTGTAGTTTATACAGATAATTCAAGTGTTTTTTTTAAATGCGGTAGCACCCTCTGGACAGCATCAACGTCCCCCAATTGGTTCCGAGGCCCCTACCCTACGCTAGGATCCTTCAGCGCCCACTGGGTTGTAGGGACCACTTTGGGAAACTATGACACTTGCCCGAGAGGAGGCCCATTCCCAGCAGTGGGATGTATAAATGGGTTGATGATGAGTTTAGTTCAATTGTGTTTGCTAAGTTGGTTATTTATATAACAGAAGGAAAATCCGCGTCGTAGCAAGTGGAAAAACATGGAACGCGCCTACTCAACGGGAAGAAAGGCGTGATAATACATACGTAATTTGCAAATACCTTTATCTAGCTGTTAGAGATCACGTTACTTGGGCCTGGGTACCTACACTGCTTATCTTAAGCCGGTTTAGATATAGTCGCGAACGTAATCGTCGCTTATCGCTTTCACGGCCGCAGCCTTGGTACAGAGCATTAATTAATTAATGGACTATATGAATTATTGATATACGTAATCTATTAACACATTGCCAGTGATCGGGATAGGTAGAGTTGATTTAGTTAAATTTCGATAAACAGAGATAGAAAGTGGAAACTACCTTACGACTACATTTGTTTGTCCCGGATTTTTTTGGGATTAGAGTATATTTATCAAAATTTTAAATACTTTTTTGTTGGAATTTTCTTAAATATTCCGAAAAATTGGTGGTTGCAGCAACTCGTCACAAAGTTTAAATAAATATAGTCTACCTACTACTTATCCCAAATAACTTCAATTTTTAATCTACTTAATAACACAGCACACTCATAGTTCCACACTAGGGAAACCCTGTGTCGCGGGTGTGCGATTCACGAGAGAAATAAATGTAGGCCATACACCTTTCTCCCGGCCTGGGAATCGAACCCAGGGCCTCTGCTTAACAGTCCAGGACTGTAACCGTTCGACCATGGAGAGTATGTTGCGTTATCTATTTAAATGATTTCCAGAATCCCGAAAAAATCCGGGACAAAAAATGTAGATGCAAGGCAGTCTCCTCTTTCTGTCTCTGTTCGTCGAAGTCTAGGTAAATAAACTCTACCTATTCCATTTGATTTACTAGTGATACTTTATTGGGTATACTATCTACTTGTCTCCCTTGTTATTCCCTGTACTGATTAAACTGATAGCGATAATAAAATAAATTCTATGTTAAAATTTAATTGACATGCCTCGTATAAGGAAATAGAGGATCAAGAAGCAGACCACATTTTTATATCTCACCGGTGCTTCGATAAAGCTAATCTCCTTCTTCTTGGCAAAGCAATAACAAAAACCAACAACAAACCGGTGTTATATTACTTTAGTCTATTAAGCGGCCACCTCTATGCCCATGTCCGTTGCCTTTAGCAGGTCTAGGTTTAGGTTTAGTAGCGATAGAGCTTGTGAAAGAGTTCGTCAAGGCAGTACTGTCACCTTCCCTATTTCTGCATACATTTATTACTAGCACCTTTATCCTTCAAAAAACGGAACACCGTTTTTTGAAGGGTAAGGGTGCTAGTGGAATTACAGGCACATGGGACTTGTCAACTCTCAAGGTGACAGGCGCAGTGGCAGTGTCGCTCAGATCTTTGCGAAGAAGCTCTAAGTGGCACTGCAACTGTTATGAATAGGCGTGTCGCTTACTATCAGGCATACTGAAAAGGTCTTCGCGGGTGCAGCTGGTCGGACACCGTGGGCACGAGAACAAGTAAGACATACTTTGTGAGGTTTGAGTAGGGTTAATATATCCTAATTTCACTTAAAGATAAAGGTAATAAAATAAATGTATGCACTACAACTTGTAAGCTAAGTAAGTAATTTTACCTTGGTGAGGTTGCACATCAAGCGATTTCGCCTCTCTCCTAGCTGCTTTGGATTCGAATTCCTTCCGCCTTAACGCGACGCTCGGTTCGAGCCTCGTTGTTGACAGTCTAGCGAGTTCGCTTCTCGCCACTTCTGTTCGCCGCTCGCCGCCTCCTCGCGCTTCTTCTAGCTGTCTTGTTCGAGCCGTTACCAGTTGTAACTCTGGGACTGGATATCTGGAATAAGAAAAGAAAACCATCCTCAATTTTTAATAGCTGCTGATAATTTAGCAAATTTCGTCAGGAACAAAAGAGTTAAAGACAATACACGTTTATTGCAGACGAATGGAAACTCTAGTACGCATCTAGATATGTATGTACCATAGAGAGCCGTTAGATACAGTCTAAGCTGTGGAAGTCATTGCAATTCTAGTAGCAATAGAACTCCTTGTGAAAGAGATCGTCGAGCGAAGTACTGCCCCCTTACCTATTTCTGCCACAAAGCAATAGTGTGAGCATTATTGCGTTCTGGTTTCGAAGGATTAAGGCTGCTGGTGAAATTACAGGGATTTGTCAACTTATGTCTCAGGGTTTCGGGCGCAGTGGCAGTGACCATCAGATCTTGTTTTGTGATTCGTAATTTAAAGCTCTGAATGGTACTGCAACTGTTATGGACAGGCGTGTCGCTTACTATCAGGCGCGCACGACTTGTTCGTCTCGTCACTCAGTTATTATAAAAAAATGTTCAGTAGTCGACGTGTACCGACGATCATGACTATCAAGTCATGATAATGCACAGAAAGTATTACAGAATTACTACAAAAACAGCGTGAATTCTTGCGTACCTGGTATCATGTATTTGTGCCTGTGTCTGATACAATTCGTCTCTAAACTCTGAACTACCACCATTGCTGACAGTCCCGACGTTTGTGCTCTGAATGGGCCCTTCTTGTATCTTTGACAATGTGGAAACGAACTGGCTCTTGTCCTGTCTAAGTCTGCTCTTGTCGTGGGTTCCATTGAGCTCTGTATAAGTTCCGCTATACGTTCCACTGTCAACACTGGCTGAGCAGTCTTCTTTTCGTTCCTGAACATGTTGTTGGAGTGATGGAGGTGGCGAAGCTGTGAGAGGAGGAGACGTAGCAGGTGGCGGCCATGCAGGTTTCTGTAATTTCTGCGGTCTGGCATAGAATTCCTTTTGTTTAATTGGAGGTGGGGCATCTGGCGTGACCCAACCTGTCGGCTGGCTTGGCCGTCGAAGGAAGGCCTCCTTTTGCTCGAGGCTTTTTCGTATTCGTGAGAGGATGATCGAGTCGTCGAGCTCGCGCCCGGTTAGAGTCGAGTTGGAGTCAAACGAGCCGAGACTGTCTTTGCTTTCTGCTGCCGATGAGGGTAGAGACGTATCTGATTCTCGCCTGCTGGAATGGTAAAAGGTACGAATGATTTAATGACATCTGTCCTTTCAGTATCTCACTTAAACTCGGATGTAATAGTCGAACGGGTTTTTTTAAGAAATAAATTTTATTTTTTGCGTCCGAACGACGCCAAGATCTGTTTTATTGGACTGTGCACTTAGTTGTAGGCGTGTCGAAAGTTTAATTAACGCAAACACTTTATTTATATATATTATAATTAAGGATAGAAACTTTGTTACTGTAACACCTACCTGTCGTGCAGCAGATAATGCGAACCACTTGTCAACCGTGGGACATCGTATTTCGAAGGTGCAATGGAAGCTACACTGGCATATTCTGGCTCTTCCCTGTGCCTCCCTGGCGCTTGCGGGGCGGGCAGTGCAGCCCTAGGGCGCCTGTATGCGTCGAACAGCCGCGATTCGTGTTCTGTGATCGGCGCTGGCATTTCTGCAGTCCGCTGATTTGAATCGGGGTGGTAAGCCGCTTCACTGAAATACTGTGGAAAAGTTCTTTATTACAATGACGAAGTTCCATATGATTGAATATAAGAATATTAAGTCACAAATGTTCAGAAAGAAAATCTCAGGTTTTCTTTTTTCAAATTTGAATTTGATAAACAGGTTTGGAAAAGACACCCTCCGCGCTGCATATTCTAGAATCATTTAAATTCCTATAATCGTTAATCATCGCCGCAAGGAACATTAAGGCAAAGACTAGTTTAAAAAAAACAATATAAAGTTAGCTTACCCTTTGCAAAAGATCGTGGTCTCGAGGCACAACAGTGAGCCTCAGTGTATGAGGTTCTCTTTGCACCAGTTGCACAACCCTGGCGTAAGTGGCGCGGCCACCGGCGACGGGCTCCCCGTTCACGGCGAGCACGCGGTCCCCGACGCGCAGTCCTGCCGCCGCCGCCGGCCCGCCCGGCCGTACTGATCTCACGAAGATCGTGTCCATGGGCGCGCTGACCGCGCCCACCGCCAGGTGCCTGGCATCCTCGAATAGCTCCTGGAATACGCGACTTAACTGATCAAGTGGTGTCCAATGACAGACACACTGAGCTTTTATATTTTGATCTTTACACTGTTGTTAAGTTAAACACCTTCAGTGAAAAACAATTTTGTCCACCATCCAAGGCCAATTCGCTTAGAAGAATAAGGATATTCATGATGATTTATTTGTTACCAATTTATTTACAGAGGCTTAACTCACCAATGAAATCAGAAGTAACAAAATTTTGGAAATATGAATATAGTTGACAGCATAGATTTACTTTAGTAATAACAGAAATCCCAATCGATACCTTCCTTTTTCTTTAAGTCGGTTAATGTAAGAATACAATCTCAAACATCGTTACCGGTGTTTATGAAGAATTCTATTTCTAGCAAAGATGTGGATTTGGTCAACAGCGTAAGGATAAACATTTTCTGGCAATCGATGTTGTTTCGAAAAATGTACGACTACATTGAATTACGCTTGATAGCAGTAGAGTTCTTTATGAAAGAGTTCGCCCAGGGAAGTACTGCCACCTTACCTATTTCTGCCGCCAGGTAGTAATGTGAGCATTACTACTTTCGAGTTTTTAAGGGCAAGAGTTCTGGTCAAATTACAGGAACATGAGACTTGTCAACTTATGTCCCAGAGTGACTGGCGCTGTGGCGGCATACCCGAGATCTTAGCGATTTAGTGCTCTGAGTGGCACTGCAACTGCTATGGACGGGCTAGTCACTTAACATCACGACGGCTTGTTCGACCCGTCACGTTCACGTCAAAAAATAATTCTCGCTTTCTTAGAGAAACCTTCGTCAGTTAAAAGAATTGCATGAAATTGAACATGAAAGCGTGGAAATCATCAATTACCTAGTTTGAAGAGGATCACCTGAATGAGTACCAAGACAATAGTAGTAATTCTGCGGACGACACTTAAATAATTACCACTTTAGTTGGTGCGCGACCAAATTAAGATGTCATTAGTAAATATGATTTACCAGGAATCGTAACCCGGACAGAGCTTTAAAGGAGTTGGCCTCTGCCCTTCTCATGACGGTATAATTATAAATACCACGTAGGTAGTTTAAGGGATTCACCACACTTGTTAATATACTGAATTGACTTAAACTGGACAGAAAAACTTTTATCTCTATGCAATAAGAGCGATAAAGACGTCGCATGTCTCGGCGGCGTGAAAAATACGTCTTTTTAACCGACTTCAAAATAAAGGATTGTATGTATGTTATGTGATAACTCACGAATTTGTGAACCGATTTTGATGATTCTTTTTTGTTGGTAAGAGGGTATCTCAGTATTGGTCCCATTTAAATTTGAAGAAAATATTCCGCCTCTAAGGGTGGCAAACTAGGGGATGAATCCGGTTTCGCGCACTTTCCGGTAACCGATTTCAATAAAACTTGGCAAATAAATGTAATTCCACGAATTTTTGTGATCGGTTTTTTTTATAATAAAGTTTCAATTATTCAATTTTATTACATGGATTTAAAGCTTTTTCTGATTGGATTAATGCGATTCTTTGACAACAGACGTCGGTAACCCAATTATTTGCATTGTGGCCGCTGGAGGCGAAGGTCCGATTCCCGGTAGGACCGATTTGAGAAATGAACTTATCTAAATTGGTTCTAGTCTGAGTGTTCCAGATAGTGCCCCGGAGTCCATTGCTCTGGTTCTGATATTACAGGGAATTCCCTAGTTTGAGATCAGGCAATTTATGTGTTTCTTTGGTTTTATTATTATTCCGTGTCGAAAAGTGTGGTAACTCCTTTACTTTGTAGTCTTTGCAATAATTTCTTATAAAACAATATTATACCTGCAGCGAAGAAGGTGGATAGACAACAAAATGTCTCAATATAAATCCGAAGCCGTGTCTGGCGTCGGGGCGGTGGATGACGATGGTGCGAGGAGCAGCGCACAGCGCGGCGTGCGGCGCGGGTGCTGACGTCAGCGGCGGCAGCTCCACGGGCTGCGACTGCGCCACTGCTGCGGGCTGAAGAAAAGAAAAAAAAAGTAAGTTAGAGAAACAAGAGAGCGATAGTTGTTGATACATAAGGTTCTAGTTTGGTTTGATGGAATGTATTTCGTTATCCATTGAATGCAATTCCGCGCGGAACATCCGCGCACTTATCACCTGTAGGTATATCATTAACTCGACTCTGAAATTAAACTCGAAGGCCTTTGCAGTGCTGTAGCGATAATAATACTTCTTTGTTAAAACGTAAAGGCAACATTTTTGAGAAATTTCTAGATTACCCGAGAAGGCATTTTAGCGTTCGAAAATTTTCTACGGTTAAGCCATTTAATTACCTTTTTCGAGTGTATTCTCACTGTTTTCGAACCTTTGTTACTCTATTTATTTTTTAATAATCAGTACAAATACTAATTAAATCTAGTGACCGCACTGGTTCTATAGTATATAAATTAAAAAAGGAATATTATTTGCAATTCCAAGCAATGCTAATTATTTAAAACAAATACTTCCAAAAACTTCCATTGCAATATTACGACTGCAACAACTTATTGAACGCAAATATCCTTAAAGATAAAAGATAGCACTGAAGATAATAAAGATAAATTGACAGATAATGACACTTGTTTATGTTTGCTTAGTAAACGGAAATGACTCTTGTAGATTTATATTTCGCGCAAGTATAAGAAACAAGAATTATGAGACTACTTTTCAACCAGATTCCGTAATAAGTGTGAGGCAGATTTTATTAATCTCAGTTATGAAAGGTTGTTTTATTTAATCGCGTTTGTAAATAGCGCAAGTCTATAGAAAATATGTTGTAAGGTACACAAACAGATAAGTTACAAAAACTAACAGAGCATCATTGTAAGTATAACAAAGTATGTATTGTATGAGAGGCGACTTTATTACCAAAGCTCAGGGTCAAATTTAGAAGTTGCAAAGGGAGTGTAAATAAAACATAAAACAATGTAAAAAATAGGTTCCAGAACTACATTAAATGATAGGAATTAAACTACTTTATCTGTTCTAAATGGCACATTTTTTTTTTCAAACAAACCAAAGTTTCGAGTCCTTCCTGATCATTATTTACAGGCCAATATAAGATATAACTGGTTGATGACTTTGCCGTCTCAATCAACCGTGACTATGGGACCTTTACAGGGCCCGAAACGATTGTTTCTTAGAATTTAGATTCGTAAAAATATTTCCTATTCCACTTTACGATACCTCACACGTAGTTGTTGTAAGTCAAAATGCCATTTCTTGCTTTTGAACTTAAATATAATCCTATTTTTATGTATACTAAACGTTCCAAGTTTGAAAGAATACATAACACTAAGTGATTTCTTTACATACATAAAAAACGGATATATTAAAGTTAAAAAGCAAAAAAAAAAATGGTATTTTCACTTACAACAACTTACGTGAGACGTATATTAAATGATATGAAATTCGTAATATCTGTACAGACATCTGTTTTTGTGTTGGGACAATTCATTCTGTCGTACATTGATATATTTCTTAGACATTAAGTCATTACGTGTCTTATTTACTAAATGCAATCAGCCGATGTTCTATTTATGTGCATTATCCATCGCCTTATTTTTATCGACTGTCTACAACTCTTTATCTTGTCAATTACATATTCTAAGATATAAAAATTCAATTGAATAACAAAAATTGTGAACGAAACTCAAATGAAAACCCTTTTTCATAAAGAGGATTTCTCAAGTTCATTAACGCAACTTCAGATGAAGTGACAAGTCTTGATTGGCTGAAATCTACAGTACACACAATTTGTTCGTAATCGTTATGAGATGTGGATGACAAGGTGTAGGCTGGAGTGTTATACTACACAATTATCAGTGCAGATGAGAATATCCAGAACTAGCATTTTCTTTATGAATGTTAACGTACAGTGTTAGAAAACAGCAGCAAAAGTAAATTTGTAGCTTTGTAATCAGGTGCGACACTTGTTACGCTGTGACTTGGTTAATTCAGTTTAAATCAGAAACATTGTCAAACGGTTAGTTGTTTTGGCAACCGTGGATATACAGATTTCCTTATTTCTCGAGTATTTTACACTACAAAATAACAATGTGGTAACTATAACAAGGTATTTGCTAGTATCAAAAATAAAATGTTTTCCATTAGTATTAAAAAAAGTTTTTTATAAAAAAAAACTGATCTCAAATTAATGGGAAAATCAAATTTTGGGTGAAATTCAAAAACCAGATTCATCCCCTAATTTGTCACCCTTAGATGTGGAATATTTTCTTCAAATTTGAATAGGACCACTAGTGACAAAAATGGATCCTCGAAATTCACAAACGCCGGAGTAATTGAGTAACATACACACACAAACTTCTTTTTTTACGTCGGTAAAAAACGGCAAATTGATAATGAAATGTTAAAGAAAACGGATACCCGTTGAAAAATAAAATCGTATTTTAATACACCTTATTCACAAATCAATAGAAAGAAATGGAAACAATGTGTGTGACGTCACAAGGGTAATGGCGCCAAACTGCTCACTAATGATCGTTCTACTAAAAAGGAACAAAATATCCCCGACCACTGACTTCAACCATTCCATTCAAAATTTCAAAATTCGAATTTCGAGATACATTTTCAGCATGTTCATGTTATATAAGTAAGTAACAAAACAATTTTATTGCAATACCCTTACTCTTATCACATGTTTAATACGAAAGGCCTAGCGAATACGTATCAGTAGTGCCAGCGGTAAGCTGTTTATCATGTGGATTTATAATAAATCCTGTTGTAAACTTTTATTTCACACAGACCCACTAATTTTAAGGAAATTAAATAAATTGAAACTGCATACAGATTCAATTTTTAATTTACGTACAATGTTCTACTACAATAAGGAAATGAATTATGGGCACTGGCGTCTATATCCAAAGAAGCCGTATCAGGTTCAAACCAGGAGTAGACACTGCCGTTGTGGTGTCAAGTTACGCAGATTATGACAACGTCAGCTGCCAGATTGTCCACGTTCCCTCCTTCCGGCTTTGTAAGGCTACCAGCCTTATACTTTTCTTTTTCCATTGTCTTTATTAACTGGTTTTTTGAAGCTGTATAATTAATTAAAAATGTTTATTGAATAAAATTTTATTTACAGACACTTTGATGTTGTATCACAGCGATACAAGCCGGTCATTTCCACGTTCTAAAGTAGTTTTTAAAACTAAAAACTTTGAGATGGATTTCGTGTAAAGTTTAATTTGGTATATTCCAAGATAATGATGGATACCGTGATGTTATGTTTAAACTGCTGCATTCCGGACAGAAAAATAGACAGAATTTTATACAGATGGAGTTGAAATCGTGTTGGTGCAACTCTATTTCCATTTTCGCATTCGACTCGCTCCCGTACTATTATTTTTTTTTATTTGACGTTCTGCGCTCTTACAATATTTTCTTCTTCTTATAAGCTTATTTTTTTACGATAACAAGTGACTGGTGTTAAGCAACATGCCTGTCCATGGCAGTTGCAGTGCCACTCAGAGCTTTAAAACACAAAGATCTGAGGGGCACAGCAATTGCAACTGTCACCCGGAGACATAAGTGGACAAGTCCCATGTCCTGTAATTTAACAAGCACTATTACCCTTCAAAACCGGAACGCAGTAATGCGCTCATTACTGCTTGGCGACAGAAATACGCAAGGTGTTAGTACTGCCTTGGACGAACTCTTTCACAAGTATCTTGACTGCTACCAAGTTTAAAGTTTCATTGTGAATAAAGAAAACCTGTGCATCAGGTCTGTAAGTCGGATTACGAAAACATTGTAATAAAAGATACTCAGTAAAAATCAAATATTCAAAAGAAAGTATAAATAAAATCACCATAAAACAAAAACAAGAAGAAGCAGTAACTTGTCCATACTCTGAGTCAGCGAACATCGAACCTGTGTCCTTTAGGCGCATATACACTACAGGTAATTACGCATAATAAGCGTTTGGGTTCGCCATGCATAAAATTTTACGATTTGCTATATGCTTATGTTTTTTGTTTGGTATATTATTGACTGATGATAAATAAAATGTGAATCAATACAAATACACCAATACTCTTGAAACCCTATTCGGTTAATTGCACAATACTTTTGAGGTGGTTAATTTTTTTTTAATAAAACAACATCACATACCAGCGTTATGGAAAGTTAAAGTACTTTTGTTACTCTGATCCCAAAGTAAGTAGTTAAAGCGGTTTTGTTATGAAAACCGGAAACAACGACGGTACCACAAACACCCGAACCCGAGACAATATAGAAAAGTTAAAAAAAGAACCCGGGACCTCAAACAAGACACCATGAAAACCGGTGTGCAAGCCATTCGACAACTGAGGCCGTCAAAATGCCACAAAGTAGTGCCACGAATTTACCAATCGACACGTAGGCTCTCGCTAATTGTTGTCCAAGGGTAAGCTAGACGTATAGGAACATCAATAAATAGTATTTCTTACGGTGAGGTTCCTCCCGTGCGCCACAACGGAGCTAAAAAAGATATTACAAATAAAACTATAAATATAACTATATATAGTAGATATATAGGTAGATATACCTATATATCTACGTGTATAAATAAATTGTAACAAACAAGTCGCACTGCTATTACAATAGTGTTATAACTCAAAATATGTGAAATTTAATATAATATTATTACTGAGAGTAAAATTTGATTCTCTTCACGTCAAAAAAACCGTCATTAGAATATTGTAAGAAACAATCAAAAGATATCTACTTAACTCAAAATTACATGAAAACACACTTTATGTGAGCTAATTCTGGCCAAAATAAACCTTATTCAAAAACATGAAATTATTTTTTCCATTTTATTGTTAAATATGTTTGAGATATTGTTTAAGTGTCTATAATAAACTATAACATTTACATTTTAATGATATTTTTGCGGGAAGTGAGTAATTCGATTTTCATCGATTCTGAGAGTCTTCTTTTTGAGTTAATACACTATTGTATTAATAGCGCGAATTGCAAAATCATAAGTATAATAGTGAATTAGTAACAGTAGTGCTCCTTGTGAAATAGTTCCAGGGAAGTACTGCCACCTTACCTATTTCTGCCGCCAAGCAGTAATGTGAGTGTTACTGTGTTCCGGTTTTGAAGGGTACCTAATAATAGTGCTGGTGAAATTACAGGCACATGAGTCTTGTCAACTTATGTCTCAGAGTGACGGGCGCAGTGGCAGTGCCTTCAGATCTTTGTGATTGAAAGCTCTGAGTGCCACTGTAACTGTTATGGACAGGCGCACGACTTGTTCTTCTTACTAGATATTATAAAAAAATTAAACTTTCGTAAAAAATATTAAGTATGTATAAAGTCGCCAACCCATACAGGGCCGTGATAGACAATGCCTTACCCCTCGTAACATAATTACGATTAAAAATAGTTCTAAGAAAAGACCCGTGCACAATAGATGGACGTGTATGTGTCAACACAGTACAATTGCAAACCAGTACTATACTGTTTTATCATCATGGTTTTTTCATTTTGCTTCCTTTTGCTTTGAATTTCCGCAGCAATCAATATAATTTAGTAAGTATATATGTACTTGCTACCGATGAAGGAAAACAAGCGTAATGATAACTGCATGACGAAGCCGTAAACCTGGGAACCTGTTTACAATTATTCGAAAACGCGTGAAGTCTCCAACCCACATCAGGCCAGCCTGCGACCAGCAGCAACCAACCTTAGAAATGTGCCCTGTAGTAGAACGTATTGGGTTGATGATGAATTTATTTTTCAAAGGTTTTCCATTAGGCATTGACCGAGCCTTGACCTCTTAGCATCAAAAGGGCTCGATAAATGGAACAGAAGTAACATCAAGCACTGAAAGGTCCTATTTATAGCTAAGATTAATCACACTTACGACAGGAGCGAACTTCACAGTCATGGGTCAGGCCATTAGATGCCAAGGAGCGAGCTCGGGTGTGGCAGATAATGACAAATGAGGTCGTGAACCCTCGAGTTTTTTCGCTGTTGTATTGGAAACGTTACAACATTTTATATGAAAGGGTATTTTATTATAAACATAAAACATTGGTAAACATTGTATGTGGTACATTGATGTGATGAATTTCGTTAGCAGTTGGAAGCGCGAAGTTTGGACCGAGTAATCCTACTCGGTCCAAACTTCTTAGCCTTGTGAAGCGCCTTTATCTAGACGCGGGCTAGAATGATTTATTGATTATGATTTTGGAATTGGAAAACTGAAAGTCATATTGATAAATAATTTACGATTTTAAACAGAGTAGGACGCCTTGTGAATTGCCTTTATCTACAAGCGTTTTTTTTTTGTAATGATTTTAGTATTGGAAAGCTGAAACTTATATTGACAATTTAAGGTTTTGGACCGGGTACGACGCCTTGTGAAACGCTTTTATACAGGAGTGAGCTACGGTGGTTTATTGATGATGTTTTTTGTATTGGAAAATTGAAAACCATGATAATAATATAAGGTCACGCAAGGTGGCGTGTCGTACCACTAAATGAACCTGTTAAAAGAATATAGGTACTCATAACCACATTTACATTGAGGAAGCTAAATAATTGTAGATTTAGTGAAATGCTTACACGGGGTTAATGAAAGGTTATAGCACCTCTATAAGATACTTTTTATGATCCGACCAGTCTACTCAAGGAGTAGAAAGTGAACATAGTGTAGATATTACCTCATTTTATTACAATTTGATAGCGTAAAACTTTCGTTTCTCTATAAATTTGCAATAATTATGCAGAAACGCGCTCATTATGTTAAATTGCAGTAACAAGTTGAAACGTTTGAGTAAATTATTATATAAAGACATGGTAAGCGACCGCATCAGTTTTCTACACTGAGATACAAAGAATCGGTTTCAAATAGTATAATCATTGACGTTATGACTTATATCAGTAAAAGATATGGCTCTCAAGAACAAGTATTGCAGCGCTGGTTAGCGAAGAGGGTTCGTAGAACGACGAATTAGAAGCATTTTTTTATGAAGGATATTTTGCAGTTGGCCGCTGATGGCCTTGACTGCGCCACCGGAGAAAAGGGCTAGCTCAATGCTCATAACCCGTACAATAAACTTAAAGCTAAGTAGCGAGCCTGAGGGCGCCCAAGTGGGCACGGACCTTGGCTCAGGGCGCTACTGGAGACTTCCGCCAGAAGGGCGTGCTATATGAGAGAATCTACCAGTGTACGTGCTGAAATGAGGGGCTCTACGACCTCGCCGGCGAGGACGGTTGGTGCGTGAGCGACGGGACTGACTAGCGATCTGGT
Source organism: Hyposmocoma kahamanoa (assembly GCF_003589595.1). Classification (NCBI taxonomy): domain Eukaryota; kingdom Metazoa; phylum Arthropoda; class Insecta; order Lepidoptera; family Cosmopterigidae; genus Hyposmocoma; species Hyposmocoma kahamanoa. Next base: position 20,060,373 of record NW_020654810.1, read on the forward strand.
TGGCCTTCAAAGTGGCGAGAGAGATAGGGTCGTCAGGGTCGTTGAGGACTTCCCTTGGCCGACGGGTCCTGTTTACGCGGTGGTGTTGTTCCCTGAGGGGGTCGTAAGAGGATGCAGCCATCACGAGGGGGTTGGGGTGGTGAGGAGCAGAGTCGAAGTATTTCCTCGATGCCTGTTTCATGAATTGGGCTATTGTGGAGAGCCGTAAATCTATGTGGAGACTTAGAAGCAGACTTGAATGAGATTACTTATTCTATTGGAGTTAACAAAACGATAGCGCGTTTCAAAGTATGCCAACAACTAATGCCATCTAGCGGTGGCGCGATGGAACTATTGGCGTGTTAAAGTTGTGGTTGTTACAGTATTATTTATTATTTATTTTTATTTTCTTTAATTTATTTATTTATATTCAAGTTAAACAGACCCATAGATACATACCTTATAGACGAACATGCATAATAATATAATAAAACACTATTTATTTATTTACACGTATGGATACCGCGACGCGTGACGGAACACGGGAGTCGGGTTACCGTCATCGGAATATTAGATAGATTTTTTTATTATATTAAGTAATGGGACGAACAAGTCGTGACATCGCTATCGATAACAGTTGTATGTACTTAAAGCTTTAAATCGCAAAGATTTTAAATGCTATAACAGCGTATCTATTGTGTTTCTATAAGGTACTAGTAGAAGTAGACTTCCTTGTGAAAGAGTTCGTCCAGGGAAGTACTGCCACCACACCACCAGTAATGTGAGAGTTTTGAAGAATAAGGGTGCTGGTGAAGTTACAGGCACATGAGAGCTCTCAACTTATGTCTCAGAGTAACAGGCGCAGTGGCAGTGACCCTCAGATCTTTGAGATATAAAGTTCAGAGTCGTACTGCAACTGTTACAGACAGGCGTGTCGCTTACCACCAGGCGCACGACTTATTCATCCCGTCGCTTGGTACCATAAAAAAGCAACTAAAACTAACACTCTTGTTTGTACAAAAAAAATGTAAAGGAAATAAACGGTCATGATACATTCTAATGAGTCCAGGTGTTCCACGTGTGTCCTTATAAATGTATGTATTTATTCACAAAATTGCAAATATTTTCATTGATTGTAATTTCTCGTGTCAGTTGCATTCGTTCAGTAAATAAATATGTACTTTTCGCAGTGTAACCTAATTTTTCATTTTGGAAACTTCATAATGTCAATACTAGCTGTGTACAGTCTACGACTGGCACTTACGTCACCGAACCGTTAACTCTTTTGCCATTATTCTTCTCGCCGAATTGGCCCTAATAATATTCGTTACAATTTGACAAGGGGATAACGAAACACAAAAAAATGTCAATGATTCAAATGGCAACATAAGAACTGGCATTCAACCTACTTTCCGTTCTTGTTATTTTTTACATCAGTCCTTATCCTTTACATTTGGTTAGAAGTTAGAAGATAACCTGACTTCTAACTAAATGTAAATGCAGCAAAGAACTGTGTTTAAATTTTTTAAGTGCAATCTCTACAAATTTGCAACGTCATTGCTTCGAATGCAAAACACCACTACTAAGTACCTGATAATGACGGTGGTTAAGATGAAACTGCAAAAGAACAAAATAACAGTACTACAAAGTGGATTGGTACTCGCAAAATGACGTTAACAGCTGATATTTAGCATGCATTAACGTTTTTTGAAGTTGAGTTTAAGACGCGTTGTGACTGCGAATCTTCTTTTTGCATAAGTGATTTTTAAATTGTAAACGTATATTATAGGTGACCACTTCAAAAAGAATTGTAATTTTTATACTTTAATTTTGTAGTTTAATTTTGTAGTAAACAGTTTTGGCAGATATCTTAGTAACGAAACATTGACAAAGAAAATTAAATTCAGATATCGATAATTTAAATAATTATTTTTCCATAAAATATGTTCACAATCGGTCGATTTGAATAAAAAGTCACACAGCAAATTGTAAAATAAACTTAAGAGAATATTCGCTAAATGTAGAAATTTATAAGAAAATGAATGATTATCTGATTTAAATAGTCATTTAACTTCCTCTTGGTCTTCCACTTCCGTTCTAGAATGCTATAAATATAAGAAAACTGCCGTGACATCAGTCACCCAAACTGGTTACGCTATGCTAACGTTTGGTTATCTAGTGTCTTTAATAGGCTTCTCTTTGGTTATGTTATTAGTGATTTTTTTATAATAACCTAGCGACTGGACGAACAAGTTGTGCGCCTGATGGTAAGCGACACGCCTGTCCATAACAGTTGCAATGCCACTCAGAGCTTTAAATCATAAAGATCTAAGGGGCACTGCCACTGCGCCCGGCACCCTGAGACATAAGTCAAGTCCCAAGTGCCTGTAATTTCGCCAGCACCCTTACCCTTCGAAACTGGAACGCAGTAATGCTCACACCACTGCTTGGCGGCAGAAATAGGTAAGTTGGCAGTACTTCACTGGACGAATTCTTTCACAAGGAGCTCTACTGCATCTAAAAATATTTTTTGCAACAATTCCTTTTAACGGTGAAAAAAAATACATCGTGATGAAAGTGCATATGTAACACTGTTCACAACCCTGGGAAAACGTGTGAAATTCTCAATTTGTATTGATGAATCCTTTACTTAGAAGAGTGCCCACCGTTACACGTTCAATGGTATAATGATGATATAGAAAACATTGGTAATATAGCAATCGGAATTATCCAATACGGTCGCCTAGCTACACTGAATTTCGCAAAAGAAAAAATATCCGCCTCTAAAAATAGACAGGATAAAATGTTTTTCTCATTCGAAAAAGATGCCAATGTCAGTAATTAATAGACAACACTCCAGCTGAATAAATTGTTTCTAATTAGGACTAAATTTTAAAAACAGAACTGCAATTAAGTAGGCTCCCGCTTTCGAATCGATATCGAAGATCGACTTATCGATAAGATCAGACTCACAGCGACTATCTCGGGAGAGTTGTTAGGGCATGATTGACGGCTAGGAACCTGAATGAATCCAGGTGTATAATAATAGTCGAAGCTAAAGGGAAAACACCTGGTATCGTATACAGATATTTGGCAAGGTCTTCTCTAACAAAGCTATTTCTGTAATGTTTAGTTAGTTCAATTTATAGCAAAAAGATCATGTAATAAACAGGTTGACCCTTTTAGATCTGCGCGATTTTGAAACGGTGAATCTACAAACTAATAGGAATAACTTTACAACACGATTGCTTTAAAATTTCTGAAAAAAATCAACAGTAAGTACTATACATTTTGGGTGGAGTAAGTAAGTATAAAGATTTTGTTGAACAGCTGTTTATATTTTTCAAATAAATTATCGCTAAAAATCTCGCAGAACTTGCAGAGTCACCATGTAAAGTAATTAAAATCCATTTTTCTATTTACGTTGTGTAATTATAATTAATGACCAAAATAACAAATTTATTGAAAATCAATACCTATAAAACGTGCAAATATCCGCGATGTAAACAGTTTAATTAATTAATGGCTCAAAAATTACGAGCTCGTAAATATTATGATGCTGCATAGTGAATTAATATTTACGACTACGATACGTGGCTGATTTTGCGTTTGGATGACGTCACATTAGCCTGTAATGACTAGAGATCGTAATAAATAGGGTACTGCACAGAGTTAACAATACCTCTCTCTGAAATCCCGGTATTTTCGTATTGTATTTTGTTCTAAAGTTTTGATGAGTAAATTGCAATTAATTTAGTACCTATTCAAGTGCCCTGCTCTTGTCTGTGTAGCCTCCTCACTCTTCACGGTCCATAGCCCGATCCTTGACCTCTTTACAGCGGCTCACTTCGACGAATTACTATAGTAAATTTTGTAATTGTATGTAAAAATATAACTATTTTATTTTGATTTTTTGTCTTTTCTGTTTAATCATTTTTGGATTTTAGAGAGAGGAGGGAAGAATGTCATCTGACGAGAATAGTGTTAGGTATGAATGTAGAGGGATATAAGGGGAAGGAAGGCCAAAAAAAAAAGATGGATGGATTGTGTGAAAGATGACATGGATAATAAAGCGTGAGTTTGGATATGACTGCAGACAAGGGAAAGTGAACGAAAAATACAAGTTGTGCTGACCCCACCTAGCGTGGGTTAAGGACAGGAAGAAGAAGAAGAGAAAGAGGTAATATCCACTGTTAAGGTTACTTAAAGTAAATATATCTTGCCTATGCTTTAGTAATAAAATGAATCACTAATAAATTAACTAAAAGTCTTCGATGATATAAAAACGAATATGACGGAATTATACAAATTGACGATTTTTTGATTTTTTAATTTGTCTACATAATGAGATATTATATTTCTAATTTAGAAATTTTGTAATTAGTGCAATTATGGTACTTGTTATTGTTACACTTGCTGTCTTAATACAGAAATAAAATCGCCATTAAAATTTACCCTTTAACGTTAAATCCTCTCTATAGAGTGGGCCCATGTCCAACTGTGGACCGTATAATGGGTAGACAATTATGATGATAATAATGATGATAAAATTAGATTAATAACATATTAGATATTACTCATATTTGTTATCAATTGCAGACTGATTTTGAAAATTCTTCTTTTGTTTGAAACAGTATATGTTTTAAGTCCTGGGTTAGTTTCGGCTATCACAAATTACTAATTATTTTGCGCAAAAGTCGAATTTTCACTTGACACAATACGTGTAATCAACAAATTACCGTCACCATTAACTGCCTCTGTGGCCGGTTACCATGCCGGACTGCCACGTCTGCGTGGCAGTCCGGCTTTCTCAGGTTTGATTCCCGGACTGAGAGAAATATTTGTATGGTCTACATTAATTTATCTCGTGAGTTTGGGTGTAATTTGTGGTTGTCTATGTGTGTGTCCATGGCACCCGCGACAAAGGGTTTCCCTAGTGCGGGGCTATATTGAGTGAGAAAATTGTTATTAAAAAAAAATTACTTAAAGAGAAATATCTCCACATAAAAATTAAGTGCAAATTTAGATATTTCCTTCATTCTTAAAAATATGAGTTTAATACAGATGTATTAAACTCATATTTTAGACCATTTTCGGAATTTTATATGATCGGATAAAATACATCCATCGTGTTTGTTTGTTAACGTGTGTTCCTACTTATTAATTTCTAAAGAGTTTCTTTAAAATTTTACTTTACAAAAACATAAAATAAAACATAATAATTTTTAATATTATTTTTTTTGTTATAATCGAAATATTAAATAGCATACGTTGTTATGTAAACGAATTCTGTTTACCACATACATAAGCGTAGTCAGTGTAAATCACTGAAAACACTTCCTTAAATCAAAGAAAAACAATAAAGTTAAAATAAACAATAAAAACAAGCACAAAAAAGGCATTGTTAACTCCAACGTGAAAGATTGAGCGATCAATTAAACAGATAACGACAGCGTCATAAAGTCTCAAATTGACGTAATTAATTAACAAAATGATATTTAAGTGACAACGAAAACCACTTCTTGTTGCATTTCCTTCCTATGTAAATAACAACTATATTACTATATTAAACTTGTATAAAATGATCTCTGACAGGTGAATCTATTTTAAGCAAAATCATGATAAGAAATGCCAATAGAAAATTATAAAACATACGAAAATTATCGTAGTGAAAACAACGAACAATTGACGACCTCGCTGTGGCCCAACGGTTTGCACTATGGACGCTTGATGAGGAAGCCCTGGGGGTTCGATTCCTACTAGGACCAAATTGGGAAAACTTTTGCCTGGGTGTTGTGAGTGGTGCCTTGGAGTTAACTCTTTTGCTCTGGTATTCATAGTGCAGGGAAATCTCTACTCTAAGAACAGGTAATTGGTGTGGTTAGTTAATGAAAGCACTATGAACGAACGTCCAAAGAAAATTAATAAAATTCTATATGAACAAATCACCAATATATTTGTATTAGAAAATGCTGTAGAAGAGCGTTATACTGATGTGGGAAGGCGGTGAAGCCAAGCCCAACAACTGCCTCCGAGGCCGAACGGTTACCACTCCGGACGCAGAGGTCCCAAGTCCGATTCCCGGGCCGGAAAAAGTGTATGTATGTAAATTTGTATGGCCTACATTTATTTCTATCGTGAGTTTGGGTGTAATTTGTGGTTGTCTATGTGTGTGTCCATGGCATCCGCGACACAGGGTGACCCTAGTGCGGGGTTATGTTGAGTGTGTGCGTTATTATTATTAAAAAAAAAATTGCTTCTAGTTAGAGGTGGGCGTTTAAACGAAAAGCACTTAAAAAAGTTTGCTTTTTAAAATAAGCGCATAAGCACGCTTTTCATTTTAAGCGTTGGTCACTAGTCAGTTCTATACTCAACATTTTCATTTTTTACGACGTTTATTTTCTTAAACAAATTAATTGAACATAAAGTTGTAACGTTGCCTTTTTAAACCTAAAAGTCTATGCGCTTAAACGTTTTTCTAAGCGATTTTGTTAGCAAGCTAAAAAGCATTTAAGTGAAAAAGCGTTTAAAAAATTACGCTTTCTTTAAAAAAAACATAACGTAAAAACGTTTAAAAAAATAAGCAGTTTTTCCCATCTCTTCTACTAGTACATCGCCATTTATTTTTTTAAGAATTAAAGTACGCTAAGAGCTATTAGTACTGAATACTTAAAAACAATGACAGGATTTATAACAATGGTAAAGGTGAACGGAGTTTATTCTTTCCGAACCTTGACGAGAAGGACTAAATTGAAAGTGACACTGAAGATTAGTATCTTTAAATTTAATGAACCGCAAATTTTTCAATTTCGTCTGTTTAAAGTTAAAATCACATAAGTGACATTTTATACAAAAAGCCTTTAGTTTATATAGGCTATGGTAAGAAAATCACTATCTTTCTCTACGTGAAACTCAATAACAAAAGGCTATAAACTTAATAAGAGTTTTATCTGCAGAAAAATGGTGGTTTTCTTACAACAATTTGGAGATTTTTTGTGGAAAATGTCACTTATGTGGTTTTACCTTTAAGCAGACAATTTAAGCTGTACTAAATGGAAACCATAGCCCGATTAAGAATGGAATTAAAGACTTTTCAGTAAAAAAAGAAAAAACTTGTTGAAGTTATCACACCTTATCGTATTGTCGCAATCATTAACCCATTTATAGGTCCCACAGCTGGGCACGGGTTTTCTCTCAGGCGTGGTTTTGAGGCCATAGTCCGCCACGCTGGCCCAATACGGGTTGGGGACCTCACACGTTTTCTGAGGTTGTGAACCTTCTTCGTTTTGCAGATTTCATCACAATGTTTTTCTTCGCCGGTAAATTTTAAATTAAATTTCGCTTACTAATTCCGTAAACTCAGAGGTGCAAGCAATTCGAACCCATGGCCTCTGCTTGGGAGGCGGTAGGTCAAACCATTAGGCTACCACCCACGGCTTTGCAGTAATTTTGTGGCAAATAGCAATTTGAATTATCTCCTGCAGTTGTCGATTCCAAATTTTATAAGGCACATGTTTCAGTCTAATTGGATGTTGATAAGCAATAACGTGTCAACCTTTTACGTGTAACGATTAAGCAGCAGTAGAGCTCTTTGTGAATGAGTTCGTCCAAGTACTTTGAAGGGTGAAATTAGAGGCATATGGCTTTTGTCAAATTAGTAGTACCTCTCAGATCTTTGTGATTTAAGGCTCTGAGTGGCATGGCAACTGTTATGGATAATGGATAGGTATGTTGTTTACCACCATGCCCACAACTTGTTCCTCCCGTCACTGGGTATCATAAAATACCAACATTTCTGAACATTATTTATAATCTGCGAACCTTAAGCTTTTTTTCTAACTTTTTGACAGTTCGTTAATTTCTGAGGTGACAACAGCAAAAGTTTTCATCCATGTAATCGTTTTTAAATCACAAGTCTAGCGATGCAATCGCGCGTTTTTATCGATGCAGTCGCGCGTTTGCATTGCTTTTGCATCACTGCTTAAAGTCGCACGTGGAATGGCTCTCAAGGATTATGTTTGATAATCTGTTAGATATTGAGTTCTTAGGTTTTCGCGATTGTTACACATAGGAAATGAAACTATTTTTCCGGATTTAAATCGCGTATATTTGTTTTTTCAAACAAACCGATATTTCGGGTCCTTTACAGGTCCCATCAACCGTGACCATAGGACCTGTAAAGGGCCCGAAACGTCGGTTTGTTTGAAAAAACAAATATACGCGATTTAAATCCGGGAAAATAGTTTCATTTCCCGTTAGATAGTAGTTTTTGTTTTCATTTTTTCTGTACATTATTTTTAGTTTCTTTTTAAATTAAAGTTTTTGATGTTATGTTGCATAATTGCTGCATACGCCTGTAATGGTACAACATACTGTATAAAAATGTATATGACAAAACGGTGTAAGCTTCTTTAAGTGTGTGCCGATGGTGTATCTAAATAAGTAAATAAACCCTTTATTAGTTTGTTACGAGATCACGTAGTAGGGGTTAAGCCAAGTTAGCAAGCACATATAGAAACAGTGCGCACGGCCCTAAAAGCTGAATCGACACCTCAATTCTTGCAACTGGCGTAAACCGCTGACACCAGCCTCGTGCAAGCAGCCAACGTGACCGTCGCCGGGACACGAGGCGAACGTCATCGAACGCCACTCCGGTTCACACTTCGAACGAGTTTAGACATAGAATATTTTGTAATTAATTTTAACTTTCTCTAATTAAATTTAGTTTATAAAAATAAATCGGTTTTTTTTGAGACCTCCGGCGGCAGCTAACGTAATTAGTTCCATCTACGTCATCGTAGAGTAAATAATCAAATATTTTCAACTAACTATCTACCATGTTTGCAATCATTGCCATCGTATTGATTATTCCGAGTACAATGTCGCAACAGCCAGCCTGTCGCCGGTGCCGGTGCGCCTGCGCCCATCTGTCGCGTTCGCCTTATAAGGTCTAGCTTAGCGCGACCTCGCTGTATCTTTGATCAGTCGACATTGTTCCTCGCGGCCTTCGTTAATTGCTTACTTTCAATGGCTTCACTCTTCGATGGGGATATGAGAACAATAAATTGTCGTAAAGTACTTTAAATATAGAACGCTCGAAAATGGAAAATGATAACGTTTGCAAAACTCTTTGAAGACGAACATATTTGTCATCACCATCATCATCAACATCCACTACCAACATACGTCCCACTGGGCGGGCCGGGCGCAGTGAGACGAGAGCTGGACACTCTACAAGTTTTCCTAGAGTTGTGAACTCTTCTATACGCAGGATTCATCACGGCGTTTTAGCGACAAGTATTGGTATTACATAACAAGGTTGACGACCTATTATGACACCAAGTGCCGGGGCCAAAAATCGTGCGCCTGGTGGTAAGCGACACGCCTGTCCATGGCAGTTCCAGTGTCACTCAGATCTTTAAATCGCAAAGATCTGAGGGGCACTGCCACTGCGCCCATCACTCTGAGACAAGTCCCATATGCCTGTAATTTCACCAGCATCCTTACCCTTCAAAACCGGAACGCAGTAATTAATACTCACACTATTGTTTGGCGACAGAAATAGGTAAGGTAAGGTGGTGGTGGTGGCAGTTCTTCCCTGGAGAAACTATGGACTTCGTAAATTATATGCGAATTTTAAGGAGCAACAGTTCTTAAAATTTGACTTTCGAAATTTTGAGATGCGATATTTAAGAACTGTTGCTTCTTAAAATTTGCATTAGAGACTAGGTCAGTGGAAGGTATAACATGGTTGATTACAAAAGTTTCAATACTTTTCATAATAAACCAGTTGAAATTCCAATTTAGTAAGAATTAAGCAAGACCTTTAAATAAACTTTAATCTTGAATTTCTTGTAGAGGTTATCTGACAGATCTCCCCGGATCGAAGCTAAGTACAGCCATGTAACATAATCTGTAAAGAGCAAGGGACTATGCCTGAGTTTATTTTAAAGCTTCCACTACCTTTCGCAAACCATCTCAAATGTCACGCGTTAAACCTGATATTTTAACTTAGCTTTAATAAAGGTAAATTCCATTATTCAGAATGACACGCGAGACCCGCCAAGGCCGGTTCTGCTGTATTTGTTTCTGTTACCAAATCACGAGGATAAGTGAATAAACAACAATACACAACAGCAAAGAACATAAGTGAATGAGAACTTTTAATTTATTCACTATGTAATAAATTTAAAAAAAGATAATGTTTCTGATTTGATAGTATTGGTTTTTGTTTGAGCAACAAGTATGTACAAAAGAGTATACTTCTGAAACTAGGCTTTAGTCGCTGTCACAGTCGTATTTACATAGCTGCCTGTTTACACAGCGACGTAGTAGTATTTACATAATAATCTCGCAAATCCACACATTTCTAGGATCTTTGTCACCAATTTACAGAATTTTGGTTGAAATATTATATTGATTTCAAATAAAATGTTCCTATAAGAAGTGAAACTATTTTTCCGGATTTTAATCGCGTGTTTTCAATTTTTCAAGCAAACCAACGTTTCGGGCCCTTTACAGGTCCCAATGGTCAGGGTTGACTGAGGTGGTAAAATCATCAACCAGTTATGTCTAATATATAAAAAAATCCGGAAAAATAGTTTCATTTCCCTTGTGTAACAATCGCGAAAACCTAAGAACACGATATAAAATGTTCCCTTTTTGTCTTTAAATAAAGACAAATTCGAAACTTTGTACTTATTCTTAATAACTTTTCGTTGTCCTGATCACAAATATAAAGTTCTGCAGGAAAATAAAGGTTTTTCATAAAATCGTGTTATATGTTGATTCACTAGTGCACGACAGTTGGTGATGATTCCAGATATTTTAAAAGACACTTAAGAACAAGTGTCGATCATGTATGCAGATACGTTATCGTGAACGCTCAAGATCGTTATTTTCTCTTTGTGACATTTCACGATAAGCTAAATTATCAACTACGGATCTCTTCAAGTGCACCAACGTCCTAACTTAATGTGGAATGAAATAAACTAAATGTTTCCTAGACGCGGACAGGCACTGCGAAACGTTGATTTCCCGGTGTTAAATCAATCCTGCTAATGCAATGTGATTATGCCAATGCGTATAATTGATTGGCGCCGAGTATCGATAAAGACTTGTCGAAGACAGCTTGTTCGATAAATTATACGACCATAAATTCCACGTCCATTAAGGAGACGTAGCTTTATCATGTAGACAGGGATGATGAATGGGAGATATGTATCATACATAATTGCATAATAGGTAAAAAGGTAAATGTTTATGTTGGAAGTTTAGAAAACGCATAAATGCCATAATTCAAATACGAATGGACAGAGGTGTGCAGAAGATGAGAAAATCTATCATCAATGCGATAATAATGAATGACATTATTAACGGTCTACGTAAAGTCTACCAAGTGAAACTCTCGACAGATGTCATATTCGATATCTTGTTGTCACCGTGTTACGCCTTAATGAACCCTGTCTTCTTATTACCAGCTGAATGTCTTAAGTCAACATCAGTAATTGCAACCCGTTTGAAAAACCAATAATCGTCTAATCAACTTTCGTTTTCAACCAATCCCGTGTCTCGATCACAATTCCACTCTCTCCTGATTGGACGATTATCCGCTTCTGTTATTATTTACGTTCCCTGTCATTATAAAGATTGCAACTGCTAATGATATCAATACAAAGTTGAAACGATCGATCCGAATCCAATCGATATGACCGTGTTTGGTACCTATTAAATTACTTTGATAAATCACCATGAGAAAATTGTACAGATACCAAGACTTACGTTCCTTTATTCTACATCGACGAGTCATGTCTCTATTTATAATAATCAATTTAATCCAATAAACACTAACTCATCATAGGGTTGACTGGTTTTATGTGAACTCCCTATTATTTCAATCCTTATTCAACTGCACGTATCTAATGCATTGTTGTAACAAGTAGCTCGTGTTCTCGTGTACTCGTGTTCAATTGTATATACTAGTGCAAAAGCATGCAACATTAGTACTATTTAAAGAGTTAGATAAAGAATAATTCCTATAGTTGCAGTCACTTCACTCTTAACTAGTAAGCCGTGAAATCTGTTGTCGTAGTTTAAAGTAAACGTTTATTATGACCTGTTTTATGGAGATGTCGTAGAATGGTGCACTTGTGGACTTGCAAATATAAAATTTCACAATAATATAAACGATAGCGAAACCGCAGTTTCATGCGTGAGCAAATTATACCTAATGTACGTAATAATTGGCACTACGGCGGGTCTGGTTTAGAGAAACTTGCTTAACAATAATAAAGGAAAATGAGATTTCCAAGGTCAAGGCATTAAATTGCAATTTTAGTTTAGGTGCAACACGCACAGTAATAGAAATTTAGTACATAGACGCAACACATTTTATGATATAGCACCAAGAACAGGTAATCTATTCGAGCTTCATTTGTTGTTTTCAGCTTCAAGCAATTGCGATAAACACAAACACAGGAAAATAAAACTACATATTTATTAAAAAAATCATATCCTTTCGTTAAACTTTTTTGGATTCAGTTCGTGGATGTGTCGATAACACTCAAACTTCTAAGTTTCAAAATTAACTTTCAGGTACGTTTCTAGAACGGTTCTAGAATATTAATTTGATTACTCTAGAATTTAGTTGACTTTCTTATTTATTACAATATTATTTATATTTTGTGAAAGTACTATATTAGTTTGTTGTTATAATTGGTACATAGATAATGACGTACACACTCAACATAGCCCTGCACTAGGAAAACCCTGTGACGCGGGTGCCATGAACACACACATAGACAACCACAAATTACACCCAAACTCAAGAGAGAAATAAATGTAAGCCATACACATATTTATCCCAGCCTGGGAATCGAAGCCAGGACCTCTGCATGGCAGTCCGGCATGGTAACCGTTCGGCCACGGAGGCAGTTAAACTAGATCGAACAAACTCATGAAGAAATTGTATCAATCTGACTGGATTCAATCAGGCACCATTTTCGCCAAACAGGGGCTATCGCTCTACCATCAACGAAACGAGTTAGAAGACCTTACGAATTTCTCCGTGTGCTTGCTGCTGTTGTTTGTCACCAACTGTGATAAAACTATGAAAATTTTATTTTCTCATTTATTATTCTATATCTTCAAAGTTCCCAACTTCCATTAGGTATATCTAACTGAATGAACTTACATTGAAATGTTGCGTGCTAAAACATAAAGATAAAATAAAAAATGAAAAAATAACCGTCAATTCAACTACGTTTCATTCCATAAGTAAGTGAAAACATTTTCATTTCTAATGATAGTTTAATTTTAACTGAGATCACTCATTCACAGCGTATTTATCGCAGTTTGGCGACTTTCATTTTCTTTCATTACCACGCGTGGTTTAGCGTCTGTGTAGACACCACGATGACAAGAGAAGCGGTTATGTTTTGTAATGTATTATTATACGCATTTTATCATCCCAAATATGACTTGAAACAAATTATAATCTGCTGAAAAATTTAAGCAGTTGGGTCCTAATTACTGTTTACCGCTGATTTTGGATTGGGAAAAGTAAAAAAAAGGAAAGTATCGGAAACTTATAGTATTGCCTCCGGTGTGCGATTTCGCTTTTATGAACTGTAGACGTAAATGAAGAGCTTGTGAAATAAATAATCCAACTCAATAAGTGAAATTTCGCTCCTCTCTCCGCACAGTGTTGTCAACCCCGCTCGTCTCATTACCGTGCCACTAATGTGAAGTTGGTGTGACTAAACCTCATTACCGTGACAATGCTTTGCGTACGAGCGTGCCCCGATTGACTAATGCGATGAGAAAACTGATTTACCGAAAAACTTTTGTTCAATGTAGACTCGAGAAAACCGAGATCCACAATACGAATTTTTTAGACATGGTATTTTGTACAAAAAAACATAATTAAGTTTGAAATAATATTTTCTTGAAGGTAGTATGCGAATTCGCCATGAAATTAAAGCAAATTATTTTTACTCGTATGGTAAATTATTAAGTTTTTTACTATAACCAATCTTTTTCTTCTTCTTCTTGTTGTGCTTTCTTCTCAAACTAGTAAAGGTTGGCCATCTTTTTTTCTGCGACCTACTTTCCTCCTTCATCAAAAGTATCTGCGGTAAGCTGTATCTGCGACTTTCGGTGATGTCTAATGACACGTTCTAGAGAAGCAGTTTTTCTACGTTTAATGCTCAATAGGAATCTTCTGTTTTTACCTATACGTCGCAAGATCTCCTCATTCGTGACCCTGTTAATCCAGCTGATCCCCAACACACGTCTGTAATCCTATATTTAAGTGTTTGACAATCACATAAATTGCTCGGTCGCGAGTAACGAAATGAAGTTTGGGGGCACAACCCAGAACACAAAGATCGGAACCAATTTAGAAAAGTACATATCTAAAATTGCACTCAATCGAAATCCTGATGATCTTCGTATCAAACGCCCCTCTTGACAACCACTGGGCTACTGAAGTCGTCAAAACAATAAATTATCGAACAGTATATCAAAACAGTATATCGGATTTGTGCCAGCTATAATTGGTTAAACAGATTATATGAAAATATTACTTGTAAACAAGTAATTAAATATTAAAGAAATTTAAAGAAAATATTACTTGTAAAAAAGACTGGTATTGGTGTCAGAAAACAGTAAGTCGTAAGACCCCTCCTTTAATAAAATCAATAAAAGAACATTAGCATAATCGTCTGACTTATAGAGTCAGTGATAAAGTACGGGTCAAATTATTTCTCTCGAATCATAATTTGAACTAAATTCTAAAAAAATGCAGGCGATTGCGCTTAAAAGATAACGATTATAGACTTTATTGTCTCCACAATGGAAGTCAACGGAAAAATATTACATAAGTTGTACATAAATTCTGAAAATAATCGAAATAATGAAACTAGGAACTTATTGCAGAAATGACTTTCTACATTACATCACAAGTACCTAGAAATTAAATTAAGATCTCATTGAGCTGTCGACTCCGGCGCAGGGCGTCTGGTTTCGTCAGACCATGTCAATCACGAAGATTTATGAGCGAACACTTTCTAACATGTGGAGAAGGACAGCAAACAGGGCCACACACAAAAGCTTCTTACATTGTGAAATATTTTGAGCACTCCTCAACATCTTCGCGAAGGTCAAAGCCGTCACCTTTTTCGATCCTTAAAATGGCCGCGCTAGGATTAACTTTTGACATCAGTGCTACATAATTCAAACACTGCCAGTGACCGTTATGCGACCAGAAATTTTATTACCAATGCGAGACCAAATCGATAAGAAATAAAACGTAACACCCAAGCGACTTATCTCCAGAAATTTATTAAATTAACTGTAAAAGTTAATATCGAGTTCAAAATAGGATGACACTTAATAATATATGTTTACTACTACGGTTAATTAACAGACTTTTTGAAGTTAGACATTTAGACATAACTGGCTGACGATTAACGCCGTTTTGGGGAGTCACTACAAGTATCATGCAGAAAAAGCTTTAGGTTGCGGTTTCACCAGAGATATGCGAGGAAGCTAGGGGATGCGGGCATGTGTAGCGGTATTGTGAGACGGTGTGATGGTTTCCATCAAAGCTGTGCGAGGAAACTGTGAAATGCAAGGATGCGTAGCGAAGCTGGAAACCGTGTGTAGTTGAGTGGCGTGAGGATGAGTAGTGGACTCTTTTCAGCTGTGCGCGGGTAGGGCTGAGCGGAGGTGACGGTAAGCTCGCTCGCGTACTTCGCACACGATCCTTACTCGCATCCCTCACAGTCCTCGCACACTCTCTCCACCAGAGCTATATTTTTTATATAAGTAAGGCTAGGAAAATGAAGTAATCGTATTGGTGTTTATTTCCTCGCACACCACCTAGCTACCTCGCACATCTCTAGCGGAAACGTAGCATAATGTCCATGTAATAAGCGCGAAAAATATGTTGTGCGTTTCGCGTCAAGCGATCCGAGCGGAAGCGGATCAAGCCGTCTCTTAGTCAGTCGTGACCATGGGACATATACGAGTCGGAAAAGTTGGTTTGTTTGGAAAAAACAAATATACGAGATTTAGATCCGAAAAAAAAACAGTTGTACAACTAACGCTAAGAGTAGATTTGTTTTATGAATTTGCCGATATCTGGACAGTAGGTCCATGCAGTTCATGGAGAATGTCTCCGTGTATTATTAAAATTTTTACACTGCTTCTAGATTTACATAAGTGTGTTTAATGATTGTTACAAGTACATGTTGGATACAGATTATATGTATATTGAAGAAACAAGCAAACGCGATGGAAACGTGCTATTTTACTTTGATCACTTTTTTATAATAAATAACTTTACGGACAAACGATACGGATTTCAGCAATATTTATGATGAACCGACCGCCATACTTCATGTTCTCGCTTCATTAAGATTTAGAAATGCACCCATTTCCCGCTCATAAATCATAACTAGGGTTACCAACTTTGAAATTTTCAAATTTTATACGTTTGTAAACGTTGTTATTATTGATACAAAGATCGAACAAAAACGAAGAAAAAATCCTTCGATCCGGCTGGATTCAAGCCAGCGACCTTTTCACCAAACAGGGGCTAGCACTCCCACCTGAGCTACGGAACGAGTTAGAAGACCTTACAAATTTCTCTATGTGCGTGTTGCAGATCTTAGTTTTAATTAATTTTAATAATAACAACAAACTCATGGAGTATATGAATACCGAATAGCAAGAAAATCATAATATTCATTAAACTAAATATTACAGTTAGTAGACGTTGTCGAATAACGTTTACGTTTTTGAGCAAGAGACTATTTGAACTCAATAGAAAAACAAAAATCTCAATACGAAAGACAAACTATGTAACATATATTTTTTATATATATACTGTTTGGCGGAAATAGGTAAGTTTACGAAACTCTACTGCTATAAAACGCCATATAATTAACATTATCGCGAACCTAAAAATAGACTATGAAAATATTATGAATGTACGACTTACAGCAGTCGCTATAAATCTTTTTGTATCTAGCTATTTAGGCATTTCTGTTCTTTTTAACTGTTTCAATATTTTTACTCAAATTTAAAAATTAACAGTTTTTGGCGCCTTTTTATGAAATATTAGAAAGTAACATCTATAACATTATTTTCTCTGATCTTGCTTAGGTACACGTAGTTAGCCATTAGTAGCCTATAGATAATAATAATAATAGACTTTTCCTGTTTCTGCCGTCAAGTAGTAAATTGGTTTTACAGGGTGAGGGTGCTGGTGAAATTACAGGCACATGGGAATTCTTAATGCCTCTCAAACCTTTGCGATTTAAAGCTGTGAGCACTGCAACTGTCATAGACAGGCGTTACACTTAATACCGAGCTTTATCCAGCGACTTGTACGTCCCGTCGTGACTTTATCATAAATAAAAACATTCACATATTCTGCTGCAATTTATGATTTATGAACAAGAATAATTATGACGAAGTTTTGCAAAAACTGGCCAGTCAAAAGGCCACAAAACTTGCGATTGCGCTTCCAGCGTGCCGATTTCGAAAATAGAGCACGTTGACACACATAAATAATTTTAGCGTGGTCATAAATAACCACCGGTAACGTCTGAGTTCACATGTGACGTGCGTCTTGTTGCAACGTGCATTCTCGTGATGACTGGAACTGATTTTTACGGCCACGAATATTAGGTACCTTGTTTTTCCATTAAAACGATTCCTTACGACTTTTGTGCTGCGTCATCGACGTCAGAACTATTTATATATTGTTCGTCTAATTTTGGACAACAAAATCTACAATCTACATGTATAGATACTTTACATAGGTTCCACATTGAATAATTCCTTTTAAAAGTAATATTAGTCACGTACAGTGCCATGGTAACCTAATGGTTTGACCTACCGTCTCTCAAGCAGAGACCGTGGGTTGGAATAAGGGCTCGCACCTTTGTTTTCGGAATTTGTGTGAAATTTAAATTGAAATGTATTTAATTTGAATTTTTCTTTAGTAACCTGGAGGCCAACCACGAAATACGAAGCAACGATTGACGATCGATCGAAGATTTGACTTAAGTATTTGTGAAAACTTTCTGAAACGTCAATATATGACAGCTATCGTATCGAATTTTAAGCTGGAATGTGTAGTATATACGAGATTCGTTATCACGTAATATCGTAGTTCGTGGAAGACCTTCTGTACGTCGCAGAAGGTTCACAACCCTCCGAAAACATGTGAAGTCCCCAATCCGCATCGGGTCAGCGTGGCGGACTATGGCCTAAACCCTCTCCTAAGAGGAGACCCGTGCATAGCAGTGGGACGTATAAATGGATTGATGATGATGATAGGTACGACCAAAGTCTGAAACTAATTTACAGGCAAAATTTTCACATTTTGACGAAATTCTTCGATAGATCCGAGGTTTGTCATTTAATATAAAAGGTTTCCTCATTTCATTATATTCTCAAGGATAAAATTACGTATTGTTTCTCAACGGTTTTAAAGAAAATTGAAAAGCCACCTATAGTTTCCTCATCTCTGCATCACCAGGTGCATAAGCGAAACCAATGCGTCGTTCGTGCGTAACCGCCACTCCGAATCAATATCGGGGATCGTAAACGTGCTCGAAATACCTGCCGGGACCGACTCCCGGCACGCTGCGTGTACGCTACGCAATCGTTTCGGTGAATTTTGTTACGGTCCTTGATTCTATGGTAGGCTTCTATACTGTCCAATACAATATAGTATAACTAATGTAAGTACAATAATATATGTACTGCCCTCGCCATTTTTAGCGAAATTGAGTTATTAACATATCTGGAATCAGTAAAACGAGATCTACAACAGCCTATAAGCAGTTTTTTTTATAACTCATTTAGTTTCAGTTTTATTGCTAAGTAAAGTGTGCGTAATTTACTTTTTTCAAAAAATGTAATTCACGCTTTTCAAGGCCTATTACCAAGTACACTAAACGTGTAACGTACAGCTATGGTCCAACTTTACGCAGAAGCCCAATAGCGTCTTTGGTGTCCAATATAACAACGGCTTCAGGATGTCGATGTTATGATGTACCGATGACCATTACCCCATTATGCGCTAAAAGTCGATCTCGCTGGTCTGCTGACTGCGGGCCAGCGCCAACTCCATCATGATGACCGTGGTAGGGAGATATGATTCCCTCATTATGCGCCATTTCCTTCAGGTGCTTGTTAGCAAAAGGTGTTTTTAAGAAGAAGAATTTGCTGACAAACACCATTACAAACATAGCGCCTAAAAAACGGTTACTAACCAATTTATGGACCCCGTTGTCTGAATTAAAAATAAAATGTAAAAAAATTTGGTAAGTAACGAAAGTTACCGAAATGCAAATCCGTTATTTATGACAAGGAGAGCAGCGTAATAAGACTGATTTGTGTATTGAGTATCGCAAATTAGAAGAGATATATACCGGTTTTTAAAAGAATGAATTGTTTGCACTGGTCATTCATCATTGTCCCTATCTACCGACGCGAGAGATAGGGTTTTCCGGAGAGACTGCGGCCTCGATGGCAAGACCAGAGCACAGCGGGCGTCCGGGCCAAGCCCTCCGTCAGTTATACGCCTTTCGGGCGTCTCTGGTGGACCCGGACTTGGGTATGGACTCGGTGGGGTTTGTGGTGAGCTGCAGAGATGGACATGTTTGTCTGCCACGGTTGGGGGTGGCCGAGGCGTCTGTCTGAGCAGTTAGCGCGTCTTAGTAGCGGTCTAGTTTAGGGCCCGAAGCCTCCTGGCTTCGCCTGGCTGACGCGCGGGGCACATGAGTTGCCCGTTAAGTTGGATGCTATGTCCGGATATTGTCGCAGGACACTGCGACTGGCATCTCCGGCACTAGCCCGGAGAGCTAGTTGAGGATAAGCTAGATATCCTCCGGTTCCTCCAGCCGCTTAGGTTATTGGGAACTGGAGAGACGTCGTTTTTCGGCGTCGGGAAGTGAGCGTGCCTTACAGCTCTGCCACCAATGAGGAGATTTGGTAGTGGACTCAGAGTCGACGGCTTAGCGGTGGCAACCGCTAGTTGTGCAATGCGCAACGGGAAGTGAGCGTGCCTACAGCTCCCGTACCTATCTGGAAAATAGGGAGGGTACTGTACGTGCACCCGGGGCGGCTCACCCGAGGCACTAGTCTCTCGAAGAGCCGGATGAAGTGAAGTGACAGTGGTCTGTGACAACCCTGTACACTGGCTGATCTGGGATCAGAATCTGAACTTGTAAGGTTCCTGTGCGTGCACACGTCACAGTGCCCTTCCCGCATAACCAAGAGGTTGATAGGGAGGGCCACTATAAACAAAACTTATGTAGAATGATATGGGATTGGTCATTCATTCACCAGATAGTTATACTAGATAGATATATATACAAGCACTTTATTCACTAATATGATACAAATACAGATTAAACACAATAGTAAAAACAACATTATTGTTATAGAAGTGAACGGGCGCTGACTCAGCATATGCCAAAGTTTCCTAAGGGCCTGGTTTTCAATCAGGACCAAAGAGATGGATTAAGTTATCTGTAAGCTAAAATATAACGACTACGCCTAAAGTTATACATTGAAATAAAATACATAATAACGTATATATAGTGCTGGTGTTTTTAGCAGCAGTGGAGCTCCTTGTGAAAGTGTTCTTCTAAGGTAGTACTGCCACCTTACCTATTTCTGCCGCCAAGCAGTAACGTCAGCATTACTGTGTTCCGGTTTTAAAGTGTAAGGGTGCTGGTGAAATTACAGGCACATGAGACTTCTCAACTTATGTCTCAGGGTGACGGGTGCAGTGGCAGTGCCCCTCAGATCTTTGCGATTTAAATCTTCGAAAGGCACTGCAACTGTTATGGACAAGCGTGTAGTTTACCATCAAGCGCACGACAAGTTCGTCCCGCGACTTGATATTATAAAAAAAAGTGCATGTAAAGTAACCTATTAGATATTAGAAGATAAAGTTCCACTCTAGACAGACAGATCACTGAAAAGAGTACAAACACATTACTCAGCTTTTTTTATGTGAGAGTAAGTGTCGTCGGTACAATACTTTGAATTTAACTGCCTCCGTCGCCGAACGGTTACCATGCCGGACTTCCACGCAGAGGTCCGAGATTCGATTCCCGGCCCGGGAGAATAATTTGTATGGCCTACATTTATTCCTCTCGTGAGTTTGGATGTAATTTGTGGTTGACTAAGTGTGTGTCCATGGCACCCGTGACACAGGGTTTCCCTAGTACGGGGCTATGTTGAGTGTGTGCGTTAAAAAAAAAAGAAAAAAATTGGGTTCGCATGTCTCGTTGCACATATTCTGGTCGATATTATTCTAGGCATTATTCCAACCACAAATATCCTTAATGTAGGACGGCGTACTATTTGTTTGATTGCCATAAAAAATATGCGTTTATTTTTTAAGTTGAAATAAGTGCTCATTAGACCTTCATTTCACCTGATGGAAAGTGACGATGAGGTCGCCAGTAGAGCACGCTCACGTATTCACTCTCGCTTTGAAAAGGCCCAAGATATAGCGTTATCGTGTTCAAAAACCACATAATGGAAGATCAGTGCGGTTAAAATAGATCACTAAAACTGTTCCGTGCATTATATATGACTTTTTGTATGTCCCGACATTTTGGTGGTAATTTTATTTATCTATACGGATAACTTTTACTACGCGACCAACTTAAATCAGAAAATACTCGTAAATCAGCTGCCCCATGTAAAATGATAGAAACTCTTAGAGTTTCTTGCTCATTTGTCTCAAGGAAATGTGTCTCACGAATGAGTAGTATTGTTTCATTACTTTGACGATTTCAAGTGCAATTTGCTTATGTATTATAAAAATAAATTTTGAATAGTCCCAACACTAAAAATTGTTCCTATTTATGCGTAGAACCCGTTCAAAATTTGAGAAATAAAATAATATCACCTGTTTACACTGAAGAATTTTAATAGCAAGAAACAGCCTTCAATTACCTGTAACAATTAACAATATTACATTAATTAAATATTGACGAGTTGTTCAACTGTGACATTTTTAATACAAAAGTCATTTGTCAAGGCAATTTAAACAATTTTCGTTTCTTTCACTTTGAGGTGAGAATGACATTTTGCATATTTTATGTAATCGTTGTAAAGGGCAGGGAAACGTCTTACAGCTGATCTGCAAGAAAATACCCCGAAAATAAAAGATCACGAGCCAATACGCTTCAGCGTTACAATTATGACAAGTCCTATGAGAAGTCCCATAGTGAACTTGCTCAAACTCAAATAACCTTTATTTCACAGCTAAGCAAATTACACTTCAAATGGTTACATTGACTAAACTCTACTACTAATTCGTAAGACAGATTACCCTGAGAAGCATTCTTCTCATTAGTAAGAATAGATTTATTAATTACAATAACTATTTCAAACATAGGCTCGCTAACGTAAATTATAGATGATCATGAATGTACTGTGACACTATTGAAAGCATACCTTTGATGCCATGGATGAAATACCATTCCACTGCCGGCGTATGGGGGAAGGATATCCTGATATATTCACATCACCGCAAAATTTGTCACATATCTGTGGGCTACACAGATATCTACTCGTACTGGCCAAGTAGTTGTAGACCAATTATAATCGTTGAAAAGGGCACAAAAGTTAATTAGTGAGGGATAGTGTGTAGCGTATTTAAATAAGGCTAGTGTGCAAAGGCGGGCTGTCGAAAGGGCAGACTTGTTGCCCTCTCGCTAATGGCTAATTGACATTACGCCACTTGCTTTGGCGGCGACCTATTCCGACGGAAATAAAAGTAAAAAAGGCGAAAAAGTCCATAAAAAGAGTTCATAGGCCTCTAAAGCGGGTGCGCCTGGTGGTAAGCGACACGCCTGTTCATAACGGTTGCAGCTCAGAGCTTTAAATCGCATACCTGAGGCATAAATTGAGTTAAGAAGTTCCATGTGCCTGTTGGTAATTTCACCGCGTCCATAACCAGTTTCTGCAAAAAGTTGAGAATCCATAACATTTCGTATTTTTTTTGGAAATTATACCCAAATCGTTTAAAATAACAAGATGTCTGTAAAAATAATAGCAAGTTTCATAATATGGCGTAAAATTACGTTAACGACTAAGTGAGGCCCTTAAATTCGCAATTACCCCGTCATTACCAGCGTAAGTACGCGTGAACTCAGAATAAACGTCCTTTTAGATTTTAAACTGCTGACGTTGATACCTTTGACTCAATTAATGTTCAAATACAGCTTTATTTTAGCAACTCTGTTTTTTATGATACCAAGTGACAGGACGAACAAGTCGTGTGTTGGATGTTAAGCATCACGCCTATTCACGGCAGTTGCAGTGCCATTCAGACACTGCCACTACGCCTGTCACCCTAAGACATAAGTTGACAAGTCCCATGTACCTGAAATTTAACAAGCACGCTTACCCATCAAAACAATAACGCAGTAATGCTCACATTATTTATTGTTTCGCGTCAGAAGTAGATAAGGTACTTCCCTGGACGAACTCTTTCAGAAGGAGTTCTATTGGTACTTAATGGAAACTGAACTGAGAAAGCAACGAGACACCAATACAATTTTAATATAAAATGGTATTTCTTCAATCGCCAAGTCGAAAGTCTTAGCTAAATCAAAGCCCAGAATCAATTAGTTTGTAATATTTATAGAAAGTTTATTCAAAAAGTGAGAACATCATTGGCTACCCCATATTAAACAAAATCGGGCTACAAGAGAACTCACTTGCCATTAGTACGTACACAAATCTTGCGAGCCACTCGCTATTATCGGGTCTTTAAAATAAGTAGATAATTGCACAGTTGCTTTTCGGCACGCAAGTAATTTCTTTGTAAAATTGAAAAAGTTAACGTAAACTGTTATTAACTCTCAACATGGAGTGAACAGATTGAAGGATCATACAGCTGGCGAAACTAACAACCAATGAGAAAGGAAAGTTTAGAGCGCAAGTGGTGAACACGAAAAGATTAGAGAAGCATGAAAATTGATACAACTCGTAAATCACCCAAGATTTCCCAATGGTTTTGAAAATATCTATCTTAACCGTCCCATTTTACAGTTGCTTTTAAAAATAAGTACAGGTATTTCCAAGAATTATTAGAAGTACTCAAATAGGATTTTATCACCAAAACTTGCGTCAAAGCAACTGGCAAGGTTTGTTGCCAAACTAATTACACATAAGTAAATTCCTAAAAATATACTGGTAATTCTGCCAGAATATTCGGCGGATCCCAAATGGGGATAGTATTTATCGCCCTCTAATGGACGTTGAGATCTGATGGGGCTGTGGAAGTTAAGACATTATAGTACAGCAATAGGTACAAAACCCAATATTTCTTTTGTATTTTTCTACCTTCGTAACGGTCGACAAAGACATGATTTTTAAGGAGAAGAGTACGACTGAGGCGAACTAACCACGGCTGAACATAAAATATCAAAAACAGATCAGAGTCAGTGACGAACTCCTTAAAGCAGCTGATCCTTAATTCAGACACCAAGATTTATTTTGTGTAGCTAAACCAGCATCACTGAGCATCGTTAATGAACGTCGACTTAAATGATGCAAAAGATCTAAAGTAAAATTACTAAGATATTTCAGTATTGCGGTCAGTAGACGTTACGGTGATATTTTCGACGTGTTCAGTGCCACTGTCTGTCAGGGCCGTAACAAGGTAAATTGGAAAATGAAAAGTTTCATTAATAAACGCAACGTTAAAGCGTTTGATATGTCAATCTTTATTGGATACGACATGTAATCGTCATTTAAGGATTTTAAAAATAAATTCGTTATTAAAATCTTGAATGAGATGCTTTCAAAAGCATGGATAGACATTTTGTAATAAAAATACTTGTAGAAGACAAACGTACCGTTGTTTTCGTGATACAGGAATGACATGATATTAAACATAGAATAATGAATTCAGGTTAATGGACATGC
The DNA here is from genome assembly GCF_003589595.1 of Hyposmocoma kahamanoa. Lineage (NCBI taxonomy): Eukaryota > Metazoa > Arthropoda > Insecta > Lepidoptera > Cosmopterigidae > Hyposmocoma > Hyposmocoma kahamanoa. The sequence goes on from NW_020654810.1 coordinate 20,085,333, forward strand.
TAATCCTATCCTTGAAATTCAAAGACAATCACAACAAAAAAGTAAAATTATTTTCAATAAATATTATAATGAAACTTCCTATATTAGCAGATCTAGGAAGACAAGGTTGTAGCTGAAATATAAAAAAGAAAAAGTAAATATGCTGCTGTGACATCACAGGATATTTCGTTGTATCCTGTCAAGTATAACATTCACACGTTTTGTAGATCAGCTTAATGAATTAATGTCCATGTATTAATGTCAAATGGCCCATGAATGGAGGAATGCGGAATGGCTGTCGGCAATTGACATTATCCACTTAGCAGCTTCTGTTGGTCTACATGGGATATGGGTTTAAATGAGACGCGAAGGCGGATGGCCGATATGATGATCAAATTCTGGCCGCCTAACATTTGATTTGATTAACTTAGTGAAGCCGGGACAATGACATATTTTAAGATAATTGGCCAGTTAAAGACAGCCAGTCAGTATGGTCAATTAATATTAACATTTCAGCTAAGTAATGGATATGAGCGATCTTCTGATATACTGCTTTAGAGAGAAAAAAATACCACCGTTCATCATTATAATAATAATTTTCGATAAATAAAAGTTAAATTGTTCAAAGCTAAGATGTATACGGAAGAGTACAACGAAAGAAAGTTTATATGGTGATAAAGATGGTACAAACATGTGTACTATTGTCGTGGCTTAAACCACATCGTAATCATGCGTCTGCGCAACGTATGTCGCAATATGATATAGGACGAATAAAAGCCGCGTCTGGAGTCTGAAGCATGAACGCCGAGAGCGTGATTGTGAATCGTGCGCAGCTAATGTCTATTACTCACTTTATACCACTCGGATCGGGAAAAGGGTTTCGATCCAGTTTCACAATTCTAAATATATCATTGATTCCTTGAGTTATAAACCAGTCTCGAGATCAAACAATTTTACATCGACATTTTTCATAAAAGTATTTTCTTATCTTTTTTATAAAACCTAATAAAGAATGTATGAATTGAAATGTTCTTTACATATTGACACAATAAATTATGCACACGAATACTGAAGATTCAGTCGTAATAAAACATTACGCAAAGAATCTAGGGCAGCCATAAATTGTTCCAGAACACGATTGCGTAAACGCAGCCAACGGGAGAAAGTGACGCGTGCGCATTATTCCTTGGACAAAGCGACACCTGCGTTCCTATTTCGAATCCCTTTCAAAAATAGAATCTTCCGACTTTGGTTTAACGTTCGATTTATGTAGTCTTATATCGCGGGCCGTAACTTAAGGCTTAGAAAGCAAAACTCCTTACCGCCCTTCGGATAGGCCGTCATAAATAACTAAGGTTGACTATTATCCGTCTTTACTCCAGATTGTGACGTGACACTAATTCGTATTGTTGGTTGTAGTGAAATATTGCTCGAAGAAGCTAAGGTAACATTTCGTAACTATCGGTTTTGCTGCGACAAAAACGGTCGAGACAGTTTACTTGAAGGCGTTTCGTAACAACTTTTTGCGGACAATGGAGCCCTTTTGGTGTAAATCTGTATTGAACAGCTGGTTTGATCGCAAAAACTGTGGGAGATGTTGAAACAAAGGGGGATACGGAATAATGCGGATCTAAATATCCAGTTAGAACCAATTACAAGACTTAAGACCGTTGCTGATATGTTTATATCAACCACATCCACAAGTTCCAAACAGTGTGTGCGTCATTCTGTAGCTACATGTCAATGATTTTACAACGCTTACGTCAGTTGTGTCTGCAATTCTGCTGATGATTACACCTCCACAATTATACTTATAATAGTACGCACAAATAAAGCACTCGAATATTTTGAAGTCTGCCAATCGTCTGAGAAAATACAGGGTCAGAAAGAAGGCAGAAGCAATCTTAGCAAATGTATAGTGCAGTCTACGCAATGTTTTTCTTAATAATATTGGCAAGGTAAGTTTGTTTAGTCTGACTGTGTTATTTCCTTCGTTTTGTTGTACGATTAATCGTATCAACTGTCAATTCATGATAGGTATTTGTGTTTATCTACCGTCTATGTCTGCAATTTCTATTTACTACAATCTATTTCTACATAGCAGAAACCGAATACGATGGTATATTCCATGGTATTCGATGTCTGTTATTTGCAAAGGCAAGTCACTTTTCATATTTCATATTAGCATTGAGTTACTGGTAAGTGTTTTTAACAGGATGTGTCTGTAAATTATCATCACTTTCATTACTTTGCAAGTACAATCACAATTTACTCCTACAGTTGTACTTATCCTCACAATCGCAAATGCAATTATATATCTAATAGGTTAGTTTAGATGAACTATTTACACTTTATTACATATGTATATTTTTCGATGAATTACTTTACTCATAGTCGTTATATTTTCACTTACAAATAACTTGTCCATCTCTTTGGTCCAGCGCCTTAGGAAACTCTGGTATATGCTGAGTTAGCGCCCTTTTACAGCTAAGTATGACAATAATGTTATGTCTTTAACTGACTTAAAAAAAGGAGAGGTTGTCAATTCGACCATGTTTTTTTTGTGTGTATGTTACACGAAAACTCCCACATTTGGGAACCGATTTTGATGATTCTTCTTTTGTTGGAAAGAGGGTACGTCAGTAGTGGTCCCATTTAAATTTGAAGTCGGTTTTTTTAGTACTCTGCACTGAGATTATTACTTTTATGTTTAATCTCCATTTGTGTCTTATTAGATAATACAGTGTCAATATGTTGAGTGTGAGCGTTATTATTATTATTACCTATCCATGTACCTACATATTGTTCTAACATTAATAATTTGCCCATGTCAGCTGTTATACAGAACAAGCAAGCAATGAAGTAATAAAACAAATTAATAATTAAATATTTTTATGCATGAAAATAACATCCAAATATAAAATAATCAAGTATACTAAAGAGTCTCATTTAAAGTAACATTGTAGGAAAAAAATGAATGTGGGTTACATCACTATTGCGCTGATCGCCTCAACAATCTGTCAATCTGTCATATGAGGTCCATAAGTGGAGTACAGGGCTCATAAGTAATATTATTGCGATTAGCAAGTGACGATCAATACAAACCACGGATAAAAGGAATAGGCTAAGCTCAGCCCGTTAACCGACCAAAGATACAAACGTCAAAAAGGACACAAAGAATCGCCACAGATGTAGTATAAGTTCTTTTAAAAGTTATTTATATCGAGATAAGATTAAGCGAAGTAGACCGTCTGTATGTGACTTATCTATCATGAATAATCGGACGATTTTTCCGGATTACAAGTACCGTGAATCATAAAAGAGGTAATAAAGAAATGGTTATAAATATCAACGGCCGATGTTGCGCAAGACATGAGGCAACTTGAACTTTTGGATTATGGTCAATGTCATAACGTGTTTTACCTTCATCTGTGTAGAAATTTGGTTTCTTTGTCAGTCATGGAAAAAGTGGATGTATATTAGGCCCAGGGTCGAGATTTCGTATGATTATGCTGCTTTGTTTAAGCATGAACCTAACTTCTCATTAGCATTTAATGACATTTCAACAAAAGAACTGTTAAGCTTGGTTCCCAACTCATTCAAAGTTAACACGATTCAACGTTGTGTCCATACTAAACATCTGCTTTAAATGAAGTATCATTAGCTTGCCCGGTGATGAAACGAGCTGACCTGCGTCAACTCTTAGCTGTTAACTGGCATAGTGACAGCCTTGGCAACCAATGAATACAAACTTCTGCTTGGTTAAGGCATTAGTCTCTTCCATATTTAAAGAATTGCTATGGCCGACCTGGAAGTCTTTAAATGGGCTTGGGAACCAGATTGGGTAGAGCAAGGGCAATATGTTCAGATGGGGATTTTCAGATTGTTTTAACCCGGAATGTTTGTGCGGTGCGATTCAAACAAAGACCCATCTTACATTAAGCCATGAGTGCGTTAACACCTGCACACTTGCGGATTTAATGGCGGCTACTAATGACATGGTCATTGTGGCTATGTTCTACCATCAACAGGATAAAACGAAGAAGAAAAATCATACAATTCAAAATATGTAATGTAGTAGTCACATAAAAGGGGATAGACACAGCATGTACTGGGGTTGTTGCGAATACCAGCATCCGCATCCGCATCTGCGGATAATCAGCATAAATTAAAATATCCGCAACAGCATCAGCATCCGTATTCAACGATACTGATATTCATTGCATATGTTCGAGTCGTGTCATGGCCTAAAAGGCACGCTGGAATAATTTACAATCCTTCCAGAAACAGACTGTAAGCCAAAAAAGCAGCTCCCAAACTTTGACAAAATTCCGTAACGATTAAGCTAGGCAAATTGATTGTTTTCATGAAGATTGTTAATAAATGTTATTTTGTTAATAAATGTCACAAAATCATCGAATTACAATTTTATTACAGTACCAAAGAAAATATAAAGGTTTTTCATGTAGATAGATTAAGTAAGGATGTATATTTTCCGTATTTCGTTTTAAATACCTAAAATCAGCATCCGCTGTTGTGTTAAAAACCTGCATCAGCAACAACCTTAGTATGTACCATTTCCTTCGAAGTCAGCCGACGCTGAAACAGGAACGACTGAAAACCAGCGTCTGTCTCGCCGGAGATAGGCATATTGCTGTGTCGTATCCTTTTCTTCTTTTACTCTTAGGCACACTTCCTTATAACACTTGTTAGTTCAGTTTTAAGTATTAGGTTTAAGTGTTTATAGTGACTGAATTTAATGAATAAACTTTTTTCTTTCTTTCTTAGTTATTTTTGTGGAGACGTACAATTATCCAGACTTTCTATTTATAACATTGTTTTAGACTTTACGTGAACGAGATGATGTAAATTTCGAAACAGTACATAATTTTTACATGGTGTAAACTCAATCTAAAAAAATATTTCAAATGAATTAAGGGACAATTTACATTGCCGTAGAAAAGTATGAATTCTTATAACGAAATAGTACGTAAATAAATAGTAAGTAGTAGTAATAATAATATAGCAAAATGAACTCTACGACAACTATGTAAGCTGCAATTGACCATGTCTCACGTTTTCGTAAACCAATTTTAATGTACACACTATCATTGAAATAAATTATTTTGTTATTTTTTTGTAAATTACATTGATATAACCTTTGCAACAGTTAGAAAAAAATAAAGAAACTCGCCGCTTATAAATAAATTATTGTACTCTACTTATTGTATTGCATTTATCATCGTATTAACTTGTAAGGAAGGAATTAAATATTACAAATTGGCCATAAATTACAACAGTTCTAGATATTGTTACAAATATCAATCTAATAGAACTGGTTAACCAATAGATTACGGATAAGACAAACAAATCAGTTCCTAATTAAGTCGTAAACTAGTACAAGGACTGTATAACCATTGGTTTAATATTTCTATATAATATGCTTTGTTGCTTGAGTAGCTTATATAATAATAACAATAACTTTTTAAATAATGCTAAATGATTGACGATTCAGAATATTTAATGCGAGTTGTGAAACCTGGAAATCTTTACAAATTGTGCCTTTTATAACAGAATTAAACTTAAATGACAATTTGGAAAAAAATTACAATATAGTTATATGACATTGTATAGTTTATCGGTCGTTGAAGCGTTCTTCAGGGGAGGCCTATGTCCACCAGTGGACGTCTTGCGGGCTGAAAAGATGATGACGATGATGATATGAAATTGTCGACTTCGGTGCACAGTGCAAACCGTTTCAACCGTGGGCGCTGGATGAAAAGGTCCCGGCTTCGATTCTTCAATTTGGAAAATTAAATATGAATCGACCTATACAAATAACTTTTCCGTCAAAATTGTTAGTTACAGTCGTTTGTACTAAAGGGAACGACATTTCTTGACCCAGGTTACATGTATCCTACTATAACTGATTTATCAAAGGACATAATGTCATTTAATTAATCACCTTTGGGCCTAATCACTGTAGCTTAAAAGCGGTGATAGCCCAGTGACAAAACGGTTTCTTCTCAATTGACTTTTTTTATAACATCAAATGATGGGACAAACAAGTCGTGCGTCTGATAGTAAGCTGCACGCCTGATCATAACAGTTGCAGTGCCAGCAAGAGCTTTAAACCGCAAAGGTCGGAGAGGGCACTGCCACTGCGCCTGTCACCCTAAATAAGTTGACAAGTTCCATGTGCCTGTAATTTCACCAGCACCCCAACCGAAATGGAGTAATGCTCACATTACTGCTTGGTAGAAATGGGTAAGGTGGCAGTACTTTCCCTGGACGAACTCTTTCACAAGCTGCTGCTAAAATTCAACTGCATGAACAGCGTGGCGGACTATGGACCAAACTTTCTTCTTAGAGGAGACCCGTGTCGAGCAGAGTGAGTTGATGATGATGACGAAATTTGTGCAGAGAAATACATTTTATTCCGTCTGTCATTAAATTGTAAGCAAAGAAAAAAACATTTTTTCGCAAGCACCTCACAAAAAAAGCACAAACATGCATTTCATTTAACCATTCGACTGTCACTAGGTGTGCATTTTGGAATCAGAAAAACGCCCATCTCCTGGTTTTATCATCCCCAAGAGCAACTACAACCAGGTTGCGATCTGCAATGGCCCGTCTGGAAGCTCTTGAATCAACTTCGCACTCAGGTAGGTCGCTGCAGAGATAAGATGTGTAACTTTCAGGGATGCTAGTCTTACCTCATGCCCTAATACCTGTACGAGTGAAGATCTCTACGCGGCCACGGATAGCGCAGTCAATATTGTTCAAAGTTAATATAGTGCTAAAAAAAAGAAGCATCGACACGAGTAGTATTGTGATATTTTTTATTTATGAATTTGCAATTTTGGCGAAATAGATGAAGAGATGTATCTTTGAGTAAAGTAACTTCTAGGAACGTTTTACATACGCCACCTATTTAATCAGTCCTTTATAGTCTGAGATAATCTGACACGTGATCCCTTGAATTTCAATTTCGGCACACGAGAACACTTAAGGGAGTTCCATGACCTCTCTTAGACTACAAACTTTACCAACTTCATACAATCCTTGAGCAAGATCCAGTCATTATTCTCGAGCAATATAAACTTGTATTAAATGATTATCACTAATATCAGGTTTCTTACCACGGTATGACTTCTTTTTATTTTCCCGATATTTCGGAACGGTTGCACGCTCCATGGTCACGGGTGGACTGGACGGCGGCAGATGACAGATTTAAGAGCAGACATATCTGTCTACCCTCTTGCGCTGTCGACGACTACCTTCATCTCGATTTGTTGTGGAGTTACCATTGTCACTCACTTTTTTCACACAAACCGTGTGGATATACGCATGTGGATATACTTGTAATCGTTTTTGTTTTGCGTAATAATGAAGTACACGTTTTTATACACGTTTTAGCTAGTTATATATTATAATGTGCCAGTCAATCACTCCAATTTCCTTGTCTCAAACTTGAGAATTCCCTGTACTGCGAGTACCAGAGCATAGCGGAACCCATCTAGAACACCCAGACTAAAACCAATGTAGAAAAGCCCATTTTTCAAATTGGTACTGATCGAATCCGGTATCTTCCCACTTAGCATCTACAGTGCTAACTGCTCGGTGACTGAGGTCGTCGAAAATAGCTTTTAATGGAGCTTTAAATCAATCGAATTGTATGTTGGAATTCGTATATTGGAAATTTCTAGAACATTTTTTTTATAAAATCATGAATGAATGAAAACAAAGAGTATAAAAAAAATGTCGACCGCAAACGTAACTTGGTAATAATTTTTTTTTACATATAAAGCACGATGAGAGGATCGTGGACCTTAAACAGGCTGGACTTGTTTGATGTTTGTAAAAACACTGCCGGTCATGTTTAGCTGCGTGCTTTAAGTTTCATTGTACGTGTTCAGTTTAATTAGTATGTTTAGTATGTTTGGTGCCTTTATCACAAAAATAATACAAACTACATGAAACAAATTGTGTGTCTGTGAAGTTTCATAACTCTCCTACGTAAGTATAACAAAGTTATCGTTCCTCGTACCTCTCTCCTGAAAAGTTGCAATTTCGCAGATGTGGCCTTATTACACCTAGGATATGCGACTTCATGATAAAAGTTTATGGTTTAATATTATCTACTCTAGTAGAAAATATTAAAAACAGGTGGTAAAGTCCAAGAATCAGCATCACTTTAAATTGGTCCAGTGTTGAACATCTTCGTAATCGTCAACACAATAAGTAGCCATTCTTCTTTTATTGCCTGCTTCTCTGATATTCCTTTCATATCCTGCGAAGGTCCGGTGAAGATTCTCTAAATCTGATCGGTCACATTCAAGAGTCAGATTGGATTGACGCGACTGAAAACGTGCTGAATGAAAGTGGGGATTCTAGCTAGAATTGTGAGGGACATGGACCACCTTAAGAACAAAGGATTACCCATTATCATCTATCACAACTTATCAGGCCGCAGTGTAGCTGCAATATAATAGAAGGCGTTATGGTACTGCCCATTGATGATGATGATCGTTTACTCCTTGATACGAAAGGTAATGGAAGGGGTGGTACTATTTGCAACAAAAAGCATCGGCAAATATAAAGAAACAGCATTGGCATCAAAACGAAAATCTTCCCAGACAATATTACAACGGATTATTCACGCATACGCAAAAAGTGGTTATTTTAAAATTATAAAAAAGATAACAGAAGAAAATAATATACGGGTACAAAGGATTCAAGCGGATGACACGGCTTAAGTGTGAAATCTGTGCGTCGGTTTTATTTTAGTCCCTGTTGGAGTTGAATACTACTGTTTACAATGTATTTTTCTAGATGAAAAGTAGTTAATTCACTTCCAAAACCACTGTGAAAATCCATGAGATGAATTAGAGATGAATTTATTTTTACACTGTATAAAAAAAACTTACTGTATTTACATAGCGATCATTTTTCTGAAGTAACAAATTGATAGCGAAATTACTTATTATACAAATGTATAATAAGTAATCAATTCGTACCAGTACGCTATCAATTTGTACCTCACAAAAAAGCCCTACCCCTGTACAAAATAAAAAAAACGAATAAAAACTGAGTGAAAAACCATCTAACCATCCAAACCATGATTTTCACCTCGCTAATGTACCAACTAAGTCGGAGACTTATCATAACAATGGGCGTAATTAGCGGTTTGTTTTTAGGCAGTCAGTAGAAACTGCAAGGTCAAATTTTTCGTTCCTCCGTTTGGATGATGTCCAAGACAAACTTTTGAACTGATTCACGATGTCTAGCAGGTCAATATTGATTATCTGGATAAAAATATAACAAGAGGTGCGCCTATAACCGTGTATTTACTATCAAGTCGCCTAGGTCCACCGACCTACACCGGTTTTAAGTTTTATTATGAAATACATAGGTGTTTTTTTAATTTCGTGTGTGTGTGTCATTCAAAAGGTGAAATTAAAATTAGAAAATAATTTTCTTGATGCGCCCGACAGAATGCAATAATGTCAAAGTACTTTGAGATATAGTAAAGTCAAATAATATTTTTTCAAAGAAAATTTATTCAAAAGACAGTCACGTATCTAAATTATTTCAAAACTTTACGGCTTTTAATTTTATTATAACTTTTACAACATTTTTATAACGTGAAAATTTAAAATTGCTTAATTTATTCCCACAAACATCACATCCCATACACCTTAGCAATAAAATATTAAATGTAGAGCTTTCAAACGCAATATTATAACTTTAATTCCAATTTACGAGAGCACATTTTATAACAACATGACGTCTAAATATTCTTTATGCTTTCTACAGTAATATATATACAGGTCGATTCAAACTGAAGGATAATTTAACCGAAGGATAATAATTTGTTCCTTTATTAATTTAAATGCCAATATGTATATATAATGTATAAACATTCACATATACCACAGTGGGAAAGTGAAAAAGAAACTACATAGATTTTATAAAGTCATACCGTGGTAAGAAGCCTGAAATTATTGACAATCATTGATTGAAAAAGAAACTATTTATTCGGTCTAAAATTATGCATATTTGTATTTTTTTTCAACAAACTATCAACCGCTATTGAACCTGTAACCGAAGCGTTCGTGTTGGTTTGAAAAAAATTTAATAAATGCCGTTTGACGACCTCCGTGGACGAGTGGCTTGCATACTAGTTTGCATGGTGTCGCTGTGTCTGTGGTTCCGGGTTCGATCTCCGGTCGTGTCAGTGTAGAATCATACTTTTCTATATTTTCTCGGGTCCAGGTGTTTGTGGTATCAGTTGTTTCCGATTTCCATAACACAAGTGCTTTAGTTACTTGCTTTGGGATCGTACCAACGTATGTGACGTTGTCTAATGTTTATTTATGTATATAAAATGCGATTTTAGACTGAAAAATAATCTAATTTCCAATACATGATGAGCTTTGTACTAAACCTTTCTCCGAAAGAATCATACAAACGATAAAGCAGTTTTCGATAAAATCGTGCCTCGAGATTGTCAATTGGTCCGCCCCTTATTTTATTGATCTTTTTCTCTTAAAACTTTTTGTTAAGAATAGAATACTATCTAGCTCTAATACACCATCCCCAATGGCCGCATTGCTTGCACGCAAAAAGAAACCTTAAGGTGGTAAGGCGTGAACTTTGATGATAGTACCCATACCGAGGAAATCCAGAACTTTCCTTTTTTATATAATGTGTTAATAAGTTACATTTGTCTTGCCGAGCAATAATCAGTTTCTTTTTTAATTTAAATAAATCTTCCCCCGTAGCATGGCTACGCATGATAGTCGCGACGCGCGTGATGAAATTTAAATAAGTGCGCCCTATAGGCTATTTAAATTAGATCTGATTGACACATTTCTTATTTCAATTTTACCGCGCGCGTCGCGACTATCATGCGTAGCTATGCTACGGGGGCTGATATTATTATACACACCCATAGCCATACCACGGCGAGAAAATACTATTCTTAAAATTGTCGCCAAATTAAATTGTCAGCATTTCTTTCACAGATTATTTAAAATCGTGCAAAAATATGTTGGTGACACAAATGTCTTTGAATTTGTTGATAAATATCATAGAGGATGGAAAATATATATATATATAAGGTTTGACGACGTCAAAAGTCAAGGTCAAAAAAAAAATGAAGGTCATCAGGGCTAAATAATTGATGTTATGCTATTTGCATTGTGGTGTTCCATATTATGACGGGCTAAGACAGAAGAACAGCGAGGGTTACGTAATTAGCATAGTCCTCAGAGACTGAGTCATGGACCCTTTTGACATGCTTCTTCTTTATTTTTTATGCTTCTTTTTTATTTCAATTGAATTTATTTATTTTTTTGATTTATTTGAAATTTATGCATGTCAAATAAAGCCTATTTTATTTATTTTATTTTATTTTATAATCTTAATATGTATGAATACACACTCTACAGGAAATAAACACTCTGAAAGGAGAGAAATACATTATTCGGCAGTGTTATGTAAATTAGATCGATCTCAAATTGAGTAGCGTTAGTTTTTTATAGCACTAGAGTTCCTTAGGAAAGAATTTGTCCAGGGAAGTATCTGCCACCTATTTCTGCCGTAAAACAGTTTGACCATTACTGCGTTCCGGTTTTGAAAGGTAAGGGTGCTGGT